>NW_009952694.1:3056457-3080430 GCF_000747805.2 Chaetura pelagica
CCCAGCACCCACCCCACAGCCCCCACCTCACAGCACCCACCGCACAGCACCCACCGCACAGCAACCACCTCACAGCACCACCTCACAGCACCCACCTCACAGCAGCCGCCGCACAGCACCCACTTCATAGCACCCACCTCACAGCACCCGCCGCACAGCACCCACCTCACAGCACCCGCCGCACACAACCCACCTCACAGCAGCCTCTTCCCTGCCACGGGCACGGGCATTTTCTCTGGAGCGCCAGTGCCCGCCCGCAGCCCCCGGGCAGGGCAGCAGCTCCCAGCAGCCATTTGAGCACCTGCAGCAGGGCGACTGCTTCCCAGGTGCCATCGCCCAGCCTCAGACAGGGCAGCACCTGAGGTCTGCCAAGGGCAGCTGCCTGTGGGGCAACATTGCCCAGCCTCTGGCAGAATGAGGGGTAGGTGTAGAGACAACAACCACAGGGTCCGTCTTTGAGCTGATTAAGTGGCAGGAGTCCCAAACTCATGTCCCTGCACAGGATGTGAGACCCTTCTCAACATTTCCTTCTCCGCTGTCCAATGCTGATGTCCAATGCAGTCAGGGTGAGCCCTTCTGTGGGGCCTTGTACTGCAGTCTAGTGCTGGAGTGAGTGCTGGAGGAGGACTAAGAGAACTAAAGGCAGTGTTAGGTGAGCCACCAGGACACAATGACTTTTCATCCGAGCTGCTGGAACATGTGGGCTGTCATATGAGCTTCCCTAGGCTCAGCCATGTCCCAGTTCTTCTGCATCTGGAGGTGCTACGTGAGCATCTTCAAGACCAGCCGAAGAGTGAGCCTGCTTTCGGCCTGTGACAATGGCATGTTGTTACTGTAGCTACATTATTTCCTAACCAGACCATTTCTAAGGTTTACCAGAGTATTTCTGAGTGTAAAACCCTTCATATTTGATTAAATTTTAAAGTAGGGGATAGAGAAAATGCAGGTGTAACATGATTAAATTCCCTTTCCTTTAAGCACCAGTGAATGTGGTTTTGATTGGGGCATGCAGCAGGTTTCCCACCCACTGATCAGCCCATGGTCACAGAAACCTGTTCCTGGCTCCTTCCAGCCAGCAATTAAAGGGTGAAGTCCAGTCTCAACACCATTGGTGGAGATAAGATTTTCACTGTGGCTTCCTGAAAATATGGTGAATGAATATCTTAGGCTGGGTCCCTGTGAAAATACATGCCCTTAAAAGGAACAAGAAAGGCTGTGTGTAAAGAGGGACAGCACATCGTTACAGCACATCTGATGCTTCTTCTGTTGGCTTTTCTCAATCCACATACTCTTCTCCTTTCTCTCTTTTCTCGAAGGGCTGGCATGAGGTCTTTAGCACTGTCCTGGCAACACAAGTGGTGCTAGGATCATAGTAAGAGAGAGGAAGATGATTAACAGCAGCAAACTAAAGCTAAGTGCTGTAGAGGGAGGGGACTGCAGGGGGCAGGGAGCTGTTGGATGAGTGAACAGTCTGGGGAGCACTATCTCCCTGCGATCCCAGCTCCTGTTACATGCACTTCATGTGCTTAAGAGACATCCTGCAAATGATAAAGCAGATTTTTTTCCTCTGAAGTGAACTGATAAAATGACACATTTCAATGGAATATGGGTCTGTTGGAGCTCCTCTGTCTTGCTCTTCAGACAGTCTTCATGCATAAAGCGCCGTTGTTTGTGAAGAGGAAGAGCTTTGAGGGCTGATAACAGCTGTAAACTCTAGAGTGGCCCTGCTTTAGCAAGTGCGAAGTCACATGTTTTCCTCTACTAAGAGCTTTTCGGAACTGCACATAGCAGTGAGTCATGCTTTTTTGCCATAGTTAAATTTGTGACAGCTCACTTCAGGTCAGGCAACCTAATACTTTCACATGAATGGCTGGTGGTTCAACTTTGGCAGTGCCAGTGGTGCCTGACGGCAAACTTTTCATCACCTGTCCATATCCCTACCTGTCTTAACCTTAAATTAAATCTCTTGAACAAGCTATAAACAAATATGAGGAATCAAACCTGGCTGGGTGTCCTTTCCCTGTCGCAAATCGTATTAGGTGATGATACTGAGAAGCAGTGTGTGATGATGGTTTATATACTCCACTTAGTTAAAATTAAATAGAAATTAGGGATATTCACCATGGCTACTGACTGCAGCTGGTTTAGGTCATTCTTATCACTGTAGTGCTAGGTAGTCTGCTGCAAGTACACAGCACTTACATGTTGCAGTAGCCAAAGCAGTGGAAACCACCTCTGCTGCACATGCAGGAGTAACCAAATGTGCAGCAATCTGGTCTTTAGATTTGAGGGTTTTATTTGTAGGAAAAAATATGTACTAGCAGGGACCTGTTGCAAGACAGTTGTTGGAAGGCCTATGTGACATTGTGTGGTTATAAAACGTGATCCAATTGGCATTAAGCAAAATGTATTTTTCATATGCCTTCTATAGGAAAACATTTTTCTATGGATCAGTTAATGTAATCACATAGCTGATGAGATGTGGCTGGTCTTGATGGAAAAGGAGTATTTGTTACTACATCAGTATTCCTATATCACTCTGGCATATCATGTATCCTTGTACCTTGTCTGTACACTTGGATCCCTGGTTTAAAAACAACCATTAATGTTACTTCCTAAGAGAAGGATTATTTAAATATTGGTGAAGGCTGGTTTGCACCATGATGAGTGTTGAATTAATAAACTCCTTAGCAACACAACACTTGGCAGATGCACATGCTGGTGAGTCTGTTGAAAATTACAGGCTAGTTGCACCACAGGGCTTGAGGAAACCTCAATAAAATATTTTTGAGACACTATTTTTGTGCCTGCCATGTTAGGATCGAGTTTGAATGGGCATGCAAGATAGGTGTATGCTGAACGTTGTCTTCCCTTGGCCAAACCAAACAAACTAAAGACACAAAAAGAGGATGACAAAAATATCCAGTAAGGAAATTCTGAGGAGAAACAAGCTTGCAACAATCAGAAAAAGTGACGAAAATGACAGAGAATGAAGTATCATTGTACAGTCAATCAAACATTATATGGTTGTGAAGTTTGCAATTTTTATTTATAAAGTATTTCAATTACTTATAAGGACTTAAACAGCTAATCAGTTAGAACTGACATACATTTTGGCTAAATACCTATAATTACAGTTGTTTCATACCTGAGCCCCTGTTACTGATGTTGTGTAACAAGCAGTCCTGATTGCTGACATCAGCCCACTTAATGTTCCTGCATTTATGTGATAATTAGATAAAATCAAATAAAGACTTTCCAGTAACTTCATAAAATATGGTAAATATATTTACTAAGATTAGTGTAGATCTAAAATATTATTTATGGTTTAATCTTTTTCTCACAGTGAAAAAGAGCATGAAAATACTTAAGCATTTTAGCTAGGAAATGTTACTTCTTAAAAGTGTGTTTCCCAGTGTAACAGTGAACCTGTCTGTGATATGTGAAGATTTGTAGAGATGGTGTCTTTGTTTAGACCTACTCTTTAGAAAAACCAACCAACAAACAAACAGAACAGACAACTCAAGGCTTTGTGCTTGGAAGCTTTCTGCTTTTCCCAGCTCCATCAGCTCTCACTTACACCCTTCAACCACCACTGCTACAACATGAACATTGTATGCCTGGGCTGACCTAGAATACACAGAGAACCAAACCAAGATACCCTTGTAAATGAACATGGGGAAATTATACTCTGTTTAGAAATGAAGATTCAAAGATATTTTAGAATATCAGCTTATTCAGAAGATGCTTTAGACGTGAGGTTAGAGAAGCTGACAAGAAAACCTTCACTCATTCTAAATAAGGCATAACTCAGTGACAGACTTGGTCTGAGTTGCAGATCTTTTTATTTAAATGGAAAACCTCAAAGCATCAGTTACTCAGTACCTGCTACAAGTAAAATGTATGGATAGTGTACAGGTTGCAGAACATCAGTTTTAATGTTAGATGGATAAAAATGTATTTATGGACTCCAATATGAAATTCATTGCAGAGCAAAGGGTCTGCAGAGGCAGTTTTTTCCTACCTTAACCTGACAGTCTGGATGTACAGGAAGCGTGAGCAAACTGACTGCTCTGCAGTACTCACTCCTTGCCCAGTGGAAGCCAGGGGGAGAGTGCTCTCTCCCAGTGTTGGCCATGCACACTCAAGATGGCCACTGACTCCAGGAATAGTCACTCGTGGCCTGCATTTTCTCCTTCTGTCTGTAGGCTAGAGAAGATTAGCACTGCAGCCTGTCAGGCTGTGTACAAACAGGCAGTCTAATTCCAGTCCTCAAAGCTTTCTGCTTTCTCTGCTCCCCTGTTCAAATCTTTATTTCACTGACTGTCATTCAATCCTACTAAAGCTCATCCCTTAGACACTCCGTGATCGGGTCCTAGCCTTTTGGATCAGTTTGCTCTTAAGCTTCCCTTAGTCTGAGTAAGCTGCAGCACTGCTTCTTTCCTTGACATCTCTGACATGTATCCTAGGCATCTGCTTTCCATCTTTAATCCCTTTACAAAAATGGGTTCTTGTTGGCCACCTGCCATAAGCCTGTAAGAGCAGCTTTGGCTTACCAGGCTTCCCTTTAAAGTGAGTATCCTGAGCTCCAACTTTCCAGGCTCTGGTTTATCACTCCCTGGACATTTGTAACAGTTAAAGTAAGACAACAACAAAGTTTGTGAAGATTTCAAAATCGGTTGCTCTGTACCTGGACTAACACAGCTGTAGACAAAAATGACAAGATTTTACAGGTGTTTCTTCACCTCATCAGTCTTGTGCGTCCTCCGCGTTCAGATGAGAGTACCTCTGTAGAAATCTTTGCCTTCCCTATCCTGCTGTCATAAGCTTTTCTCTGAATCATAGGATCTCTCTTCTGTATATCCATTTTCTTTTTCCTTCAACTGATCTTGCAGTTAAACAGAACCTTTCTGCTTTGGAAATATGCCCATCTGTTCTGCCCCAGCATCCTTTGTGTGTCTGCAAGTTACCTTAGAGTGACCCTGCAGTCTTTCAAACTGTGTGTAGTCCTGTCAGCTCCTGTTCTCATTCCAAATCCTTCAGAAAGGCTGGAAACAAATGGTTTCATCCAGGATATGGCCATTCCATTGCTTCAAAATTACTTCTGATTGTTTCTCATCAGGTAGATACATGGCAGAGCCATGATGAAAAATAGCCCATTTTGCAGGCTTTAAGAGAAAGCAATGGCACAGCAGTTTAATAAAATCAATGAGAAATTATACATTATGTACCAATTCTTGAGACTGTCACATGGGCATTTCCACATCTTGTGATTTTATCAGGAAACTTAATATTTCTGTGTATCAAAAAAAATAAATCTGGTTTTTGGAAGCATGTGACTACCTGAAAATACCAGCTTTCACTTTTTCAGAAAATTCTCACATGAACGTAACCATCTTGGATCACACCTGGCTAATCCAGGACCGTGTCTGACAGTGTTCAATAGCAAACTCTCAGATTCTAAGAGAGGAGAAGGACAGCATGGTACTCCTGTGGTGTTATTTCCACATCTTAGCAATCAATAGTTTAATGATTTCCTGAGCAGAAAGTTGCACTGACATGGTGTTGTGGCTAGTAACCACATCAAGAGTTTCCTTCCATATAATTGTCTCAGGGGGGTTTTAACTCCTTTGTGCTCCTGGCCTCACAAAATCCTGCATCAATGAATTCCACAATAAGATTATGCAGCATTTCTTCTTGTTACATTTAAACCTGCTACTTCATCCTTTCATGGAATGCCCTGTAGTTCTTCCTTATTCATCTTCTTCATGTCAGTTTTCACAGGTCTTGGTTTCCAAATTATTTTTTTTTTTAAATCTGCCATACCCTGTGTAGCTAATATATGAGCACAGAGGTTTTTTTGTTTTGTTTTAGTTTTTTTTTCTTTTCTTTTCTTTTTCTTTCAAAGCAATCCTGGAGTTGCTAATGGCTGTTTGCTTAGAAGAACTGGGGGGAAGAACCAAACACTCAAATTCAGTAAATGCATAAACAGGATCCTACACATATGTTAAAAATCGTTATTTTAAAGCCTGTTTTGTAACTTTTCAATGATTGGTTTTGGCAATGCAACTAATTGTGTGTAATTGGTAGTACTTTTGTATTTATTTCCCTTCTTATTCTGTATTGCTTTTATTATGCATGGCTACTTGTAGTTAGGGAGGAGGTGCCTTACTGAAAATCCATTTCAGTGAAATAAACCCTAAGATTTACTCTAAAATTGAAGGGGATTTCTTAAGTTCCTGGGCTTTACATTAGTCTTGTGCAGAAGGCAGAGTATGAGGCACTGTAAGGCAAAGCTACTTTTCCTATGCAAAGAATTGAATGCTGTGGAATGCTATCATTAATAGGCACTCATAGTGTTGGAGATAAATGTAGAGAAGGAAATTGTAAGCATACTTATAAATATAGAAGCCTTAACTGTACCATTAATCCACAGTTGCAAAAAAAGTACTGCCTTGAATCAGAGGATGTGGGCATACTGTGCTTCCAAAAGTGGTAGGTGATACAGCTGTTAAGCACGTGAGGACTTGAACCTTCCAGCAAGAGGTCCTCTCTGTCTCCATATCCTGCTCCAGGTTTCACATGTGCAATGTTTAATACCAAGTGAGATAGGCAGAAATATCAGGAAAATACAAGGACTGGGATGGTTTCGGTTGGTCATATTGAGTCACCAGTGGAAGCTGTCTGTGTGCCATGGCCCTCATAAGCCATTGATTCCTGGCTTTGAAAGGACTGATCCTGACATTATTTTAGTATGTGCAGGTGCAGCACTGTCGTAAGAGCTATTGCATATATCTTGTAGAGGCAATCTTGAAATTTGGGATGAAGAGATCAAAAGTTTGCTTTCTTAGTGTTTGTGCCTTCTCTGCTATTGCTTTTTTTATCACAAATTAAAATATCAATATCTATACTTCACTGCAGATTCCTATGTTGATAGAGGAATGTACTTGACTCCCCACAGTTATTGCAATTGGAGGGGGATCTGATTAGGATGCTTTTCCTAATTAAGTGATATCACCTAAAATGAGTTTCCCTACCATTGTCTCATTGCAGTGTAAAAATAACAACAGAGAAGAATCATTTGATTCTTTTATTTTCCTGATTAAGATATCTTTACTCATTCATATTTTACGGAGTAAAATTCCATCTTAATGAAAGAGTGAGGGTCAGTTTTCTAACACAGCTAATTATGTGTCCTCATATCCCAATCACAGTTAGGGCTCAATTTTGTTGAATTCAGCTGCAGCACGTCTCGGTAGATCCATATGTAAGGAGAAAGCCCAAGGTGGATACTCGGCCACCAGAGATCAAACAAAGGGTCCTTCAGAGGGTTTTTTGTCAGCAGTCAAGTATGGGAGGAAACCACGTATCATGCCTTCCCCAACCAAATACAGCATATGTGTGTCTTCACACTGTGCCTGGACTTCTTTGACTTCACCTGATTCCATAAGATCTGTTTATTTCAGATTCAATTTTTGTGGTTCTGCTCTGGCAGTAAACCACTCTCTTCCCAGGGGAAACACTTCTCTAAAGATTTTTCCCCTTCTGTGCTCTTTTTAAAAGTCCAGCTGAGGGCATATTTGACCAAAATTCTCCTCCTGTAACAAATGCAGGTAGTTCCATTGAACTGGTTGGCCAAATAAAGCACCCTCAGAGCATATTTCCATATGTTTCTTTTTAAGAAATAAAAATAAAGTAGATTTACTTTGTATTTTAGCAGCACTCTCTCTTTAGTTCCCCATCATATTTACGGATCTGTTCGTGAAGTTGCATAAGACATCTTTTTATGACCTTAACAATTCAAAAGGCATGGTCTTAAAACAGATGCTTCTCCCAGAAAAAGAAATTGTTTGTTATGGGAAAAGAGCTGTTTTATTTAAGAAAGTGTTAAAAGCTAAATATATTCATTTCTCTTTTTAATCAAAGAATTGCAGGCACAGCTTTTGGATCCAACTCCTGCTGTTCTTACAGCCAAAGACCATATTTCTGGAAATCTTGCTCAAAACAGATTTCAGCATCAGGTTCAGTTAGATAGACTTTCTAAACAGATCATTATGTAATGCTCATTGATTAATTTATTGTTTGCTTATTTGTAACACTAAAATTTATGTTAGTTCCATTTCTTCTGGTACTTGTGTGCAGCACAGTTTAAAAAGCAGTTTTGTTTATACTATTATAAAAGTTGAAGCCGGTTTTGTCATGGTTCACTCATTTCATTCTGACCATTAGTACTCCAGATCAAATATTTCATCCCTACACTGCTCTCTTCTGTGCCCTTGTGCCTGCATACTGAGCCACTAATGGAAAATCAGACTTTCCTACAGTTCTGAGTTTTCTTTCTTCTATTCCCTTTCCCAGTTCTGTTGTTTTTATTGATTCTATTACAATAAGTAACACACAAAAGAGAAGATTAGAGCAGAAAGATTTCCTCAGGCTATCCATAAATTTCTTAGGCTTCATTAGCTGTAATTTCTTGAAAAGACTGTGAGTTGCATTTACATCGTGCAAGTAAAATGTGTAGTCCAAAGGATCAGCTCTTTCACATTCAATAATTTGTACCAAAAATAATACAGCTGCAGCCAGTGGCTTTAAACTTGTACGAGAGAGCAGAAAACCAGGCTTGTGTGCAAAATAGTAAATTCTTGTCACTTCTACTTAGGCAGAAATCTAGAGAAAGACAGCTGTGAGAGTTTTGTCCAAATAAGAATTTTGATCCTCGGCCAAGGAGCATGAAGAAGACCAGAATTAAGTACTGCTATTTTCTAGATAGAAGTGTTTGACAGACTGCTCTGTGCTTGTGATTTCTTTTTCTTCAAATGTTTTTTCTTTTCATTTGTACACACTGCACCAGATTCTCTCCTCATTAGCAGAAGACAGTTTTGCCTGTTGAAAATTGTGACAAATGGTGTGATTGAAACTTCTGTTTAAAAAATTGCTCATGCAATATATCCTCTTGAGCCAAAATCTAACCTCAGCTTTCCACAATGTCACATCATTCCCTTTTACAACTTCCTCGGTCTAAAAGATAAAAATATTTTTACCTAAACCATTTGACCTTTTGCTGAGATATATTTGCTTTAAGAAACCATGAGTTCAGAGACAATTCTGTGACTACTTTTATATTCAAAGTTGGCCTTATAAGACTGACACTGTATTTACTACAAATTTTTTCAGCAGCATAATTTTTCATCAACTGTTTTTCATAAAATTGCTCTCAGTATTAAGAACATTGAGGTCTTTACAAGCAAGCAGTGTTACATTCACAAATGTTTAATTGAAATATGAACATGAATGGCACAATGACACAATTGTCCTGCTGGTCAGTTTTTAATATCTCCTGTAGTAGTAGCATTAAGTAATTTGAAGGCATATGCGCTATTGTAGTAGTAGTTTATTAAATACAAATGAAACTTCAGAGAGGCTAAAGAACAATCTTTGAAAATTTAATTATCTTTTAAATTTTTGTTGCAAGGGTTTTTAAGTTAATTTTTTTTTTTTTTTTTCAGAAACAAGCAAACTAATGATACAAGGTAGTTGTCTCTTAAAGTAGGAGTCCTTACATTCCCTCTTCCTAATTAGTCTCATCCCCAAAACTCATTCACTTTTGCAATAAAGGTACCCCTGTTCTGCTGGGTCTGATACATTTACAGCTGAGGGGCAGAAAATGTCTTAGTATTACTTATTTGTTGTTGCAACGTCTAGAGCAACAAATAGTGAACAAATAATAAATAACGTCTGGGGAAAACATTGTCAGGATTCAGAAAGTTCACAAGAAATCTCTTCCATTCAGTGTGGCTTTTTAGACAAAAGATTTTTTTGTCTTTTACATTCTCTAAGATATATTCTGGTTTAAAAACAAGCATCTGAGCTTGGAAGCACTACCTCTGACCTCAAAACCAGCATATTTTTATAAATATGTACACAGCGAATAATGCATCCCACATTTTAAAATAACACATTTTAAAGCAAATAGTATATTCTGATGTATTTGCTAATAGTAATTGATGGACAAGCTTTGGCCTTCTCAAAACTGAAGTTAAAGTCACTTTTTAGCAAAGAAAATATTTGAGAAAGTCCATCTCAGCTGTTAAATAAAATGGAAAGTTGCTTAGTGCCTTTCTGAGACTGTAAAAAATAGTAATTTTACGTCTGTTTGACATGAATGACGCATAGAGTCTTAACCTTTTAAATGTGTATATTGTACAAGCAAAATTGAATGAAATAAATAAAATGCATTAAATAGGGTGCTTTTTCTTACCAAGTCACTGACCTTATACAAGTAAACTCTGCAGCCTCCTCTGGGCCAGATTATTCATTCAATAGTTGTAAAAAGAAGAGAGAATCAGATGCTATTTAAAGGCATTAAGCAAAGTGCAGATGTTTAATACAGGTAACTCAGCTGTGCATTCAGTTAATATGGAAACAATTATTATAATGTAGCACTTCATTATTTATAATGTATTAAATGGCAGTTTTTTTATCATGCTTTACAGAGCAGACAGTTCTTTTACATAACAGATAACTAAAGTACACAAAAATAATAATAAATACAGAAAGGCTGAATGACCTTTTTAAAAGCAATATGCATGATTTGATGATTAAGAATATATATTAACCCCCCCAAATGCTAAGCAAGTAAGATTGCAAACCACACTTTTCAGTGGTTTATTCTCTGGTTTTATGGAAATCATTTCAACTCTCTTCTCTGGTGTGGTAAAGACTGTCTGAAATACTTCCATATTTTTAACAACTAAGCTATATCTTTGGTAGTTATTTTCTTCATGCTAAGTGTGGGAAATGTTTATTCTAAAACCCAGATGAAGCTCCGATGTGAGAAATGTTGTAAAGCATCTCATGTTGACTGGAGCTAATTAACTGCGATGCTCCAGTGTTGTTCTCAGTTTTAAGCAGGAACACACAGCACAATACCTTTTATTTTGCTGTTCAATAGATCTTTGCTTAAAAACAGATGAATTCAGTATCCTTACAATGTTAACCCTTTTTTCCTGAAAATGTTTTTAACAGATACACTAGAAATCTTCCCAATTACATGTTGCTTTTTTTTGGTTTTAAAATAAAGTATAATTTTGTAAAGTTGTTCTGCTGTTGTATCCTTCTATATGTACAGTGTACATGTGAAACATGCTACTTGGTGATTGCATTTCTAAATCTGAGCTACGTTTTTTAAGATATGTATAAAAATAAAACAAGCCTAGACAGAGAAAAAAAATGAAAGAAAATCAGTTATTTATTTCCCCTTCTCTCATATACAAGCTAACCTTGAATCAGAAGTAAATGCTGTTATCCTATATCTTCTACATTTACCTCTGTAGATCTATGGAGATACGTAGTTAGGGTGTTAGAAGTTGGAATGCTAAAAAGTTGTTTCAGTACTGTAGAAGTCAGCATTTTGTTATTGTGCAAATCAGATTGTTTTAATATTGAAGATGTGTGAAATACATAAAAATTCACCATTTGTCTTCAGTTGGTGCCACTGAAATATTAGTATCTAGAGAAAGTTCAGTGCAGTGAATTTTATTAAATATTAAAAGAAATTACATATTTTAAATAATTTTATTTAAAACATCTGATATTTCCTGTTGGCTACACACACAGAGAAAAAAAAAACCCTCTGTAATTTTCATCTGACTAGCTGTGAATTTACCCATCACCCTTTCTTGCCACTTTCCAAATTGTTTATCCTAGTTTCAAAAGTGCCATTTAATTTTTCCTACAGTTTCTTCATTCCTGCCCACAATAAAAATTGGAGTCAGAGCTAGGCATGCATCTAAAACCAGAGATACTGTATTTACAAAACAAATAAAACAAATTATCTGAAGATTTTAGTTTGGAGAACAGATCAACTCTGCATCACACAGGAGCCTGTCCCCTCTCTGCAGTGGGAGCTCTATCCCTCTTGGAATCTGCATCTTTTGAGGCCGTATTTTATTATCAGTCTCCCTGCCCCCCTGGGGCATCAGATTCTCCTGATGCTTAGGAGGGCTGCAGAGACAGGAGGGACAGACACTTGGCTAAAACACACAAAAACAAATTCCAGACTGAAAACACCAGAGCGAATGCTGTCAGCTGTTGGACTGTGGAAGAAGTCAGTCCCAGCAGGAAAACTATGTATATTTTATG
Organism: Chaetura pelagica; assembly: GCF_000747805.2. Lineage (NCBI taxonomy): Eukaryota > Metazoa > Chordata > Aves > Apodiformes > Apodidae > Chaetura > Chaetura pelagica. Next base: position 3,068,599 of record NW_009952694.1, read on the forward strand.
CTACCCAGTAGGCAGGACCTAGCTGCTTTCCCATCCTTTCTCTTCATCCCCTGTTATGCCCTTCAGGCAACCATGACATATTCTCGGACCTCTATGAAATCACACTTCTATAAAGTGGAATTGGAGCTGAGAGGCCTCTTCAGGCTCAGGGCCAGTGAGAGCACACTACATCTTTTGTTTCTGTTATGCTGCTCCTGCTGCTTCTAGGGATTTGAGAGCAAAGAGACGAAGGAGAGACTTGTGACTGAGATGTTAGCTGAGCAGTTGGGCAGGCTGCTTTCTTGTTTCCCGTAGTGTTACAGACTTCTAGAAGAGCCTTGAGCCTGTTTCTTCATCTCTCTCTAACTTGGTTTTCTCATTAGGGTAAAACTATTTCTTCAGTTGAAGCTGGGCTGTTTCTGGGATTTAGATACTGCAGTGATGTGATTAAATTCCACTTTATGTATACATCATAATCAACTTTGCACCAGAAGGTGAGAAACATCACAGTGTGTATGACAGTGGCCATCCTCACAGAGAAGAAAGCAGAAACCCATGCCAGTTCTGAGCACAGTCAGTTTTTCAGTCTTTTTCAGAAGAATACACTGTGAAATCACACCTTGTGGGAAGTTTCCACAAGGTTTCAAGAAGATGATAGATACTGCTTGTAATAAATATTCAATCACCTATTTACATGAAGTCCCTTTCTATGGTGTTAAATATTCAGAAAGAACAACTGTCTCCTGCAGGACAACCACTGTATTCCAATTCTTCCATATCTTCCTGCCTCCTCTCTGTTTTCACTGGCTTTATGCTTCTCCTTTGTCTTTCCATCTTCCTCTTTCTCTGCCACCATTTGAATTCCCATTACTACTAACTTGCTTTTTTTTTTTTTCTTCTTTCATCCTGACTCCTGCTTCTCATTATCTACAAAGGTTTTGACAACAGCATAGCTTAAATTTAAATTATCTCTGCAATGAGAAGAGAAAATGTGCTCAGTTTCATGTTTTCTGAAGGCATTGGCTGACTCTGGGAGTTGGGTGCATTTGAAAAATGTGACTGTGACTCCTGTACAGTGTGAATATATAAACTGGGTCATTAAGATCAGTTATGTAGGCCATATTTCTAACATCTCAAGTCTCCAAACCAGGGTGTTTTTTTAAAATTAACATGGGTCTAGTGATGCTCAATCTTGAAGGTAGGTCATAACTTTTCCAGTGGAAAGTACCATTCAGTGCTTTTCTAGAAGTCCCTTATTGGAAGTATTGTTTTGTAGCAGAAATCCAAAAGCAGCCTTCAGATCTTGTTTCAGTAATGTAGCTCTGAATGTGAAGCTAGAATTGAATAAGAGAAGGTAGTTTGATTCTTAGCGTAAAAAAAATAAAGTGAAAACTGTGTTTCAGATTAATTTGGGTTTCTCCCAACTGTATTGGGTATGAAGAACCCCTTTTATTGGTGCTGTTAAAGGCTCAGTCCCGGTTTGAGCCACAATAGAACCAATTTTCTTTTAGTAATTTTACTTCAGTTTATTCTCTTCTAAGCAACTGCAACTTCTGAAATTAACAGCATGATTTTCTGTCAGTGTCTGCTTTAAGGATTGATAACACTCAACGTTTATAGTTACTACTGGAGAATAATGTGCAGAGCCAAAGTCTCTGCTTGGTTCTGCTAAACTTCTTGTGCACCAGAAACAAAAGGGAGGAAAAGGGGTTACACCTGTGACCCTCCTGTGAGGAGGAGCAGACCAGACAGGTGGTACAAATGACTGAAAGAAGTATTCTATCCTAAACACCCTATCTTTATAAAACTGAGGGATCATGAGAGTCTAGCTCTCTTTCTACATGGCAGGCATCCTGAAAGGATTCCATCCATCTGCTGCTGACTCCAGGATTCCAGACCGGGACTTCCCCAGGGCTTGCCCTGCAGCTTCAGTGGTGCTGGCTTATTGGGAGGTGAGTGAAATAGTGGGTTTGGATATCTTTGTGTATGTTTCATCATTTTCTCTTTCATCATTATTGTTTCATTAAAGCTGTTTACTTTAGTTTCCAACCCGTAAGTCTCCCTTATTCTTTTTCCTTTCCTTATGGGGGAAGGAAGAGGAGTTAAGAGAGAGCATCTGTCGTTTGTTTAATTGCTGGCCCAGCATTCAACCTTGATAGGCTCATTGCAGCACCCTGTCAAAGCAGATTTTTCAGCCTCAGTTGGCTCCTGGTACACCAGCAGGAACTGCCAGCAGCACTGACTCCTGTGCTCTCTCCCTCCCTCTTTCCATGCACAAATACTTAGATTGGAAACCACACAGAAGATACATAGAGAGCAGAAAAGTAGGGCAACTATGACAGCAAGCAAGATAAGTAGTAATTCTACTGATAGGACAAGTGGTGAAAGCTCTCTGTAGGCCTCTCCCTCTTGGATTGCATATCCAAAAAGCCCAGAGAAACTGTAACTTGGATAGAGCCTGCGAAAGACGAGTTGCCTCATCTTTCCACGTCTGCTTTCTCCAGGTAGTCAGAGACCATCAGGGAACTGACTGAATACTGGCCCCATGTTACAGATTATTATAGCAGGAACTATGAATTTTTGGCTTTTTTTAGTGTTCAGTTGCAATTAGGGTTTCAGAACCTTCACATGCCAGTGTGATGGCAGGTTTGGGCTGTTTTGCTGAGAAACTCATGTTTGATTCCTGGGATTGGAAGGTCCTCAGGATTTCACATGCTGTGAAATACAGGTGGCTGATCATGATGAACTTGTCAGTAGAACACTCTGAGGTGAGAAAGTAATGCTGCTCCTTGAGAAGGGAGGTGGTTGGGTATTGATTCACTGGCTTGTTGACCCTACACGTGTGATGGATGACACAAAAAGTGTAGAGAAGCAGTATCCCCATGTATATGAGCATTAAAATAGGGACAAAATTATTTTTCTTCAATTGTTCCTATTCACTGTTTCAGAGTTTTCTGAAAGTGAAAGCTTTGCAGTTTTCTCTCTATATGGATTTCAAGTTGGGTATAGCATAAGTGCAGAACTCAGGTTACCAGTGTTAACTTTGTAATTCAGTGGTCAATATTCTTGATCTCCACTATTACCCTTTCTGAACAGGAGACTATTGAGTTCTTGCAAGGACAAAGAAGCTTAGGTCTAGGATTCCTCAGTGTGACAGAAATGGAGATGAAAAAGGGCCAGTGTGTATCTCTTGTCTTACTGCCTGCACACAGCAGGCACCCAGCCATATGTCACCCAGTAACTTCTACATCAGGGCTCTGTTGGTGCTTCAGAAAGACCTTTGATTTAAAGTGGTGGAGAATCTATCATATCACTCTTATGCCTTTGCTATTACAGGTTTACACCATGTTTCAACTGGACTTTGCCTAGCCTCAGCTTTCAGCTATAAGCTGCCAGTATGCATATTTTTTTTTCTACTAAATTAAAAAGACATGTCGTATAGGAAATCTTTTCTTAGTTACATGTAGACTGTGGCTGTGTCATCTCAACCTCTTTGCTACTGCTCTGGAAAAACACACTTCATTGATTTTTGTATGCTGGAGATGCCTCTCCTATTCCTTAAATAAATATGACTAAAATATCACTTCTGAATTGGGGTAGAAATTGAATGCATAAAAAAGAACAAAATGGAAGGTACTGGTTGTATTTGCAATGAATTAAAAATCAAAACATTCCTGAAAACATTGCGGAGGTAAAGAAAAGAGTTTTACTTGTGACACAGATTTTTGTTTCCAGTTGCTATGTGAATTAAGCAAGTGGATGTTGATTCTTCACACTGTGACAAGACTCATAAAAACTTGTGGTTCTTTTTCTTCAGGAGACATATTAGCCATTCAGGATAACATTTGCACTGGTCGAAATAGTGATGTACAGCTTACACTCTAAACTGAGATAAAAACAACAATGAGAACATCAGAAATAAGAGGAGATTTTTGAATCTTACAATGTTCCTTACTGAGTCAACTGGCTTCTCCAGGTCCCCCCACTCTCTGAAGCTTCTGGAAAAAAGGTTATATTGGGAACTGCATGGGAAGATTTTGTGGAACTAATTCCAAGGTACAAAGTACAGTGAGAAAGAGCAATCCTAACTTTAATATAACACCACAAAGAAGGTTTCCCTATGGAGACTGCCTGTTCAAGAGCTCAGGAAAGGAAGGACCTTGAACTTCCAAGTATGAATCATGTAATGGATTAGAGGTAAAATTCATTGCCACAATATATTCTTGAGAAGGTCCAAGAAGTAATAACATTCAGAAAGCTGCCAGACATGATTCAGAAAGCTCTCTTCTGAACCAAGTATTCCATATTGACCCACTTTGAGGACCTAATTTTAGAAGCAATAGGTACTACTGTTGTCAGAGGAAAGGGTGATTTGAATTTGCCTTTTCTAGATAAACTTTTCTTTAAGTCTAACCATTGAATTATGAGTGATGTTCTAGTATCTGTGAACTACTGAATACTTGCATTATTCCCTTTTTTTCCTGTACCTGCAGCAGTATCAGGATTTTTGCCTAGGCTGTGATATCTGTACACATCCCCATGGGCTGTACCCCTCCATTAGAGCCTGGAGTTTTTTGCTGCAGCTCATTATTGAAAATGAGTGGCAGAAGTTTTCCTCATCTCAGCCAGTGAAGTAGTCTAGGCAGAGAACTTCCAGACTATGCCACCTCCTCTTCCCCAAGCTTTAGGACTAGTGCGCAATACAGTGCAAGTTCTTTTTTGCAAAGCAAAGTCTATCATTCGCTCCTTTTCCTGACTGTTTTGAACTAGGCTTGGCTGGGTAAGACAAAATGCCCAAAAGGAATGTGACTGCAAAAATATTTTTAAATCTGTTGTCCTCTTTAGAGGCACCTGCCTTTCACAGTATTTGCTAAAATTCAGGTTGTGACCAAAGTGTATTTTTTTTCTACTAAAAAATGTGGAAAAACGGACTCATTTCATCGCTTTAGGCATATTAGCTTAAGACAGTCAATAAGGAAGGTTGTGCATTGGAAAGTTAAGGATTACAGGTGAAGTGTTTCCATTATTTATATTGCTAGAGGAGACGACTGCTCTGTGGCTTGTCTTGTGAAGCAGTCTTGCGATCTAGGTTTGACTTAAGTAAATTGCTAGATAAGAGAAACAGGAAAAAGCACTGAAATGCTTTGGTCACTGAGGTCTTCCTTTCTAAAGACAAATCACTCACTGATGTGTAATAAATAGCAGTGCACTGAATCTGTAAGCCAGCACTAGACATTTTACTCTAGATAAGCACATCTGTACAAGTGGCAATAGCTCCAGCAAAAAAAAAAAAAAAAGCAGTAAAATTCATAAACTGGCTTCTTTACTGAAAGATACCTGTGACACAGAGGATTGTAGAGTCATACAAAATAAAAAAAAAAAAGAAGTGAATTTAAAAGCCCACAACAAACAAAAAACCCAAACACCTGTGTTGCTCTATGTGCAGCTTTGTTGCAGGTTTCTATGACTAACCCTTGCTGGCTCCTGCAGCAGTTGAGTCTGTTCTCACCTCTGAGCTTCCCTAAAATACTAGAGGAGTGATGTAATTACTTCTTCAGAAGACAAGAAAACTTTTCCATTTACTTCAGCATAAGCAAAACATGTTTTGAAGCCCTATCTCGAACTTTTTCCACAGACCTGGTGTTGGTAATGCTTGCTCCCTCCTTTCTCTACCTGGAAAGATGATCTCTGCAATGTAGAAAGCTGTTGGTTGCAGGTTGTATTTCACTTTTCACATCAAAACAGCATGCTGATATGTCCCTCTTGGTATAATTCAGAGACTTACCACCTGGGGCCCCTTGGCTCCCTCCTGGATTTCAGCACTTAAGTATTTTGCATTACTGTGTTGGAAAACCTGTCCTTCCTCAGTGACAGTGGACTGCCAAAATCATCCAAATAGACTCTGAACTGAGTTCATTTGTATACAGTCTGATCATCTGCCTCCTGTTTCTATGAAGGACTGGACAAGGAGTCTTTGGAGAACAGGATTCTTGTTCTTATCTTCCACGCCATTTTCGCAGAGCTTTGTGCATGTAGGCATTGCTGTCTTGTTTCTTCATGCTTGCTCTCCATTCTTAGGGGAGCTCCTCCCATTATCCTAATCTTGCATGAGATAATGCTAGAAGAAAATGCTAGCTTCTCTGTTTTTTCTTGCCTATAAACATTTTTCCTTACATACATGAATTTACCAATATGTTGAGAGAAGTATCAGCTCTACACTTCAGCTTTAGACTCTCCTTTAATGCTTCTCTAGTTCTTGGTTCTGTCTCAAGCGAGAATAGTACTGTACATTTCACTTGTCAAAGAACCTTTGCTGCATTAACTTCGTAGTTCAGCTGTTTCTGTTTTCTGTTAATACCTGACATACATCACAAAGCAGGGCCAGCAGATATACTGGGTGACTCCCGGAATGGTGCCTCCAAAAATCTTGTCATTTCATCACTCCTTCAGCCCTGTTCAAGCCTGATTTAAAACACATAAAGTTGTGGACTCCGCTTTCATCTTTAAAAGAGTCTTTTAAAGCAAGAAGAATTGCCCATTCTTTCAAACTACAGGAAAAGAATGTACTTGCCTGTGTGACACAATTTTAATAAAAACAATTTTCTCAACATTAAAATAAGTTGATTTGATGCATCCTACAGTCTGCAGAGAGCATCCTTGAATTTCACTGGTTTTGTTTCCTTAGAGCAACAATTATTTGTCGAATGTATCTCCACATTGTAGGAAAGGTCTGAAGAACATTTTATTTTGCAGAAATATAGAAGTATCCTGGTAAAAACCAAGTTTTGTAAGGGAATATCATGTCTGATCATAAGCTGAAAGGAAATGACAAATTGTAAAATACAACAGGTCTAAGGAAGGAGTGAAAATCTGCACTCCCTGTAAGGTAGTTTTCAGGTCAAACGAAGCAAGCCTGGCAGCAAAGTTGTGGAGCAGGATACACGCAGGAGCTCCTGATGTTCCACTCCGGCGCTCGGTTCCACACTCAGCATCAGGATGGAGACTGCACAGAGGGTAACTAATGCACTTCTTACATCGTGACTTTTTGCTTCAGCAGTCACTATCGGGCTGAGAAGTTCTGAGCAGTTCAGGCTGATAGGACTAAAATATGCAGACAGGATTATTGGTTTTGACTGTTACTATTTACTAGAGTGGACTTCTAAGGGAAATAATTTCAAAAGAGCAGTGGGTTATTGGTATTACTGCTTGTGGGTTGTGAGAGGTGACAGAGAGCTGTTTGCTGTCACGAAGAAAACGCAAGATAGCTTCAGGAGGAGTAATATCATTACACCTGACCGGGTCAAGGTTATAATGGTGGTTGTTGGGCATGTGGTGATGCTGTTAATCCTCTATTAGCATGGAAGAGCTTGCGCCTGTTCTGCTGCGAGCCGGAGGAGGTCTCGCATCGTAACTTCGCTTAGAACAGGATCGGGCTCGGAGCACAGGATACCGATGGCGTTTTAACGGAACGACCCCAAATTTTAAAGCGTTGTGGGAAGGTTTGGGTTTGATTCACAGAGACTTGGTAAAGACTTTCTGAAAAGTCCTAATGACTGGGAGAAGCGGGGGGCGAGGGGGGAAGAAAGGAAGCGTTTCAGTTAACTTTAAAGAAAATAGTTCTGATGTGAGAGGATGGCACTTGAAAACCCTAATTATGTGAATGCCAGTAGTAAAAAGCATCCTTCTTAAGCTGGCCTTGTGAAACCTGAGCACAAATAGAAACTTGTCATCCGAGCGAGAGAGGAGCCTCTCCGAGTGTATGTTTTTTCCAACTTCACCATTTTATATCCTAAATTTAAAAGAATCGGACAACTTCAGGCAGGTGGAGTGGTTACGTGGTTGTTGTGGTGTGGGTTTTTTTGGAAGCTGTGTTACACGAGCGGTGTGTTGAAGCTGCCCGATGGTGCAAGCGCAAGGCGGGCGGCTGCGGGCGGGAGGCGGGCAATTAGAGCCTCACCTCGTTAGCAAATCGATCCCAGGCTCCCTTAAACGCCGACAAACCACCGCCGCAATCACTTGAATATCGAGGAACCCCGAGCCCGATCCTGGGGTTGGTTCCCCCCCAACCCCGAGATTTGCCCGCTTGCGAGCAGGGGGTGCCGGCCCCAGGGCGCGCCGCTGCTCCCGCCGACGCCGGAGAGCCGGGGCTGCAGCGATCATCTTCTCCCCTCCGCATCACAAGGAATTTCAGCTTGTTTTTTCTTTCCTGCTGTTTGCTCTTCAGTTTCGCCCGCGGAACCCGACGAGTGCTTTGCACTCCAAACCGCCGGGCAATAGGGCGGTGAGGATAACGTTCAGAGGGTGAAAAAATTCCCTAACGCCTCCAGAATATCACTTAAAAACTGCTCTGAAATATTCCGTGGCTTTTTAATAGAAGTAAACAAAGTGCAACAAATCCTAACTCAAATATGATTGCACTGAGATTAGGCTCTAATTGCTTAAGGTTCAGGTGGAATCTGCAGGCTAAAGCCTATAAGAACAATCTGAATTTCACAATCATTCTGTCAAAAGCAAAGAGATGAGAGCCCACACGCTTCCTAACAAGTCATTTTTAACAGTTACAAGCTTCTTACAAAGACCACACAGGGAGTCTAAGAGATGCAAATCTAATCCTGGTCATTCTGCAGGCCTTCAACAAAGATGTACTAAAGCCTAATAGAAAAGAAATCAGTTCTCTGTCACCAGGTCTTAGTAAAATCTATTAGAGAAAGTACGGATCTTGTATTTACAGCAGTTGCTTTTAAAGGTTAAGGACAAGTACATATTAAAGGTATAATATTTTTTTGTATGTGGGCTATTTAATAAAATCCATTATCTGCCCTTCTTTATTCCTAAAGATGCTTTGGCGTTTCGTTCGTATTGTCTGAGGAAAATAATTATCCATTCTTTTCTTCTTTAAGATACCAGCCACAGAATTTTTTTTTTAAATTTTAGTAATTTTTACGGATGCCATTTCACTTTATTTAATTTCTTTAATTGCTCCTTTAAAAACGCGTGCAGGGATCTCAGAACAGCAGTCGGTATCTTCGAGAATACCTCGAAATGTCTCCATCCCATCAGTAGTTGGAACAGTGTCCAGTAGTCGATACTTAAATCAAACTAATATCTAAATAAAGAGGAATTAAAAGTCCGGCTGTGCATTGGGAAACGATACACAGAAGTATCCAGCCTTTTCCAGGATACTGGCCTCTCCTAAGTTTGTTTTCTAATGAGATACTGTTTTTTATTTTTTTTTCCCCCCTCACTGACTATATACTGAATTACCTCTATCTTCGGGTAAATCTCACCCTGATTTAGTAAGACTCTATTGTACATTCGAATAATTCAAATCAATACGAAAGTCATCCCTTTTCTACACGAACACATTCATACGCAAACACACATGTACTCGCACCTTAACGTATATGCATACATCATGCTTTTGCAGTAGATCTATATTAACGCAGAGGATACATAGACACATTTGTAGCAACACTAATTTTTAGGTCATTCTTGTTCATAAACGTTTTCCTATTCCTTTTACTCAGGGCAGGCTCTGGCTACGCAGCCTGGAGCCCAATGATGGAAGTTAATGAGGTCGCAGTCCTGCGGTCTCCCACTTGGAAGGCGCCGATTGGGTAAAGTGGAATCTTGCCTGCCTAAGTGCTGTAGGATCAGACCTTCTATTTCTCCCTTGAAAGTCACTGATAATAGATAATCGGGTCACTTGTTGATGGACTGCAAGTTTTCCGAGAGGGCAATATGCATCGGGGGAGCCCAAGTGCGGCGTGGCGGGGGCGGGGGGTGTTGTTCTTAAATGGCGAGGGGAAGTTCGGTTTGGGAGAACAGATGATGCTCCTGAGAGTGAGAAGGGTGTTTCTGGTTTGGGGCTGTGTTACCGAGTTGACCCCCGATAACAGGCGCGTAATGTTTCTCCATATCTCGGTGACCCCCGCCAAATAAATAAACTGTACTTTAGGCATTATGCAAAAAGGAAATCGAATCGGGGTACTTTCTCTATTCTGCTGGGAGCCCTGGGATGTTTTTCTCCCAAGCGGTGACAAATTAGGCACGAGCGCACGAAGTGAACAACCAGCGACCGGCGTAGGTTGAGGAGAGGAGAAAAATGAACGGGGCCAAAACCTACTCCTTTTTCTCCATGCTTACCACGGAGATTGCGGTGGGACAACTGGTGCGAATAAAATCATCGGTGTCTGGACTGGGAAATAACTTCTCCGCAGAGGAACAGGTCCCCTTTCTTCCTCCTTTTTCGCCCTCATGCCCACCTCCTCACTCCGTCATCTTCGTCGGAGAATCGGTTCCAGCCCAGCGGCTGGGGCTGGAGGAAAGATGTTCTCCCTTCGGAAACAGGGGCGACCGTGAAACCCTCCTTGGGCACAGCGAGTGGATCATCCCCCGCCAAGCGGTGGGGCCCGGCGGGTCGAGACCCCTCACCCCACGGACAACCCTCGCCCGCCGGCTTGAGGGATGTCTTTCCACTTTTTAATGTGTCCAGTCACAACCCTACTCCCCTAAGTTGCTTCGTGAGTGTGATTCCAGCCTGGAGGAGCTCCCCGTCCTCGAAGCTCGGCTGGACATGGGAAGGGTCCCACGAGGGATCAGCGCCCCTTTTTTTTTTTTCTTTTTCGGGGGTACACACGGGGCAGAACAGGCTGGTCACTGTGGTACCACTGTGGCGAGGAAACGCTCCAAAGCACGAAGCGCAGCCTTTCGGGGCCTCCTGCACCGGCCCCTTGCCGAGCCGTCTGGCCCAAGCCCTAATTAGGGCTCAGACCTAATTAGCTATCTCGGAGGGGGGAGTGAGGGGACCTTCCTTGGCGGCCTGGAGGGAGTAAGGTACAAATCCCAAGGGAGAGAAGTTTCCCTACTCTTTCTTGCTTGCCGAGGAACGAGCGTTTTGCACGGCGGGCACCGGGGCGGGGGGGACGACAGGCAGCTGCGGGCAGCGGAGCGGGGAGAAAGGGCTGGGGAGGCAGCGGGGACCCTGAGCTCTGCCCTGAGCTGCCCCTCCTGCGGAGCCAGGCAGCGGGAGAACAGCCGGGAGCCTCTCCGTGGCCCGCAGGCAGAGCCTCGCAAACCGTGCCGGGGAGGACCGGGACTGTGCACAAACGCACCTGTCATCCTCTTCCGTCTGCATGCAGTTCGCAAGTCAGTAATAACAGTTTGTAGCTCTTACAGGGCTAATTCAGCTTTCTACGACATTGCCTTAGTTATTAAAATATTTATTTATTTACACACCACCCCCCCTGCCCCTCTCCTGAGATCTGATTTGGCCCTTTAAGTGGAAGAAAATAAAGCTGTGTGGCGGAGGGTGGGAGCCGGGAAAAGCAGGGCTGCTGTGACTGGGATGAGCTACGGTATTGACCTACAAGAAGCAAGTGTCTGCTTTCAAAATGCAAGCAGAAAGCAGGGCTGGAACCGGGGCTGAGACGCTGCCTGCAGCCACGGCGCGCTGTCAGCGGCGTGCACAGTCGCATAAACAAGTAAATGAGGGAAATCGGAAATGCCAATTAATGTGCAATGTGCGGTATTGGGAGAACCTTTATTTCGCTACTGGTTACGAGCAGGAGAGCCTCAAGTTCCCTGACCGCTTCTTTCCTGCAGGATGATTACGATGGGGGACGCGTAGGCCTCCTGGCTTTCACTTGGTTTCGGGCACTTGAGGAATAAGAAAAATGCTCCAGAGAAAGCAGAGGCGGGGAAGTGTGGTGCCTGCTCGAAGCAGGGATTGCTGCGTGGGGGCGGCGAGTCCAGAGGCGGGATCTGTCCTCCCTGAGGCCAAATCATCTCCCCCCTCCCCCAGGGCTCTGCGGTCTGGTTTTTGTGCATCCTGTCTCCCATTCTTTCAGCAGG
>NW_009952694.1:3080467-3081416 GCF_000747805.2 Chaetura pelagica
GCGCCCCGGTTTGCTGCAGCACCCGTGGGCGGGAAGGACGGGCTGGCCCGGGCGGATGGGGCTGCGCCGGGGCAGGGCTGGCTCTGCTGCCGGGCTCGGGGCGCGGCTGGCGCTGGCTCCTCTCTGTACCCCGTGCAACTGTCCTTCCTCCAGGCCTTGCTTCAAAAAATAAGTTACCATTTTCTAGGAAACCATTTACCCGATGTGTTCTTGATTAAATTACTGTTAACCCTAAGAGACTGATAGGACAATCAACATGCTTTTCCAATCACCATTCTTTTCTCGGTTGTTTTTTTTGTTGTGGTTGGTTGTTTTTTCTTCCCAACGGGGAGTCCTGCAGTAGGTCAAACCCCTCCTTTTTAAAGCAATTAAGTCCTATTTTCAAAGAGAATATTAGATTAAATATTAATCATGATTAAAGCATCGTGTAAAAGGTCTGCAGAGGGAGGAAAATATTTGGTGCTCGTCTGTACATTCTCTCACCTACCACCTACTCTGAATGCGTCCTGTATCTTCCAGCATGTCCGGCTCTCATGATTGCAAATAGGCCTGTTTTCAAATGGAAATAGGACTTCCAAACTGATTATGTGTATTGAATCGGAATCACTCGCTAGATCCTCTTGTTTAAAATGTATTGAAAAAAGCATGATGGTTGCATAGCTCTGAAACCGGCTCCTTCTCATCTCAGGGAGGTCGATCTATTTTGCAACTTTTTGCCATTTGAGAATGTTTCAGCTAGATAATTACGCTGCCATTGTGGAAGGGCGATGACATACAAACACCTCCTCCCTCGCTACACACGCACACGCTCCCCCGCACCCCCCGCCCAGCGCATACACCTTCAGCCACCACGGCGGAGCTTCTGCCGTGCACAGCCCACGTCTGCCCGCACTCCCACGGGCACGACCGCGCCTCGCCCCTGCCACTGTCACACCGGCCCCGAGGGTCC
>NW_009952694.1:3082338-3083819 GCF_000747805.2 Chaetura pelagica
GCCCCGGTTTGCTGCAGCACCCGTGGGCGGGAAGGACGGGCTGGCCCGGGCGGATGGGGCTGCGCCGGGGCAGGGCTGGCTCTGCTGCCGGGCTCGGGGCGCGGCTGGCGCTGGCTCCTCTCTGTACCCCGTGCAACTGTCCTTCCTCCAGGCCTTGCTTCAAAAAATAAGTTACCATTTTCTAGGAAACCATTTACCCGATGTGTTCTTGATTAAATTACTGTTAACCCTAAGAGACTGATAGGACAATCAACATGCTTTTCCAATCACCATTCTTTTCTCGGTTGTTTTTTTTGTTGTGGTTGGTTGTTTTTTCTTCCCAACGGGGAGTCCTGCAGTAGGTCAAACCCCTCCTTTTTAAAGCAATTAAGTCCTATTTTCAAAGAGAATATTAGATTAAATATTAATCATGATTAAAGCATCGTGTAAAAGGTCTGCAGAGGGAGGAAAATATTTGGTGCTCGTCTGTACATTCTCTCACCTACCACCTACTCTGAATGCGTCCTGTATCTTCCAGCATGTCCGGCTCTCATGATTGCAAATAGGCCTGTTTTCAAATGGAAATAGGACTTCCAAACTGATTATGTGTATTGAATCGGAATCACTCGCTAGATCCTCTTGTTTAAAATGTATTGAAAAAAGCATGATGGTTGCATAGCTCTGAAACCGGCTCCTTCTCATCTCAGGGAGGTCGATCTATTTTGCAACTTTTTGCCATTTGAGAATGTTTCAGCTAGATAATTACGCTGCCATTGTGGAAGGGCGATGACATACAAACACCTCCTCCCTCGCTACACACGCACACGCTCCCCCGCACCCCCCGCCCAGCGCATACACCTTCAGCCACCACGGCGGAGCTTCTGCCGTGCACAGCCCACGTCTGCCCGCACTCCCACGGGCACGACCGCGCCTCGCCCCTGCCACTGTCACACCGGCCCGGCGTGTCCCGGCGCCCTGCCGCAGCCTCCCCTTGAAACCGAGAACAAAATACACGGTCCACCAGCACCCTCCCGAGCCCCACGGACAACACGGTTAACACGTCTGGGTTCCTCTACGTGACCACTATTGAAAGACAGCCGGTCTGTGCATCTGTGTGCGTGTCCACGGAAAAGCCAGAGACAGGGAGCAACAGCTATTGCTCACACACTGAAGAATGAGGACAACCTCCATGCAAAGGTTCCGTCAATTGATACTTAGTGACAGCTTTAAACCCTGTCGTGTCTTCCAAAGAATAATCCGTTTATATTCAGAAGTGTAATTAAAAAGCCAGGAAAGAAAAGGGAGATCTGCACTAGGCAGAAAACTGGCAGGTCCCCGCGCCCGGGGGAGAGAGAAATCGGCGTTAGCAAGCGGGGTTCCCCCGCCGCACACGCCGAGGAGGGGGGCAACCCCGGCCCCGCACGCCTGGCCCGGGCTGCCCCGCTCCCGCCTCCCGCCGTGCCCGGCCGCGGATGACGCCGAGCACGTCCAGGCCTTGGCGG
>NW_009952694.1:3083871-3095517 GCF_000747805.2 Chaetura pelagica
GGCTGCAGGGGAAACCTCTGGCAACGCAGAAGATGCCAGTGCTGGGACCTGTCCTCCGTCCTTCCCCGCACTTGCACAGTACCTTTGCGAAGACGCAAATTCATCCGGCCGCATCCCGTCCTCGATCTTTTTTTGGGTCACTGCGGAGGTGCCACGCACTTCCCTGCCAGAATCCCGCTAGACAATGTGGTGTATGTTGCAGTGACGAGGCAATGCCAGGTCCCCGAGCCCCATGCCACTGGCCCTAGCTATGGCAAGGCGCCATAGGCGGTCAGCACCTTGTCAGGGAGTTTGGGAGCAGCGTTAGGACGAATATCAGGGGGGCTCCTGGCCCAGAGCGTGCAGCCCTCCCGCCTGGGCATCGCCCCGTGTGCCAAGGACAAGAGAGGCTGTGGGAGCGCACAGCTGGATTTGCCCGGCAGCACCTGCAGCCTGGCAGCTCAGGCAGAGCCTGCCCTGGCTGGCATTTAAAAAAAATGGAGCGAGACAGGCGCTGCTCTCGGTCTCTTGTAGCCCGCGGGCGGGGAGCTTTGCGGGGCTGCTGCGGGTCCCCGCGGGCAGCGCAGCTTCCGGGGCTGAGGCAGAGCCCGTCCTCTGCTTGCGAGAGACCCCGCGGCCGCAGAGCCCCCTGCAAAAGACAGGATCAGGCCCGATCCTCTCGACGGAGAACTGTCACCTCAGCACCGGCTGCAACTTTGGTCGTGTCGGGTTTTTTTGGGTAGGCGACGGGGGCAGAGGGGCAGCGCAGCGGGCGCCCCGCGGGGTGTGCGGCGCGGCGCGCAGGGAGCGCGGGGAGGCTGCGCGGCGGGACCGGCCTGCCTCGGGTGGGCAAGGGCGGCAGGTCGCGGGAGGACTTCCTCGGTGGAAAATAAAGAGCAGAGGCGCAAGCCGGCAGGCAATGCTTCTTTCAAAGCAAGAATTTTCCCCTTCCTCCTCGCCTCTGTTCCACAGTTAATACCGGACACATCAGCTACTACATACATTAGCAGGTGCACACGTCTGTAGGTATAATTCTTATCTAGACATACATATACAGGCTAAACTCTCCGCATCGCTCATCAGCTTATGGTTTTTTTCCTTAGCGGTGAGCTAATGCAGAGAGAGGTGCAGGGGACGGGGACCTTCGTGCACTCCGTTTTGCAGCAGCAACAGTGCGTTAGGAGCTAAAGTCCAGACCAAGAAGGTGCTCAAAGAAAAAGGTGGTATTTCTACCAGCCTCTCTGAGAAACAGCAGCATCGATAGCAGAAAGTTTAAGAAACAAAGCAACGAGAGAAGCTCCAAAATAACCGTGTCCTAGAGTCACATTATTAGGTCAGTAACACAGTGAAATGAACTCAACCACTTCAGCAACACCTTTGATATGAAGAAAAAAAGTCTGGTCCTTCCAAGATCCCAGGTGTGTGTAAGTTTGTCACCTCTAGCACGTTACTACTTGCTCAAATTTACGTGATTGAGAAGACGGACTCCTCTGAGACCCCCCAGAACAGGTGGAAGTGAAGATCTCATATCTTGCTTAGTTTTCTAAGCATTGCAACTACCTTTTTATGTAATAAACAACTCTTCCCAACTCCCCCCCCCAAAAAAAAAACACAACAAAAAACCAAAACAAAACACCACAACAACCACCACAAACCAAACAAAAAACCTAAACCCAAACAAAAAAAATCCAGCCCCCCCCCCCCAAAAAAAAAAACACCCTACAAATGCAAACAAAAAAAGACCTCAAAAAACCCCCCATAAAAAACAACAAAAATACCCCAAACAAACAAACAAAAAAACAACCAACTAACCAAAACCCCAAACTTCATGTGTACATGCGCTTTATTCTTTTCCTGTACACTTTAAGGAACCCCTGTATTGATCAAGTTCTTACCGAATGAATGCCATACATGTTCATTAAGATCAGCTACGTAAATTCACTTGCTAAAGAAGCACAGTCTACAAACTGACTTAAAATTACTCGGAAAGTTCCATCGTGTTTAACGAATAGAAATACAACTCTCAAAACAGCAGTCATCGTATTCAGATTTAGTGGTTAGCGTGAGATATGAAGCTAGCCAGTAAAAACAGACCTAATTATATTTAATCATTCGGTAAATATTTTTATAAAACACATTTTATTATATTTTTTTTTTCCTATTTCTACATGCCTGCTCAGGACAGTGGGTTCCTACTGTCTTTCGTAGGTAATGCATTCGGCCATTTGTAAATGTCTGCTTCTTAATGTCTGTGTCATTGTAAAAAAAAACACAACACCCAAAAAAACCAAACCAAAAACCCCCACGATTTCCCTCTTCCCCCTCCCCCTAACAAAACTCGAAGATTAAATGTCACAGTTAACGTTTTCATCTCTAGGTTTCCCAAGAAATTTTCGGGATAGCAGGTTGTTTCAAGCACCACAACGAATTTCAGTTTGTTTCTACATCAATACATCTTATTCACCTTCTTATTGATATTGCTGACCAAAAGCCTTCTGGAGAAAGACATAGGATATAGAAAACTTCGACCTTACCTGCTCCCTAATGTGCTTGCAGGCAGGGAAAAACAAATAATAAAGAGAGAGAAAAGAAAAGGGGAAAAAAAAAAGAAAAAAGAAAAAAAAGTCATTTCATATTATTCACCACTTTGTCAGAGACCATAATATTTCTACCTCATAGGAACAGCCGTAGTGGGTTAGATCTCTGTACACATTTGTTACATATAAACAGTATTACCGTTTACTTAGGGTTTGGAGGGCTTTTCTCCCCCTGAAGGGAATCATGAGAGGAACAGCGGGACAGACAGGAAAAAAAAAATAATAAAAAAAATAAAAATTAATTCTCAGCTTTGCTCCCGACACGGCCATTGAAAGGACTGAAATTCTTCAGAACTCACTCAGTCTTTACCTCTAGGTCCTCTTTGTAAAAGCAGCCGTCACCACAAGTTGGACCGGGGCTGCCTTCCCAGCGAGACCCCTGTACCTGCACTTCGTCACAAAACTCCTAAAATACTTTTTTTTTTTTTTTCCGCCCCCCCTTTTGAACACTGTCTTAGGGCCCTGCACTGCACTTTGAACAGAGCTGAGGGCAATATACTATTAGATCAGCTCCCCATCTCTGCCCCCACCCCCGCCCCCCGCCGTAGGTGCGGGAAGAGCTCCGCGCTGCTCCAGCAGCCGCTGCCGGGAAGCAGCAGCGCCCGGGCAGGCCCCGGCTCCGTGGGCTCCTCCGAGCCCTTCCTGCCGAGCATCCCTCTTGCTAACAGACTGCTGTGAAACAAAACAAAACAGCAACAAAACAACCCACCCCACAGCCCGTTTTGATACGAAACAGCATATGCGAAAAGACTTTTGCTATTGTTGCTGTTGTGGCCGTGGTAGCGGTGGTTGGGTTTTTGTTGGGTTTATTGTTTTGGGTTTGGGGGGTTTGTTTTGTTGTTGTTGTTTTCTCCACAGCCTGCTGTGCCACTACGTGCACACTTCATGGCACTCCAGAGTGAACTCCTATTTACAGCAGCAAAAAATGCCCTCTGCGATTCTCCTGCGTTTACAGGCAGTGCCAGGGAGCGGGGGAGTGGGTGGGAATAGCTGTTCTTCACTACATCCCTTTATCTCCCGAAATCCGGGGTGCCCACGGTTCCATGAAGGAACAGGTATATTGGGAAGCGTGAATTTCTTCCATCATTTCATATTTGAACCATGCTGCCCCCCCTTCCCTCCGCTATCTGCATTGATTATCGGGAGACTGAAAATCAGCTTATTGGAAGAAGCAGGCGTTCAAACTGAGGCAAATATTTTAATTCAGAAAAACTAAACAGTGTCTAAGTTCTCGTGGGTGTTCTCGAGGGACACTGGAGATTAAAATGCATTTACATCCCCATTCCCTGAAATATCTTAATCAAGGCATAACTGGTTTATACAAAGAATTTTATGATAAAAGGCAATAACACAATGTCATAAAAAAACTCTATAAAATTGTTAAAGAGCAGTTTGTTTGCATTTCTCCTGATTGATATGTAAATACAGTTTGAACTGTGTTTGCTCGGTCTCTAGTGCTTAATAAAGAGATGAATTCACCTTTCTGTGGAACAAGTAAACAGACTTTAAACTAAGCCGACATCAGACAATGTGGAAACGAGTTTATTTAATCGAAACTAAATCTAGTTTAAGAAAGATAAGTCAGTGTACATAATAATCCATTACAGTAATTACACCCACCACCAAATATGTGTTTATGAGGTTGTCGAGACACAATAAAATTCATTTATTTCCCCCAAAGTCCATAATGGAAAGTCACTGGCTGGATGTCTATCGAACATGCTAGCTCCAATAATTGGGAAGGGGAGGAATAATATTTATCGTCTGCATTAATGCCTTTCAGCGCTCGTCACTTCTAAACGTCCCTGTGTTTGAAAGGAAGCAAACATTTCTGAAGTGGAAATGTCGACTTAACTACGGTGCTGCACACTAACTCGGAGAGAAACTAACCCTAATTTAAAAAATCCGTAAAGTTCACCCTGCGCTCTTTCCTTTCTGAGGAGCTAACAGCTCTGTGCCACAGACCAGGAATTCCAAACGCTTGCTTCTTTCATCAGAAATAACAGCACTAATCTAAAATGAACATTCTGCACAGAGCAGGGGGGGAAAGGCGGGGAGGAAGAAAGGAAGAAAGGAAGAAAGGAAGAAAGGAAGAAAGGAAGAAAGGAAGAAAGGAAGAAAGGAAGAAAGGAAGAAAGGAAGAAAGGAAGAAAGGAAGAAAGGAAGAAAGGAAGAAAGGAAGAAAGGAAGAAAGGAAGAAAGGAAGAAAGGAAGAAAGGAAGAAAGGAAGAAAGGAAGAAAGGAAGAAAGGAAGAAAGGAAGAAAGGAAGAAAGGAAGAAAGGAAGAAAGGAAGAAAGGAAGAAAGGAAGAAAGGAAGAAAGGAAGAAAGGAAGAAAGGAAGAAAGGAAGAAAGGAAGAAAGGAAGAAAGGAAGAAAGGAAGAAAGGAAGAAAGGAAGAAAGGAAGAAAGGAAGAAAGGAAGAAAGGAAGAAAGGAAGAAAGGAAGAAAGGAAGAAAGGAAGAAAGGAAGAAAGGAAGAAAGGAAGAAAGGAAGAAAGGAAGAAAGGAAGAAAGGAAGAAAGGAAGAAAGGAAGAAAGGAAGAAAGGAAGAAAGGAAGAAAGGAAGAAAGGAAGAAAGGAAGAAAGGAAGAAAGGAAGAAAGGAAGAAAGGAAGAAAGGAAGAAAGGAAGAAAGGAAGAAAGGAAGAAAGGAAGAAAGGAAGAAAGGAAGAAAGGAAGAAAGGAAGAAAGGAAGAAAGGAAGAAAGGAAGAAAGGAAGAAAGGAAGAAAGGAAGAAAGGAAGAAAGGAAGAAAGGAAGAAAGGAAGAAAGGAAGAAAGGAAGAAAGGAAGAAAGGAAGAAAGGAAGAAAGGAAGAAAGGAAGAAAGGAAGAAAGGAAGAAAGGAAGAAAGGAAGAAAGGAAGAAAGGAAGAAAGGAAGAAAGGAAGAAAGGAAGAAAGGAAGAAAGGAAGAAAGGAAGAAAGGAAGAAAGGAAGAAAGGAAGAAAGGAAGAAAGGAAGAAAGGAAGAAAGGAAGAAAGGAAGAAAGGAAGAAAGGAAGAAAGGAAGAAAGGAAGAAAGGAAGAAAGGAAGAAAGGAAGAAAGGAAGAAAGGAAGAAAGGAAGAAAGGAAGAAAGGAAGAAAGGAAGAAAGGAAGAAAGGAAGAAAGGAAGAAAGGAAGAAAGGAAGAAAGGAAGAAAGGAAGAAAGGAAGAAAGGAAGAAAGGAAGAAAGGAAGAAAGGAAGAAAGGAAGAAAGGAAGAAAGGAAGAAAGGAAGAAAGGAAGAAAGGAAGAAAGGAAGAAAGGAAGAAAGGAAGAAAGGAAGAAAGGAAGAAAGGAAGAAAGGAAGAAAGGAAGAAAGGAAGAAAGGAAGAAAGGAAGAAAGGAAGAAAGGAAGAAAGGAAGAAAGGAAGAAAGGAAGAAAGGAAGAAAGGAAGAAAGGAAGAAAGGAAGAAAGGAAGAAAGGAAGAAAGGAAGAAAGGAAGAAAGGAAGAAAGGAAGAAAGGAAGAAAGGAAGAAAGGAAGAAAGGAAGAAAGGAAGAAAGGAAGAAAGGAAGAAAGGAAGAAAGGAAGAAAGGAAGAAAGGAAGAAAGGAAGAAAGGAAGAAAGGAAGAAAGGAAGAAAGGAAGAAAGGAAGAAAGGAAGAAAGGAAGAAAGGAAGAAAGGAAGAAAGGAAGAAAGGAAGAAAGGAAGAAAGGAAGAAAGGAAGAAAGGAAGAAAGGAAGAAAGGAAGAAAGGAAGAAAGGAAGAAAGGAAGAAAGGAAGAAAGGAAGAAAGGAAGAAAGGAAGAAAGGAAGAAAGGAAGAAAGGAAGAAAGGAAGAAAGGAAGAAAGGAAGAAAGGAAGAAAGGAAGAAAGGAAGAAAGGAAGAAAGGAAGAAAGGAAGAAAGGAAGAAAGGAAGAAAGGAAGAAAGGAAGAAAGGAAGAAAGGAAGAAAGGAAGAAAGGAAGAAAGGAAGAAAGGAAGAAAGGAAGAAAGGAAGAAAGGAAGAAAGGAAGAAAGGAAGAAAGGAAGAAAGGAAGAAAGGAAGAAAGGAAGAAAGGAAGAAAGGAAGAAAGGAAGAAAGGAAGAAAGGAAGAAAGGAAGAAAGGAAGAAAGGAAGAAAGGAAGAAAGGAAGAAAGGAAGAAAGGAAGAAAGGAAGAAAGGAAGAAAGGAAGAAAGGAAGAAAGGAAGAAAGGAAGAAAGGAAGAAAGGAAGAAAGGAAGAAAGGAAGAAAGGAAGAAAGGAAGAAAGGAAGAAAGGAAGAAAGGAAGAAAGGAAGAAAGGAAGAAAGGAAGAAAGGAAGAAAGGAAGAAAGGAAGAAAGGAAGAAAGGAAGAAAGGAAGAAAGGAAGAAAGGAAGAAAGGAAGAAAGGAAGAAAGGAAGAAAGGAAGAAAGGAAGAAAGGAAGAAAGGAAGAAAGGAAGAAAGGAAGAAAGGAAGAAAGGAAGAAAGGAAGAAAGGAAGAAAGGAAGAAAGGAAGAAAGGAAGAAAGGAAGAAAGGAAGAAAGGAAGAAAGGAAGAAAGGAAGAAAGGAAGAAAGGAAGAAAGGAAGAAAGGAAGAAAGGAAGAAAGGAAGAAAGGAAGAAAGGAAGAAAGGAAGAAAGGAAGAAAGGAAGAAAGGAAGAAAGGAAGAAAGGAAGAAAGGAAGAAAGGAAGAAAGGAAGAAAGGAAGAAAGGAAGAAAGGAAGAAAGGAAGAAAGGAAGAAAGGAAGAAAGGAAGAAAGGAAGAAAGGAAGAAAGGAAGAAAGGAAGAAAGGAAGAAAGGAAGAAAGGAAGAAAGGAAGAAAGGAAGAAAGGAAGAAAGGAAGAAAGGAAGAAAGGAAGAAAGGAAGAAAGGAAGAAAGGAAGAAAGGAAGAAAGGAAGAAAGGAAGAAAGGAAGAAAGGAAGAAAGGAAGAAAGAAAGAAAGAAAGAAAGAAAGAAAGAAAGAAAGAAAGAAAGAAAGAAAGAAAGAAAGAAAGAAAGAAAGAAAGAAAGAAAGAAAGAAAGAAAGAAAGAAAGAAAGAAAGAAAGAAAGAAAGAAAGAAAGAAAGAAAGAAAGAAAGAAAGAAAGAAAGAAAGAAAGAAAGAAAGAAAGAAAGAAAGAAAGAAAGAAAGAAAGAAAGAAAGAAAGAAAGAAAGAAAGAAAGAAAGAAAGAAAGAAAGAAAGAAAGAAAGAAAGAAAGAAAGAAAGAAAGAAAGAAAGAAAGAAAGAAAGAAAGAAAGAAAGAAAGAAAGAAAGAAAGAAAGAAAGAAAGAAAGAAAGAAAGAAAGAAAGAAAGAAAGAAAGAAAGAAAGAAAGAAAGAAAGAGAGAAAGAAAAAGAAAGAAAGAAAGAAAGAAAGAAAAAGAAAGAAAGAAAGAAAGAAAGAAAAAGAAAGAAAGAAAGAAAGAAAGAAAAAGAAAGAAAGAAAGAAAGAAAGAAAAAGAAAGAAAGAAAGAAAGAAAGAAAAAGAAAGAAAGAAAGAAAGAAAGAAAAAGAAAGAAAGAAAGAAAGAAAGAAAAAGAAAGAAAGAAAGAAAGAAAGAAAAAGAAAGAAAGAAAGAAAGAAAGAAAAAGAAAGAAAGAAAGAAAGAAAGAAAAAGAAAGAAAGAAAGAAAGAAAGAAAAAGAAAGAAAGAAAGAAAGAAAGAAAGAAAGAAAGAAAGAAAGAAAGAAAGAAAGAAAGAAAGAAAGAAAGAAAGAAAGAAAGAAAGAAAGAAAGAAAGAAAGAAAGAAAGAAAGAAAGAAAGAAAGAAAGAGAGAGTTTGGGCTGCTCGAGCATGTCGCTGTATAAAGCAGGATACAATATAAAGAATGAAAGGTCTCGAAATTCCTGTTGACACACGTGATGTTCTCTAGTTAGAAATAAGGGGGGGGGGGGAGGCAGAAAGGATCCGTTAATCTTTTCCTCCTTCTTCTTTTTCTTTTTTCTGTCTATTTTCTTTTTTCTCCATCCAAACTAGCTCTTGGTGTCTGAGTAACACTGGCTGTCTTGTATAAATAAAAGACTGGAACTTTCGAAAGCTGCCACTTAAGCTGGAGGTTTGGTTACTTCCATCCCGGGCAAGCTTCTTTCTTTCTCCTCAAAAATATGAGCATTTCATAATAGCTCTGTAATTCAGAGGTCTTTCAATGTCTGCGATTCCATTCCATGGATTAACTGAGGGGATCTGGAGAGAAGAAAAACCGAAATCGAGCAGTAAATGAGAAGGAGGACTAACCCCCTATCCTAAAGATGTGGGACTTCTTATTTGGTTATACTCACAAAAGGGATATTTGGGATCCGAAAGATTGTGACTCAAACGTATTTTGGGCTTGATCGATACGAGCTGCTTAACTTGATACACATTATATATTTACAGCAAAGTTAATACCAAACTGCCTTGCATTACCCATAATATTTATCTTCCCACCAACTGCCCCTCGGTGTCTCAGCCAGGCGCGCACCCCGCGCACCCACGCACACGCACGTGCGCGCACACGCACATTCCCTTCGTCTCCTTCACATGCTTTCCAAATCGCTGCAGGAAAAAACCCAATCAAACACAGCAAACCCCGAAACACAACAAAACCCACAACCCAAACCCATCTGCGCTAGAATGGGCAGTAGCCCGCAGCGAGCCCCTCTGCTGGGCGGTGAGGCCGAGGTGCGCAGGAGGAACCGCGTGTGCGTGTGTGTGCTTGGCGGGGGCGGGTACAGGAGAAAATGCAATTCAGTCTGATAAAGAAAGTTAATTCAACCTACGTGTCGTACACAATAAACTGTCTTTTTATTTTGATTATAAATAAGGTGACTGGACTTCCCTTGAAACAAAAGTACATAGGAAAACCTGGTAGATTTTTTATTTTTTTTTTACAAGGTGTTAAAACTGAACTTTCTTTAAACCGGCCGCGTGATCTATACTGTCCGCAGGTTCTTCTTTAATTTGTTTCTAGTAGCTTTAGCCTGTTACCTTTTTATCCTCCGTGCCTTTGGCATTTGATTTTCTACTCCCTCAATATTTTGCTTTCCCTGGCAAGAAGTCTCAGATATGCCCCCCGCCCGCCCCCCACTCCCCCCACCCCGACCCCAAATAATCGCGCTACTGAATCTGGACTGGATCCCTTCTCTCTCGAGTTTGTGAATCCCACGCGTTTGCTTGTCTCTTTTGCACGCTGAGGCCTGATCCCTTATCCCGTTAACTCCCTGGCGCAGCTCCCCTATGGGAACACAGTCCGAGCCCTGGGAGGGGCAGGGGCCTCTCAGGGTTTGGCAGCATCCCGGGTGGGTTTTCCATCAAGGAAAAAAAAAAAAAAAAAAAAAAAAGAAGAAGAGAGAGAGAAAATAAAATAAAAAAAACCCAACATGCGGGGAAGGGAAGTTCAGGAGGGGAAACTAAAGGGAAATAATAATTTAAAAAAAAAAAAAAAAAAAAGAATATTTTTAATGTGTATAATTTATTAGAAGCTTCTTAGGAACTATATTTAAGCCAAATATCTACATAAGTTACAACAGGAAAAGGCGGAGTGCGCAAATAACAAACTGCCAGAGGATTTACGACGGGGCGATCAGTGTCCATAAAAAAGGTGGGTGTTGGTTTGGTTGATTGTAATTTTTTTCTTTTTACAACAAAATATACAGGCTACTAAAAACTATGAGTTTAGTCCAACTTTTGACAGCATTATACAGCTACAGGTTCACATCAAACGTAAGGAGAAAAAGAAAAGCCAAGCCTTTGATGACTCCACGTCTCCATCCGCTGGCCCAGGCGGCGGGGCTGGGAGACGAGACCGGGGGAGGGGGAAGCTGCTTCTTGTGTCTGGGTGACGCGAATGCGGGTTTTTTGGGGGGGAAAACCACCCCATCCCCCCAAATCTCTGTATTTACATGCAAGTCCTAGACGCTGGCAAAGTGTACATCTGAAATTCAAGCCTTCGGACCATGCCTAAAGATGGTCCCATTTCTGCAGACTGCTCCGTTGTTATTAGTGAGAAATTTTTTTAACACACCATACAACAACCTTGAGGGGAAGAAAAAAAAAAAGAAAAAAAAAAAAAAAGACCCCAAACCATCAAGAGTAATAACAAAACGGAAAAAAAAAAAAGAGAGAAGTCTTCCTCTATCTCTCTCTTATATGTCCTCAGAGAACCACTCATTAAAACGGAAAAACATAACAAAACCAAATCTAACGTTAAAAAAGAAAGGAAAAAAACAAAACACAAAACCAGAAAACAAACTAACAAAAATCCAAAACCAAACAAAAAAAGCCAAACCAAAACAAACCAACCAACCAAAAAAACCCAACAAAACCATACCCCAAAACTCCCCAAACCAAACAAAACAAAAAGACCCAGTAGTTTGGACAGGACAGAGGTTTGTGGTACCGGGGAAATCTACTCTTTTTTTTCCTTTTTTTCCCCCCCCTTTTTTTTTTCTTTTGCTTTGTTTAATCCTTTCACCAGGTCCTACCGTATAGCAAGGTGGAGCAAGACATGGCAGTGCCATAGTCAGAAGTAGAAGAGTTTAGGTGAGACAAACTGGAGACTTGGCTCTGCAGAGAGGAAGGGCTGGCCGAGTGCTGTCCCATGTCGGGAGACTGCCCCGCACTGTTTGTCTGGTGGCTCTGATGCTGTCCGAGGCTGTTGCCATTGGTAGCCACTGTGATCGTTGTAGCTGCCTGCTGCTGATGGCTCTGGATCGCTGCTGTGGGTGTGTTGGAGCCTGCTTGGCAGGGCTTGCCATCCTTTACAAGCACTGGCACCGCCACCCTTCTGGGAGACTGCTGCTGCTGGCACGAGCCGTTCTCCTGTTGCATCTGCTGCTGCGCAGCCTTGTCTTTGGCCTGGCGTTTCATCTTGTAGCGGTGGTTCTGGAACCAGATTTTGACCTGAGTCGGGGTGAGATGTATCATGCTGGCTAAATGTTCCCTCTCCGGGGCGGAGAGGTATTTCTGCTGCTTGAAACGTCTCTCCAGCTCGTAAACCTGGGCCTGGGAAAAAAGGACCCTCCGTTTCCTCCGCGGCGTGCTCTGGAGCGGGGCCATGCTCTTGCTCACGTCTCCCAGGGAGCCGAGGCTGCCCATGCCGCCCATGTTCATGCCCGAGGACGGCGCCATGAAGCGGGAGACTGAAAGGGAGAAGGCGGCAGGTTTTAGGCGGCTCGGTTCGGCCCGAGCGGCGCCCCGCGCTCCCGCTCGCCCCCGGGGGGCCCCGCA
>NW_009952694.1:3096027-3097274 GCF_000747805.2 Chaetura pelagica
CCCTGCCCCCGTTCGTTGCCCGCGGTGCGGCGAGACAGGCGTGCGGCCACCCCCGGCCGGACACCCAGCCCCGGTCTGACTTACTTGAGGAGAAACGGGGGTCCGGGTTGGTGCCGTACCATCCTGTCGCCGAAGCGCTGTTCCGCATGGTGTCCTGGTAAGGCGGGAGCTCGCTCATGTTGCCCAGGTTCCCATTGCAGTAGCCCCCCATGGTAGTATGGGAGAGCTGGGGGACCCCTGCAGCTGTCATATGGTAGGCGGCAGTCACTGTTCCGTTGTGGCCCATGGGGTGCTGCTGCATGGCCGGCTGAGAAACCTGTGACTGTCTGTAGGCTGACAACGGAGCCCCCAAGTTACTGCCCTCCATGCCCACTTTCTTGTAGCTTTCCTCCAAAGGACTCAAGATGTCAGACACTGAGAAAGGAGTCGTATGCTTTGGGCTCATCGACATGATTCGGCGGCTGGGGAAGGAAAAAAAAAAAAAAAAAAAAAGGGGGGGGGGGAATTTTTTTTTTTTTTTTTTCCAAATATTCTGGTGTTGCCTTAACGCCGATCTTGTTGGATGTACACGTAACCGAGTGGACGAAGTCCGCCTTAATTGGATTGAGTGGAGGCTCAGGGCTGCCTTTCGTTTGTTTTAGCCAGACGCCAGGTTTTAGGCTGCCACCAGAGGCGGGGCATAGGCACTAAAGCAACAAGACAATAGAAGCCTACATCTTGCCCAAGATAATTAGCTTACATGCTGATGACAAGGTAAACACCTTTAAGTTTTACTTGTCAGGATTATTTTTTTTTTTAATGTCTTAAAAAAGACAGAGAGGGAGAGACCCCGTGAGCACAACTCATTTTCTTTTTCTTGGGGGTGGCAGTATCGTGGACGGGAAATGGAAGGCAAGGAGAAAAGCCCCCATCTCACTGGGTGAAAGGATTTAAAACCAGCTCCCGGGTGGCAAAGCTGTCAACCCAGCCTTTGTGAGAGCTGGGGAGACGGGGCTGAATGCCGGTGAGCAAAAGGACCGAGTGCCCCTCTCCCTTCACTAAGTTTGGTCTGGAAAGAGCCCCCGCAGCCGGGAGGGCAGCTCTCCGGGGGCCACGGCTCCCAGCGCTCCGCACTCCCCTACCGGCTTCTCAGGTACCCGGGCCGGCTGGTGGCTGAACAGCGCTTGGGATTTAACATCTTGGGAACCTGTTCTATGTCTACTAAGACCCCTAGTGCGAGACCCGCAGTCAGAGGATCGTCTCTTTCC
>NW_009952694.1:3097986-3101232 GCF_000747805.2 Chaetura pelagica
AGGGCTTGCCTTTTTATTTATTTTTTTTTAAACAAAACGAAACGAACAAACCTCAGGGAGAGGTGGAAGATGCAAATTTGCAAAAACAAGCGGTAACTTATTTGCCTGGGGCGAAAGGCTGCTGAAAAATAGGTTAGCGCAAAATGTCTCTCGTTATTCTCAAAGGCAAAGCCTGTCACACGCTCTCGTGGTCCCTCTGAACCTGAAACTGCTTCCTAAGGTTATTTATACAGCGCGGAAACTGGATGGAGAAGACCTTTTAGGTCATCTGCTACACCACCTTGCCAATGAATTCCCTGCAGTTTCGAATAAACTGCAATTTCTGGCACTTTCGGATCTGTTCTCGGATCCAGTGTGAAAACAAAAGGGAACCCATTTCCAGCCACACACACCGACATACAGCTAGCAGCTAATGTCACTCAGGTCTTTGAAGAAATCTCCCAAGCTGTCCGTTGTCTCCAATGCTTACACTTCGGGGTGCTCCCAGGCAGAGGAAAGAAACCGCCCATGTGTGTTTCACACCCCGGCCTTCGGCCCTGGCAAACCTAATTGAATACAGCGATTACTTGAATATTAAGAAAATTACAGCGAAGGTACAGTTAACCCAGTGACTTTGAAGTGTCAAGTAACTATTTAGTAATTGCACTTGTAAATATGTTTGTGCTCTGCTGGTTCGTGCTTAAAAATGCAAAAGTGCACTTGCTACCCGGGAATAACTAAATATCTTTGTCTAAAGTGGCAGCATAAATAGCCGGTCGCTTTGTGACTGTGCTTGATATTAGTACATAAGGATCATTTTGCTTCAATTGGGAGGCTCTCATTCACTAGGCAAGAAACCGTTTAGGAGAAAGTAGGTTCCCGTATGAGAGTTAACATCCTTCAAGTGTAAGCCTCAGCCTTGATTACACTTTAGAGCTCTGCAAGAGGTGAGCTTTTCCACACAAATATAACCGGGGGAACTTTCCTTCAATCAGGCCTCCAGCTCTTCTGCATCATCTCAGCTACCTCTTTCAGCGCCAACTCCCTCAAGACTGAATTCCCCGAAGTGGGCTTGTTGTGAGTCTGCTGGGTCACCAAAGGCAGGGAAAGGCGACTTGGTGTAGAAAGGTGGCTGCTTTTACCTTTTTTTCTCTCTAGAACTTTAGATCTTTTCTTTCCAGTTCCTTAGAACATTTATCTCTCCCCCTCCCTACTCAACCCTCGCCACCACCACTACCACCTCGCCACCCCCCTGCCTCCCCCTTTCTGCTCGTGTTTTTCAGCACGGTCTTCGGTTTTGTTCCTACAGAGAGAAACACTCGACCTTGCCTTGGTAGTTTGGGTTGGGGGTTGTTTTGGTTTTGAGGGGTTCATTTATTTATTTATTTATTTATCCAGTTTTTCAGCACGGATTTCTAAGGCACATCAGCTCTGTGCTTGTTATATTAGCCTTAAAAAGGAGGGGCTGGATGGAAGGGAAAAAATTAAATACCACGGGATCCACCAAAATGACGCTGCGGTTTGCTCGAATCAAAGACAAACGACAGCGACTGGCCATGTAATTTGTGGGGCAGGAGCAGCGACTCCGTTTCTCTCCGGGGAGTGCGAAGTGGGGCAGCTGGAGAGGCCTCAGCACCGACTCGGACGGCGGAGAGGATGGGGCGGCCGAGGCTCCCGCCGCCCGCCCTGTGCCTTCCCGGGGGGGACCGCCGGCACGACCTACCCCTTTCACCGCCGGCTACGCCTGGGAGAGTTTATTTATCCTCCCTCTAGAATGTGGGCAGGTTAAATCTCCTCCGAAATATTGCTCGACTAGATTAACCCGAGTGAGTTCAGCTTTGACTCTGTTCGGGGTCTTCCAAAGGGAAGCTAATGCGAGGAGTCTTCCTTCCCCTTTCTCCGGGCAGCGGGCTGAAACTCTCTTTGTAGGTCCGGATGTATATTTAGAAGTACACCGACGCCCGTACAGGCACAGCTACACCCCGCAAGGTCCCCACAGCACTATTTAGCCCCGATAGATCGTCCTGGTAAAAAAGAAGCAGGTCAGCCTCTGCACCTCCTTTCCCGCCCCAAATGAGCTTTAACGGGGCAAGTCACCGAGGACAAGTGGCGAGAAAACTCCTTCGCTGCTGCCCCGTCCCGTCCGCTTTACCCTTCTCTTTCAACACCCCCTCTCCCCCCTCCCCAAGTTTCGCCTGCCAGAGCTGGCTCCCCGCCGCACCCGTGGAGGGTGACTGCCCCGACGGGGTCCTGCCTAGGCTGCCTCTAGTGATATATTCGTTTACCTGGTGATGCTGCTTAGTAAAACGCTCGGGTTAAAAAGAAATGCTAAGGAGGAGAGCAGGGAAGATGAGATGCGTTTTGCCTGGTGGAAGCATTTTCATGAGAAAGGCACGGTCTTCACCCCGTGTTTGCAGAATGCGGCTACACGGACGTCCCTTCAATAGCTTCTGACCCCACACAATCCGTTTGATAACACTCGAGAGGTGGAAGAATGGGAGACTTTGTCAATCAAATAGTGCCAGTCCCAATGGAAACGGTGCCACCAAGACCGCAGCGCGTTTCCTCATCAACTGGATTGCGGGGGCTGGGAACTCAAGGATCAGCTTTTGAAAAGTGCGCACAGGGCTCTCCAAAGACAACAATGTCTTTTTTATACGAGCTGCTGTGCCTCCCCAAGGGGAATCAAATATGCTCGGCCAGCCCGAGCCGTCGAAAGGCTTCAGCTCTGCCTTGCCACCCATCTCGCTGGGCAGAAGCCGCGAAGGAGGAAGGAGGGAATTTTTGCCTGGTTCGGCGCCTAACTCAGTTCCTTGCCCCGAATTGCTTTTCAGCGGCTATAGGCACTTCAGCTCCCGCGGTGGCTCCGCGGCGTTTCTCCGCAAGCAAAGCCCACGCAGGAGCGCGGCCCCGATTCAGCGCAGCCCTTAAGCATGTGCTTAGGTGTGACCGGCCAGCTGGGCTGGCTAAAACCCTCGGGGTACTTGGGCGCGGAGCGGACAGGGGAAGGGTCCCACGCAACCCGCAAGCAAATTGCTCCTCAACAAGAGAGACCACTTCCCAAGCGTAACTTTTGGATACAAAAGCACGAGGCGCTCCGTGCTCCCCGTCGACCGGTTCATGGGTGCGTGTCTGGCTGCCCCAAGCCACCAGCATATGAATCACCCCCTGCCCAGCCCTGCTGCCCCCGCTCCCTGAACCGGGGGGCGGCCCTGCCCGCAGCCCTGCCGTCTGCCTTGCCGCGGGAGCGGGACACGGCGGGGTCTG
>NW_009952694.1:3101259-3102324 GCF_000747805.2 Chaetura pelagica
ACACGGCGGGCTCTGCGGCGAGGCCAGCCGCTCCTAGAGAAGTGCGACTTAAAGGGGACAAGACCAACGCTGGGACAAAATTCTTCTCTCCTGGTGATCAGCATAACTCTAATGCATCCATAGAGACATCAAAATTACCCTCCCAGAGCCCTGAGCCTGGAAAAGGGGCACCAGCGAAGCAGTTTGCTGCAACTCTTCCTTCTCGACCCACCCTCAGCGAGCTCATAAAGTTCATCACTGGTTTCTTGTGCATGTCGGTGTAACACACCCAGCTCTCCCTCACACACCTCCCCTCCCCAAAATGGAAGATGTGCCCAGCACACCATGCCCAGGGCCCACGCCGGGAGGGAGGGAGCAGAGGTCTCCTCAGTCACTGAGTAGGGCGGACTTGTGTCGCTACCACTGCCGGCCAAGGGCAGGGCGATAGGAGCCGATTCCTGCTTGGAAAGCTCATGCTTCGGTGTGCGAGGCAGGAGTCGTAACCAGACGCACTCTCGGGGACACAGTGCTCTCGGAGGGTGGGGAGTGGTGGGGAAACTCTTGCTATGGCTCATATAGGCAATTCCGCCCTGTGAGAAAGCCCCTCTGCCCAGGTTATCTCGTTAGGGTGTGCGAAACTCCGCAGTACACCTATCGAATTCTCTTCCCCTGGTGTGGGAATCTAAGAAAACAAGAGAAACCACCAAAGGCTAAAGCGAAAATCCTCACCCCTCCGCAGCACACGCACAGTTGCTCCTCCAGCTGCTCAGGGCGTGAAGCATCTCGCATCTGGGCGTCTCGGGGCCCCCGCGCCACCAGTCCCTGGCGGCCTCACTCGCGAAGTTTGTGCGAGGGCAGCGCTGCCTCCTGGCAGCTCTTTTCCCTCCTTCCCCAGTTCCTGGCGGACGGCTAAACCCTCCTGCCCTAATCCTTTGACACCCCCCCGCCCTCCGTCTTTTCCATTGCCGGGCCGTTCCCGGACAGGAGGGCCAGGGTGGGGCCAGGTACCGGGTGCCAGGGCAGGGCTCCCGGAGCCGCCGTGCCAGGGCGGGGGCGGCAGGGTCCGGGGCCCGCCTCGGCCCGGCT
>NW_009952694.1:3103221-3104038 GCF_000747805.2 Chaetura pelagica
CGGGCCGTGCCCGGCCAGGAGGGCCGGGGTGGGGCCAGGTCCCGGGTGCCAGGGCAGGGCTCCCGGAGCCGCCGTGCCAGGGCGGGGGCGGCAGGGTCCGGGGCACGCCTCGGCCCGGCTGCCCCTCCGCGGCTACCCCGCGTGGGGACCCAAGTAAAGGGCTGTTTGTGGACATTACACAGCGTGGGATGGAAAGCAGCAACACTTGCGCCGGTGTCTGACACCCTCATCCTAGCACAGTTAGTATGTCCTTCACATATGGTTTCCTTAAAGTCTGCCACCGCCCCAACACTGCCAGTACACACAGACAAGACTTATCATTGCCCTGAAGCATCTTTGATACACCCAAGCCAGAGTGGATCTCTGCAGAGGGTTTCTTTTCACTTCAGTTAGTTCTGTGATTGCCGAGACAATTTGCAAAAAGTTGTTCTATAAAGATAGTTCAAATTACAGACATGGCTTATATGGATGTTAACACATACGTAAATACTTCTTATCAGTACAGACCTACAAACAGAATCCTGCCAGGATCGATCTTTGTATCTGGTTTTAGGTAGAGCTGTCAGTATATTACGTTAGATAGCTTAGGTGTTACGTGTTTTTGTGTGTACACCCGGACATGCCTGCATATGCATGTGCGGGACGCGTGCCTCCCGCAGCGGGGACGCAGGAGCACATATTTACGCAGTCATAGCCCTCAACCCTGTCGTCTCTAAGTGCTTCAAAAAGGAACTCAGCTTTCGAGTGGGTCACCTCGCCGCCCTTCCCTCCTCGTGGGCTCCACCGGGGCCCAGGGCGGCTCCTGCCCTGGCAGCGG
>NW_009952694.1:3104554-3131118 GCF_000747805.2 Chaetura pelagica
TCCGGGCAGGGCCACCCGGCTGCGGGCCGGTGCATCCACCCCGCGCCCGTGGGAGCCGGGGATCGCTCCAGGCGGATCGGATCGGTCCGCAGCTTGGGATCGCTCCATGCGGATCGGCCCGCAGCTGACCTGCTGTCAGGACTTGGGAGTGAAAGCGAGTTCTGGTCATAGCCCGTAAATCCCTCTCTGCCTCCCGTCTGCTCCCCGGTCTGTGGCTTGGTGTGAATTCCCGCAGGGCTGTAGTTCGGAAGGAAGATGAGAGCTGCCCCGTTGGGCCCTGGGCAAGGGCAGTCACTGCGAGAACGCTGCATTTGCTCTCCCGCGGCTCCGGGGCCCGGCCGTGCGAGGCCGGGACGCTGCGGGTCAGACCCCGCAGTCCCGGGGCGGCGGGGACCCACAGCAGCCTCCGCTGGTCACCGAGGGAAGTGCAGCGCCCGGCCCGGCAGCTCCCCTGTCCCTGCTCACCTGCTGCTGGCGGGGAAATTTCCCGCTAACCAGGACAAAACTAGATACCTGGGGAAACGGAATGGGATTTTGCAACTAAGTGGATATTCGACCCTATTCACTGTGTGTTTCTCCAGATCTCCAGGGAAGGATTAACATCTTTTGGTGTTTCTGCACCTCCTCCTCAACACCCTCCCATAGCTGTATCTCAGCCTGTGAGCAGGATTCTTCCTTCTTTCTGGGAAAGTATCTGAAATTTACCTGTGACTGGATCAAGAGGAGATGTTTAGTATGTTGTGCCTTCTTCAAGTGTTCTCTTTTGAGCAGCACAGTCAAACAGTTTCAGATCCTGCTCTTGGCAGCTCATGGTTACACACACCAAAGATTCGTATCTGGATGTTGGGAGTGACTCTACCTGTTCTCCATCTGCTTGCTACCCTTTGAGCCTGCAGCCCATGAGGCCTGAGCTCAGTCCCCCTCTGCAAGGGCAGCCTGGTTTCCCCATGCTCTTTTCCCAGTGTGGGGAGTGAACTTGCTCCCAGGGGTTGAAGTCCTCAGAGGTAGAGCTGAGGTTTCAGTGAGAAGAAGCCTAGTAGGGCCAGACTAATACAACTGTCCACTGTGAGTGGCAAGTGAATTTATTTCTCATATGAGCCTTAAAATAAACATTTCCTTTGAGCTTGCAAAGAAAAAAAATAATCATAATTCACTTTGCCTTAATTTTCTTCTGTTCCTTTCCAGGGAGAGAGGACACAGAGGTTTCTTAGGTGAAGAGGACCTTTTCAGGAGCCTAAGGGCAATTCTAGGGGTGTTTCAGAAGTCTCCTTTTCACTTCATGGGAACCAGAGTCTCTGGGAAGATCATGCCCTCAGTCTGGCTAGTACAACTAGTAGGTCTAGATAAAAGCTGATATAAAAAGCTGCAGCACAAAGGAAACCATTGGTAGGGAAACTCAACAATGAGCTTTATTGGTCCTGCTACCGAACCCGTTAACAAAGCTTTACACTTTGCAGCATTGTTTCCAGGCCTGGGTTTTGTTAATCAGCTACTGACATATATATGGCCCAGGGTGTTGATGTAACAGGTGCATTCCTCTTGCCAGGAAAGGGTTCAGTTCCGTTACCAGTTTCAGCTTGTTCAGTTTCTAGGTATCACTCTTTCAAGAGTTTCCTGCTGTAAATAGGGTCTCAAGAGTCCACTGTACAGTGGGAGGAATGCATGGCATACATGGCAGGGAAGCTCTGCTCAGGCCACAGGACCTGTGTGCCAGAGAAGGAATTTGACTGCCCTGACAACAGCTTTCACCCCTCTAAGGCAAAAGGTCTGACATGCTGGAGGCCAGATCAGGCTCCACCAGCTGGAATGGACTGCAATTCTCTACCTCTCAAAGAGGGCTGATACAGCAGATGCAGCTTGCTTACTCCAGCACCCATGACCATTGGTATTGCTATACAGAATATTGCTCTACAGCAGCAGGGTCCCTCTATTTTGTGCAAGACATGAAAGCAGGGGATGATGAATTACAACTGTTTGCAATACTGATTACCACTGGGGGCAACAGGTGACTGTGCCTTTCTGTTACTAAGTGTACTCTATATTCTGGATCAAACACTGGTATTTTCACTCTCTGACATTTACTCTGCCAAATATGCTTGTTTATATGAGCTGCACAGTGCAAAGTATGGGATCTGCCATACTTTCTTGCCAAGGAAGGTGAAGGAAGGGGTTCATCAAGCTGTTTCACCTTTTCCTTCTCCCAAGAAGAACCAGGAACCTAGCAATGAAAGGACCATTGGAAAGGGACTTTTTTTTTGCCTGCTCTTGCTGCTATATGAAGAGCACAGCTGCTCCTAATGAGCTGCTCTTATTGCAGTCAGCTGATGCCCACATGGTCCTCAGTTGCCCCCAGCAGCAACCTCTCTTCCCTTTGGATATTTTATTGATCCATTGAGCAGGATTCTTTGTCTCCCATATTTCTAGGGGATGGGTGTCATGGTTCCACTTGCAACTGTGTGCTGACTAAAGTGTTTCACAGCTATAACAAAAGATGGGCTCAGCTTTGCAGAATTTTTCTTCCTGGAGTTGATCAGTAAGAAGAATGAAGTTCAGCTTGCAGTTCAGTTGGGTTGAAGGACTGGGAGTTGGAAAACAAAAACAAAGCCTATTTATATTGTAACATAAAAAATGCACCCAAGAAGTTTCTTCAGGTCCAAAAGTATTTTACCTTTGAGTTAGAACAGCACTTTCTAGTCAAATAAAAATCCTAAAACATATGCCAAAACAAGTCCTTGCTAGCAGCTCTATTTTCTGTTTCCCCAGACATTAGTCATTATTATCATTCTAGTGCAGAAGAGTCCATGCAACAGGACTATCTTCTAAATTACTTTGGATGATAGACATAATGAAGTTAAAAATTTCACTCATTTTTGCCCTGTCATAAATGAAAGCACATATTATACCCATTCAAAAAATAGCTAACTATAGAACTAGGTTCAAGTTACATTTTCAATGTAGAAATGTTTATGCTGAAAAAGCCTAGATACTTTCTTGGAAGTCATTTAATGATGTAAAATAGTCCATTAATGGATTTTGACTACTGTGCAGTTTTTAAAATAATGTCCCTTGCAATTAGTTGTTTCATCATTCCTTTATGTGCCTTGCTTTTTTCAAATTCCAGGGAAAGAAGACTGCTAAGCTGATATAATGAGATAATATCCTTCACTGGCATAAGTAAGGCTATGAGATGGACTTCTACCCACACTGGTAATTATGCATGCTTCGTTTCTACAACTGGAACCAGAATGAATACTCTACAGCATTTTACTGTCTCTGAATAACATTAAATGAAAAAAAACAAACAACAAACAACCCAGCAAATGAATAACTTGTTTACGTATTAGTATTGGAGGAAGCAACTTGAGCTGGCTGTCCTTGAGTCTGTGGAGTCAAACTCATTCAGAAAACACTTCACACAGGACTAAGGAGGAGGAAAGACATTTTGCCAGCTACATATGACACTTGCAATGCTGGCTGTCACTTCTGGTTCTACATGTCATGGAAAATCTCCAGAAGGCAGGAAAGCATCACGGATTTGCCCAGTTGTGAGATACAACCTTCATAGGTGAATAAAGTTGACACTTCCATCCCATCTTCTCTGTAGGATCTCAAAACACTCTGTGAGTATAAATGGTCTTAAGGTAAGAGAAGGGAGCATTTTATGTCTGTTTTGAGAGGGCATAAGAGGCAAAGATTTGGCACATGGTTGTGTGGGAAATAGATGGGTCCAAAGTCATCAGTGTCCCCTTCTAGAAATCTCTTTTGACTAATGAATAGAGGCAAATCCACCTCCTGCCTATCTGGTCACACTGACCTCTCTGGCAGCACAGCTAGCATAGTTTGCTGTTGAAGCTGAGGTGGGATTGCTGTGGAAAGTCAGAGCAGCTCAGTGTTGCAGACAAATGAAGCTCCCAGAGGTCTCTGTGCCAGCACCAGTTACAGAGCAGCTATAAAAAGGTCAAG
Source organism: Chaetura pelagica (assembly GCF_000747805.2). Taxonomy (NCBI): domain Eukaryota; kingdom Metazoa; phylum Chordata; class Aves; order Apodiformes; family Apodidae; genus Chaetura; species Chaetura pelagica. The sequence goes on from NW_009952694.1 coordinate 3,108,518, forward strand.
AAGAAAAACAATTGGGTGACCCAGCAGCTCTGCAATCCCTCCTTATGAGGCTGCAAACAGGGCTGCAGGCTATTCCTTAGGAACACCTACACTCTGCCATCACCTGCAGGCAGGGGTCCATCCCACCACTCGGCCACCTGTGGTCCAGGACTCTCCCAGAGCCAGAAATAAAGATTGCATTTAAATTCAATTGGAAGAGTCTCTGGTACTTACAGCCTTTAAGCTTGCACTGCAAAACCTACCAAAGAGTACTTTCTTTTCATTATTACATTTTGGTTGCTTTTTTCTGTAAAAAAGCTTTGTCCTCAATGCAGCCTGGAAGCATCAAATGGAAATACATATTACATGAAGCAGGGGTTTCCAAACAGATCTTGCTTTGGCTGCTGCTTGCTGCAGCAAACCTTGCTGCTGGCAGAGAGGGCAGCTGGAGCTCCCGGTGTCAGCTGTAGCCAGGGCTTCTGACAACGAGAGGGGCTGCCAGCACTTTGTACCAGCCCCATGCCTCTGCCTATCCCCAGTCTTTTGTTGACGTTCTCCCAGCACTAGGATGCCAACAGTAGCCTTCCTAATCTTTCCCCAGCTACACAGCCTTTTTTCTCTCTTTTTTTTTTTTTTTTTTTTTCTTTCCCCCCCATCCCTTCTTCCTCTTATCCCACTTTCAGCAGGTGTCTAGAACTGGCAATGACCAGCAAGAGCTGGCTTTGCTGGCAGAGTCTGTGGGATACAGCTTGTGTACAGGTACCAGCCTCACAGCTGAGCACCTTTCTACATAACACCCAGAGCAGTTTGAGTGCCAGCAACGCTGTGCAGGCTGCAGGCTCTTCATGTGCAGGAAAATTGTGAATGACTGCAACCAACCACTTCCAAAAAAGGACAAAAGTTATCTGAACTGTTTGTACCTCTGGGAAACTTTGACTTCTGTAGAAACTTTTCACTGAATTTCAGATGCTGAGCTCTCCATTGCTGTTCCTGGCAAGGCATAATGCTTTGGTGAATGTGCAGACCCTTGAATGGATGGGATTCTCTAAATTTTCCTTTTCTGACTAAGTAATTTTGTATCCTGCATTTATCAAAAGTGGCCAGAAATGCAGGACTTTGCCGTTGTCTCAATCTACATGTCATTCCTTTACAAAGTTTGAAAATATTTTTCCTCTGGTATTTATTCATTTTGCTGCACTGTACATCCAATTAGGCTATTCTGCTGCAGATTCAGAAATGAGAACAGTTCCACCTCCCTCGCAAGCAACTCTATTTCTCTTCAGTTTCATTTCCCTCAGGGTCACTGTTAGGTGATGATATACAGTAATGTCCCCAGTGAGGTGCTGTTTCCATTAGCTTTCCCCTTCAGAGGTGGTCAAAGGTCTGAAATCTTACATGATTTGTTTTCTTGTCTACTTAGAGAATGAAGTTCTGTTCTGATCCCTCTTCTACATAGATAATAAATACTCTGTTTTCAGGTATTTCTCCCTTTTATACTAAGACAGTGGCTCTTACATCTTGTTTTAAAACAAGAAGCGTGTTTTGTTGGATGATTTTTTGAATCAGTGTTCAATACTATTTACATAAAAATTGTTATAAAAGGAGGAAGAAGTCACATGGCAGAACACAGCATGCACATCTATACACCCTTATTAAGATGACCACAGAAAATGCTCTCAGACACATGTACATGGAATGCAGTTAGAAAGCAAAAAATAAATACTTCCTTGTGTGGGATACTAAAATGATGCAGTCAGTTCAGTAGATACAGTCTTTGTTGAATCAAACATGATTCAACATCCAACATGATTCAACATCCAATGTGCTCTCAGTTGTGCTATTTTGGCAATTGCCTTTAGGAGAGGAGAGGCAATGACAAACCAAGTACAACAGGTTACCAGTCTTCTCTCAGTGAAGTGTTGTTTGAAAGTTTATATTCTTTTGAGCAATGAAACGGCTTTTTTTTCTGATCATGAAATTCTGACATGTGGGGGCACTTCAGTGCCTTGCTGCACTTTAGCTTACAAGAGTGATTATTCCCTTAAAGTTACTATTACTTGGTATCCTCATATTGGCTCTTCACGCCACTTGAGGCCCATGGGAGGGCTTTGTGAGAGAAGTTGGAGACAATTGGCCCTGTACTTCACTGTCATGGACCTTGAATAAACTGTTGAGGAGGTGGGTTTGGAGACAAATTAAGGCTAACATCTGAGGGGAATCCATGACCCAGAAGTTTGGAAGAGAAGTCTGCTGAAAATTACATGGTTTAATCCAGCTTTAAAATGGCCAGCTTTAATTACTGTTTAATTAGTATTTAATTACTATTTAATTACTACAATTTCTATTGATGAGTCTTTACCTAGTTAAATGTAGATAACTGTAGGAAATACACAATGAAAACACGGACAGATTAACAAAACTAGGTGAAGAAATAGGATTGGTGATTGAAATTCACCCCAGCTTTGATGTTTATTTGTAGGCTTCACTGCATGAACAATAATTTTTATTTTCCAGTAGCAGTACACTGCATGTCTGAATGGAAGTTTCTCTCCATCCATCTGTGCAGTGGAAAGGACATGCTGTGCTGTGAGGGCTGTGTGCTGAGACAGGCTGGAGAGGGCAGGGAGCATTGCAAGATGAGTCTCTCTGACATCCACTCCTCCCCAAAGCATTATTGCATCTCATGTATAGCTGCTGGATTGGCTTCAGGTGAGGTAGTTGCTACTGTGTCCATTCACCTTCACTTCAACTCACTGGTCCTCAGACAGCCTGGAAAACTGGATCATAAATGACTTACCCTCACTCTCACACAGCCTGAGAAGCATGTGACAAGGTGAGGTTGCAGTATGGCCTGGTGAAATACAACTTGTAACAAACAGGCTTCCATGGGGACTCTGGGGAGGATCTTCCTTTTGGTTGTGGCTTGTGGACCTGAGATTTTTGTGGGACACTGGAAGAAAACATGCCTTTTCTATTGGTTTGGGACTTGACTCAATGTGGCTGAAGATTTCCCTGAGTGTTTGAATTCAAAACCAGAAAAAAGAAAATCTCCACTATCCACCTACACAAAAAAGTCCCTCTCAAAGTGGTTGTATGAGACAAGAATACAGAAGCTTTATGTTTTTAAATAATCTATATTAATGTTTCTTTCAAGATTAATTTATTTCTAGTAATCATTTATTTAATATTCATTCCACAGCCAATTTATTTTCTGTATAATGAGCTTATTTTTTCTCTTCAGAGAAGTGCAGGTTTCCTTACTCTCCACCCATGAGCATAGCAGAGTCAAAGAGCTGGAGTTTGAGAGTATGTGGCTGGAATATAACTGTATTGACTCAGTAGGTGCTTCAAGAGTAATTGAGAGAAAAATCCAGGACAAGTTATTTTTAACAAAGCAAAATCTGTTGTTACAGTTGTTTGAAGATTTGTTGTCCTTGTGTCAGAAAATGTTAATTTAAGAAAACCAAAACACTCTTTTATTATTTATAACATTCTGCTAGCTGAAAAATTTAACATTTTGTTGGGTATCTGCTTCTTCTCATCACGCAGTTCTGCAACTCTCTTCTCCACCAGCCCAGACAGATAAACTTCTGAATCACTGCATCTGGTAGCTATGATGTTCTACTGTGACTGCCTCATTTATTTCTATACTTACAGATTAATCATGAGTAGGAGAAAACAAACTTGAACTCTGCCATTTCAGCTTGCTCAAATATATAATTTTAATGAGCAGTAAATTTTCTGGAAAATGTAGGTTTTGTGATATTGACCTTGTGTGAACTACACAAAATAACAGGGCTAGATGGACAACTTGGCTGAAAGAGTTATTTCCTTTTTCATTGGAGTTGAGAACCAAGATTTCTGAGGGGATCTGAATGAGCTTACTAGCCCCAAAGATTAGTGCCTTCACCCTGTTGTGCCTGTTAGACAGCACCTCACTTCTTTGTTGGCCTCTTTTGAGACTGTTTCTCCGCTGAAGGTGATACAAGGGCTGGAGCACAGGCAAGGAGGAGCCAGCACAGCAGACCCTCCAGCAGATCATGCAATCATAGTTATTCAAGTGTCTGACTTGGGTGTGTGGTTTTCCATTCCTTTCCCTGAGGGTTCTCCTCCCTCCTCTAATTTTTCCAGTGTTAAAATTGTTCTTTTATTCTATTGTTAGCTGCTACTTTTATTAATACATTTTCTTGTTCCATACTCTTAACCATGAATACTTTGTCATATTTTTATGCAACAAATGTGCTGTTTTGCCCTATTTTGCACATCTACATTGTAAGGAGTTGACTGGTCCTAGGAATACTTGCTTCCCTGAATTGCCTACAAAAAACAGTTTATATAGCTATCTCTGCATAGAAAGCTGCATATTGATATCTCTAGTTTGGTGCTGAATCTAGTTCTTTTGGTCATCACCAGCATCTTTGCACAATGACAGCTGGGGAGCACAGCAGTGCTTTGAAATTCTCTTTCTCAGAATGGAGCTGCCCATGGAGCTGAGGGCTAGCCCTCCATCTTTCTCTCTGTTCATCTCTGCCTCTTTGCTCAAGATTGAAACTCACTCACTTTTTTCACACACCTTTATTGAAAGCTTCCTTTTTTTTCTTTTTTTCCTCCCCACCTAAAATCAATGTATCATTTGCAATTAAAAAATGTGAAAATTCGCATTTGTCCTCCCTGCCCTTCTCTTACCCCTTCTTTGGAAAAAAAAAAAAAAAAAGCAAAACTAATAAATAACCTTTCCTCAGTTTGTACTTCTTACTTAATACTTTTTTTTTTTTTTTTTTTTCTAGATTAGATGGTCCTCCTGCTTTTCACAACATGAGTGAGACAGTTGCAGTGTTTCATTGGTCATATATCATAAGAAGCATTTGTTGGACAGCAAGTTTCAGTGATTTATTTAGTTTTCCCCACTGCTAATGTATGCATCATCAGGGAGGACAATTTGATTCATTATCCACATTGAATAGCCTTGTTCCAGGCTTTCCTTCCTTACTCCAGAAAAAAACCTTTTGGTTTTCCTAGATCAGTTTTGGTTTTTTAAATTTCTATCTCCCTTAGTCCTCTCATACCGTACCTCTGTATAACATGATGTCCACAGGGAAGAATGGGAACATTTCCCAGGGAGGAACAATGTGCAAATGCCATCAATGCGTTTCTAATATTTCTTTTTTTCTAAGTACACTAATGATATTAAATAAAATCAGAGCTAGCTTCAGTTTCTGTAAGAACCCTCTAGGCACCTTCTCCAGCTTGTCACATTAGTGCTTATAATTTCAGTCCAACAGCTAATTTCTAACTCATGTATTAGTGCTCTTGAAGAAAATTAATCTAACAAAACACAAGTCTAGACCTTTTGGAAGCAAGGGTGGTATTTGTTTTAAAGAAAGCTAACTGCAGTCCTTTATGCTCCTTCATGCTCCTCTCAGAAATTTCACTTGCTCAAGTTCTCACACCCTCATACTCATGAGTGCAACATCTCCTGGGTATCCCCAGGATCAACTGTGTGTAACTAAATGAGTCCTCATTCCATCTCTTGGATTCATCTTCATTGGTGACAACAGGCAGGATGCTGGATAGGCTTTTCATACCTTTTAGGAGTCAAACTTACTATAATGTGAGCCCATCAACCCAAACCTTGCTTACTTAATCTTTTGTAAATCTAAAGTTGATATCTGCTGTCTTTGGGTATCCTTAAGGCTACAGCCCACCTTCACACTGGTGGAGGGGCAAAAGGAATGACCCATGTCACAGAATCACAGAATTAGAGACTCACAGAAACATCATGGTTGGAAAGGACCTCTGTGATCACTGAGTCCAACCGTCAACAAAAAAACTTGAACAACCCACCCACAAAAACCCCACAACCACAGCCACTAGAGCATGCCCTGAGGTGTCACATCTATATGTTTCTTGAATAACTCCAGGGATGGTGACTCAACCACCGCCCTGGGCGGTGGCTGACCACTCCAGTGGTCAGTGCCTGACCACTCTTTCAGTGCAGAAATCCTATCTAAACCTCCCCTGCCACAGCTTTAGGCTATTTCTTCTGGTCCTGTTATTTACCTGGGAGAAGCGGCCAACACCCACCTCAATACAAACTCCTTTCAGGTAGTTGTAGAGGGTGATGAGGTCTCTCAGTCTCCTTTTCTTTAGATTAAACAGCTCCTCAGCCACTCCTCATATGACTTATTCTCCAAACCCTTCACCAGCTTGGTAGCTCTCCTCTGGAACATACCCCAGCACCTCAATATCCTTCTTATAGTGAGGGCCCCAGAACTGAACACAGTACTTTAGGTGTGGCCTCACCAGTGCTGAGTACAGGGGCAAAATCACTTCATACTCATGCTGGTCACATTATTCCTGATGCTATTTGCCTCTTTGGCCACCTGGGCATGTTCCTGGGTCATGTTAAGCTGGCTATTGTGTACTATAACTGTTTTACCCCACTCTCCTGTCATCCAAGGCCTGTGCTGTGACCTCACTGGAGAACAGGCCTTCAAGTCTTCATGTAAAAATCACATTCTTCAATGTTTACTAGTTTAACTGTAGCTGACACAGAATTAGAGACTCACAGAAACATCATGGTTGGAAAGGACCTCTGTGATCACTGAGTCCAACCGTCAACAAAAAAACTTGAACAACCCACCCACAAAAACCTCACAACCACAGCCACTAGAGCATGCCCTGAGGTGTCACATCTATATGTTTCTTGAATAACTCCAGGGATGGTGACTCAACCACCGCCCTGGGCGGTGGCTGACCACTCCAGTGGTCAGTGCCTGACCACTCTTTCAGTGCAGAAATCCTATCTAAACCTCCCCTGCCACAGCTTTAGGCTATTTCTTCTGGTCCTGTTATTTACCTGGGAGAAGCGGCCAACACCCACCTCAATACAAACTCCTTTCAGGTAGTTGTAGAGGGTGATGAGGTCTCTCAGTCTCCTTTTCTTTAGATTAAACAGCTCCTCAGCCACTCCTCATATGACTTATTCTCCAAACCCTTCACCAGCTTGGTAGCTCTCCTCTGGAACATACCCCAGCACCTCAATATCCTTCTTATAGTGAGGGCCCCAGAACTGAACACAGTACTTTAGGTGTGGCCTCACCAGTGCTGAGTACAGGGGCAAAATCACTTCATACTCATGCTGGTCACATTATTCCTGATGCTATTTGCCTCTTTGGCCACCTGGGCATGTTCCTGGGTCATGTTAAGCTGGCTATTGTGTACTATAACTGTTTTACCCCACTCTCCTGTCATCCAAGGCCTGTGCTGTGACCTCACTGGAGAACAGGCCTTCAAGTCTTCATGTAAAAATCACATTCTTCAATGTTTACTAGTTTAACTGTAGCTGATCATGTCCTTGGTTATCAGTGCAGGTAGCTCAAGGATTGTTATCTGATTGATCTGTAAGTATGGCCACTTACAGGGAATTTTCAAAGTTGGCTCAAGTAGTCACTCCAGGGATTTTAGTTTATTTTTCACACTGTAGGCTTATTTATAGGTTACTTTCTGTATGTAATTTACTTCCTTTTATGGATCTAGTCGACAAATGCTAAATATGATCTGTTTATTCCTGATGCACTTTTAAAAATCTCAGCCTGAAGAATCAGTCATCCCAGACTCTAAGTTAATATGGCACAGTATCAGAGAACTCAAACAGAGAAGGTCCCATCTTGCGCAGTTTGATTTTGGCAGAGTGACTGAAGCATACTCTAAGTGTGGGACAAACAAGTTCCATATCTCAATGGTTTTGGAGTTGCAGTCTGTTGAGCTGAATCAATTACAAATGGAGGGTCATTCAGAGACAGCAAAACATTTAAACTGTAATTTCTCATTTTGCAACAATGAGTCGAATAGCACTGCACAAGCTCATCTTCTGCATGTTTTTGTTCAAAGTCTATGGTTTTTAGCACTGGTGGTGTTAGCTATGAACATGTTACATATTTATTCTATTTCAAGGTCAAGATTTCCTGAGAGGATAGATATATACAAATAACTTACATTTGATATGGCTAGGTATTCAAGCAGCAGTTCTATTGTAAGTGATAACAAAAGGCAAAGCGTAAGTCTGATACTTAAGGCCAGAACATGTTGGTTTTTCAAATCTTTTGTAACAATATGAAGGAACAGAAATTTTATCTTCCTTGAAAAAAATCCAACTTTATTTCTCTCTATGTTTAGTTCATTGTATCAGCTTTCTAAAATGATTCACACAGTCTTTGCAATAAAAGATAACAAATTAATGTTCCTGGAGTATTAAATAGTATTTCTTGTTATACATCAATATCCAGAGGTCACTGCTTTCTTGTCAGAGACAAAGCTGAAGCACTGTGGGTTTTTTGTTTAATTATAAGATCCTTATGTTTCAGTAAACAAATTCTGACTTCACTTAGATGCCAGTTTAAGGCTCATTTTCTAAAAGCAGCTGTTTGGTGGTTACTGCTGCCATTTGTTCATTCTGTGTGTGTACATTGTCCTCTCTAGTTAGGACTCTCCAAGTCCAGTACATCCTGATGAATGTTATTGTGCACCTAGTGTTCTAATATCTTTGTCTTCTGCCAAGTTTAGAATTTCATAGACAAGGTAATATAATCCATACTGGAAAGACACTGTTCTATAGGTATTTTTTGTTTTATCACATAATCACCAGCTTTAGATGAAACCATTAAATAACATTAGCAATTTTAAAGGATTTTTGGATCTTTTCCTCCATTTAGGGCTACATTATGCCCTGAGGTGAAGGTCTTTTTAGGAGAAGGGATCAGAACAAGCTCATGGTGCTGTAGTGCTCATGAAGCCATGCTGGGTGCCATTATACTGGCCTCATATTGTTCCCAAGTGTGCTTGGAAAAATGGGCATCAGTGGAATTTCGTTGACATTTGTGTTCAAAACCTAGCACAGTGTGTAGGAAACAAAGGCTCCTAAAACCTTTCAGTGCAATTCCTGCCCTGTTCTATGAGGAAGGATAAAGAAGGATTTTTCTCCTTTTCCTTTTTCTTTTCCTTCACCTGTGCTCCTAAGAAATGCATTTGTTGAAAGTTCAAAGGCAAGCATTAAACCGGCTGGTCTGTGCAGTGTCTGGAGGGTGCAGGAGAGCAAAGGTGAGGTGAGTCCTGCAGGAGGATGCTCACGGATCAGACTCAGCCTGCATAGCACAGAGAGTGCACAGGGTCAAGGGACAGAAGATGAATACCAAGTAAGGAAGAAAAAAGAAGGAAAGGATATCAGAGAGTAAAGAAAGGACAGCATGTGTCCTGGTACCAACCTGCTCTCCAGCACCCAAAAGCACAACACTAGCTGCTACTAGCCCTGGAGGGCTCTGCCTTCTGCTCCTTCTTCTTACTGAAATCAAAGACCTCCATTCTGATGCTCAAATCTGTCTTCAGGGACAGGTCTCTGCAATTTTTTTCTTTTTCTAATACAAACACCTGGAGATGCAGTACACCCATTCAATCAACTTAGTAGAACTGGTTTGAATTTGTCTCTTGCACTTGACCATTTATATCTTATTTCAGCCTGTTGCAGGCAGTTACACACTGGTATCAGGTTCAAGTACAGCCTGACACAGAAGGGAAAAAAACAGGAGTTTTCTTCCCCACACATTTTATTTATTCCATTACCTGGAATAAAAAAAAATCACACTTTCTCAGCATCATCCTAACATGAGCCACCTGATACTTGGACTTTTACACATACCCCAAGGTTTCTTTAAACATATGACTGTCTCAGTTTAGTTTTCTTTTATCTTCTTAAGACAAGGTCCTTGCTCTCATGCTTGCCAAGGACAGACAGCTTGACAGAGCATATAAAGCTGGAGGACTAACAGGAAGAAAAGGAGCTAGGGTTTTCCTACTTTTTCATATTTTGAAGACACAGGTTCATATTTGGAGAAACTGATCCTAAATTTTTAGACATTTGCTGTTGCCAGTGGCACAAATGTATGGTGTTCTGTTCTGAAAGGTAAATTGTTCCATACAAGGGAAGTTAGCTTGTCAACCAAAATTTGAATTATTTTACTGGTCCCTGACAGCATTGCAGCCCAAGCTTTTCTTGTTCAGGAAGGTTTGTCATAATATGAAACTTCCAAGCAGCAGATAGAAGAAGAAAATCAGGAAAAAGTAAATAACAAAGAATCAAATCAGTGTCCAGTCAAAAATGGACAGCAGGGAATGGAAGAGTTTTAAAGCAATGAGCCTATTCCAATTTATCCTTTTGTTCAGATCAAGTTATCTAGCCCAATAAATTCCAACAAAACCCAAGTTTAATCTGCTGAGCATGGAAACCCTAATCAAAGCTTCAACAAAATTCACTGAAACCCTTGCATATAGTCCAGTGAAATCTTACCCGCAGGCTGCCTGCATTTTTATTAAAATGTGTTATTGTCGTAACAGGTACACAGATGGTAAGAAATTTCAGGAAATATTTTCTCCTCTGAGCTTTGCAGCAGTAGCAGACCAGGTTCCATAAATCATTTTTGCAGTTATCTCCAGCTCTATCCGTTTTGCTCTGAACCCTGATTCCATCACAGCAAGACTTAGAGCGGGTGGCTTCAGATCCATCCCCACAATGAGGGTTTGTGCCATGGGGCAAAGCAAAAAGTATCAGCCCTCCATGTCATGAGTCTCCTTCTTCTTTACCCTACACAGGAAAAATCATTCCTTCTTTCTGCTTCTTTCTCCAAACACTCAGGAAAATCCCAGGACTATTCAAAATCTTTCCATGCCTGTTTTCCAGGGAAAAAAATTATTAGAGAAGGAAAAGAAAAGTTGCAAACTTTTGAGATACATTTCAGACTTGGAGTGAGAACCACTACCTGGCTAGAAGAGGTTCTGAGCAGGTGTCGGATAACCTAATTCAGTTTTCAAACAAGATAGAAACAGCAATGAAATTGTGGGTCTCATGTAGGATGCAGAGATAACTCTTCTCCTGCTGAAGCCCATAGGAAGGAATGGAAATTCTATCCCGAATCTAGATAGTAATTTTAAGATTTTCAGAGCACAAAGGTGGGAGTAGTTGTACTAGTTTTGGCTGGGATATAATTAATTTTCTTTTTAGCAGCTTTTATGGGGCTGTGTTTCGGATCTATGATGAAAATAATGTTGGTAGCACAAGGATGTTTCAGTCACTGATGAGCAGTGCTTACACCGTATCAAGGCTCTTTCTTCTTCTCACACCACTCTACCAGCAACCAGGCTGGGGATGCACAAGGGGCTGGGAGGGAACACAGCTGGGATAACTAACCCAAACTGACTAAAGAGATATTCCATACCATATGATGTTGTGCTTAGCAACTGGCAGCTGGGACTGCCATGACACTAGTGGGGTCACTTCAATGACTCAGAAAAAAATCATCTAAACAAAGATAATTTCCCATTACTATAAACATTTACAAAGTACACAAATGTGAGAAGCCACCTCCAGAGTCTTCTAAATAGGGAAACAGAGCCAGTCCCTACGTTTCGTTTTGCTCCCATTGAGGATGAGCTCCAGCTCCAACAGACCAGTTCTCTTATTTCAACAAGCTGCCAATGAAGAGCAGATGTGCAGTGGAAACATTAATATCTCCTCCCACAGCAACTGACAAAGGAAACTTTCTGCCTTTACTACATTTCAATAGATGATGTCTATCCTTGGCTTTTGCCAATCTCTGGCAAATCTTTCCCTTTTGCCATTAGTGTGCAGCACTGTTGACTCAGCCACATGCTTGTTTTCATCTACCAGTTGCCAGCAGGGCTAGGAATCTTGCATGAGGAGCAACAAAGAGATAAGAGAAAAATAAAATGTTACTTGGGGAAATTTGTTCTGGACTCCTCGACCCTGGCTTAAACATGAACAAATCCAAAACTATGCTTCTAATAAATCTTAATGGGGAAACAGAGTGGGTCCAAGGTTACTATCTACTATCCTTAGAAGACTGAATTATAATTCCCAGCAGTATAACTCTACTGCAATTCTTGGTAACTTAAATATTTAAAGAAAGAAAATATTACTGCCAACTCTCTCAGACAGAGAATAGGTTTTTAAGCATAGAAATATCCCCTCCTGGGAATGTTTCTGCTCCTAGGGCGAAAATCAGTATAAGCCAACCATAAGCTGAAGTATTCTTTCCTTTTTCTTCTCAGGAGAGATTAAATCAAAGGTACTTAGAAAATATTTCACAAAACATTTACTTTAAAAAATGTTCATTCCTCAAAACCAGAACCTTTCATAACATTTTGTCTTCAGTCAGCTTTTAGCAGAAACATTTCTCAGCCCTCTTTTCTTCCAGGAGCAGGATTTAATTCAGAGTCACAGTGCCTGAAGCCAACTGCCTCTCTATCTCTTTCTGGCATAGAAGGTGAGTCTGATTTGAAAGATGGAACCTTCTTTTTTTCAGAAATTTAATGGGAGACTCTGCTCCAGAGCCACCCACTCTTGTGTGGAGTGTCGAGAGGCTGAATAGTTCTGCCACACGAGGAAGAATCTGTCCATACACTGAGATACCAGGTAGCTTCTTGTAGTTGACTTTTACTTCATTGCTTTGTTCACCCTGTGTGGTACCCTGGCATCCCTGGGAGGCAACTGCTCAGAGACATCTTCCTGTGTGTCACTACTGCCACCCAACACCAAGACCATCTTGTGTTGAAGGTAACTTGAGCTGGAGGACTGACAGCCTCTGTGTCCCCTATAGTTATCACCTCCAGCAAACTGCTCAGCCTCTGCTGTTTGGTTCAGCCCAAGGCACAGCTAACCTTACATCTGCTCCTCAACCTGGTCTGACATTTTGGAACCGGCCTGTGTTATTCATAAAAATGACAAAACAAGAAATATGATATTTTCCCCACTGAAAACTCAAAGTTAAAAGCCATCACAGCTGCTGCAGAGGCTTCACCAAAAGCCGTATCAGCAGTTTCTGTTTTTAAATCCCCTTTTTTTTTTTTTTTTTTTTTTTTTTTAACCCAGTCACACTGATGCAGCTGCACTTTTCGGCAGAGCCTTCTCTGTGGCTGATTTGCTGTTTTCTCTCACTTTCCATTAAAAAACATCTAGGGCTTTCAACACCTCAAAACTTAGTTTTTGAAACTCTGAAAGTTAAAGTTAAATATATCACAGCATCTGGCAAAGATCTGCTAGAGTCAAGGTCAAGTATTTTGCATTTTTTAGAAGGAGGAAAGTCTGTTTTCCTACTGCATTCTGAATGCCAGATGAAATTATCAAAAGTTACCTGAAACTTGCCATACCAGTAACACACTGTGAGTAACTCAGTGCTAATGGCTGCTACCTAATGATTTTGAATTGGTCTCCAAAGTCAGTGGCTGGGGGCCCAAAATTCCTGCAGTCATGAAGGCAACCAGGAGCCAGTATGTTTCACAAATGCAGCTGCCAGACCGCATATCATGAGAGGCAAAAGCTTCTGCTGGAATTTGAGGTGCTTCCCCAAGGTGCTTTCCTCTCTTTCGACACTTACCTCCACTTCTCCCAGAACCCACCTGATTCAAGTCTCCTCATCAAAGTTGCAGGTTCCTTCAGAAGCAGACAATTGTGCAATTGCTGTTCAAGACATGGAAAATAAAGGAATTGACTGTCATGAGCATAGAGGTAAAGGAATTGACTGTCATGAGCATAGAGGTAAGAGGGTTTTACCTGCTGGTTTGAGACCTTCTTTAACAGCCTGGGCTGGGCAGGAGCGGGTGGCCAAGATGATCCCTGTGGGGCTTTGCAATGGGAGCTCACAGCAGAGCATGCAGGCTGCTTCCAAGCCCTGAGAAGTGTGGCAGTCCTGCAGCAAGGTTTTGAGAAAACCTTGTGGAAGAAAGAAGAAAATCACCTTTTACTACTCTTTGTGATGCTATAGGAGAAAGGAAGATAACGTGCCATCAGCTTAAAGATTTTGGGGGTTTTAATGTAGTTTTGTGCTGTTTTATTGTTTGTTATCTTCTGTGAGTGCTGTTCCCACACATCACAGAAAAAAATGGATGGGTGAAAAGGATATTATTCTCCAGCTACCCTTGATATCAAAGCAGAGATGAGTACTTATCAAGGTAAAAGATACAAAGATTGATTATTTAACACCTTTGCTTGACATACAGCTTCTACATCCATATATATGAAAGATACAACCTCTTCCCTGTTCATTTCAGTCAGTGTCTGTGCTAGTGGATGTGGTAGGATGAAAGTTAGTTTGTAGGTTTTGTACAGTTCAGTGCATGTATCTTAACAACAACAACAAAAAACTAAACAAAAATATAATTTACAAAAATGAATGTGAGAAGGCATCAGTGACACTATCCTATCCCTTCATTATTATGGTAGATATCCAAACCAGTAATACAAAGTAGTCTGAACAAAGTAAAATGGAAGTCAGTGAATGGTGCTTTGTTATATGGTGCATTTTGTTCTCTCTGGTAGCTCCACTTAATTTCTGTTGAGCTGTACAGATCTAGTCTTTTGTCTGAGGGCATCTCTGATGAAATCCCTGCTGTAAGGGCTTTCCCAGAGCAGAATCTGTTATAAGATTGTGAGAATGTAAGAACCTCAATGCTAAGTCACATCAAAGGTCCACCTAGCTGATATCTTATAGCCAATAGTAGATGTCTGGAAGAGGGCAAGAGGTTAGAGAAAAACATGGTGCTTCTCCAAAATAACTTTCTATCTCAAACAACTTGTGTCTCAGAGATCTCCTGAGCCAAACAAGGTATTTAATCTTTGATCAGTGTCTGTTAATTGAATATTTCTGGTCCTTCCCTGTGCTCATGCACAGCTTTGGTACCCACAAATTCTTTTGATAAATAATTATCTTACTGTTGCTCCACAAGGTTATGTGGGGAAATATCTCCTTTCTGTTGTTTTATAACCTGCCATCTGCCAATGTCAGGGGATGTCCCCTTGCTCTTGTACTAGGAGAGGGGCAATCATCTCTTTCTATTTGTACTCCCCTTGGAACTCAGGACTTTGTAAACATCCAGTATATTTTTCCTAAGTTACCTCTTTTCAGGCTGAAGATTCCTCCCTTTGCAGGGAAAAATTTCAAACCTGTCTCAACCGTCTCTGAGCTTTTCTGGTTCTGCTATGTGCTTTTTGAGAAGGCCAACCAGAACTGGACATAGTGTTCAGGATACAGATGTACGATGAATTTATACAATGCCATTGTGTTTTTTCTTTTGTTCTCTTTACCTTTCCCTGCCATTTTTTACATTTTCCATTACCAGGCACTGAGATAGCATTTTCACTGGACTGTCTGTTATAACCTTTCATTCCTCAGGAGTCATCTCTGAGTCCATAATATTGTATGTGAAGTTATAATATAATTTTATGGGTTTTTTTAAATGTGCATCACTTAATGTTCACCTACACTAGATTTATCTTTCTGTTTAGTGCTCAGCCACTCCATCTTGTAAGACTCTTCTGCATGCTCCTGCCATCCTAATACTTACACTTGAAGTGTTCAGTTTCTGCTATTTCAGAGAGTAGAATGTAGTTAATTATTATTTATCTTTAAGAATATATTTAAATTAAATATGTATCAGGGAGTTATAACCATATGGTCTAGTTTGTATATTCAGTAATGCCAGGGTTCCTATTTGTTGGAAATCTGTGAGAGAGGATGAGAAATGCCTAGTGATGTGATGATGGGTGGAACAGCCTCACATAAATAATCCATGTCTTCTTCCTTCACTATGAACAAGCTACTTCCATCGGCTGTTGCTGCAGTGGGAACTATGGGACATTGCATGTGCAGCTCAGAGCTGTCTCAGCAGATGTAGACAACATTTGAAACCAGACAAAATATATTATCATATACCTCATTCTTGGAATTGAAAAAAAATGGTATCTATTTTAAATAACAGTCCCTTCCCTTCCCTTCCCTTCCCTTCCCTTCCCTTCCCTTCCCTTCCCTTCCCTTTTTTCTTCTTTTTTCTTCCTTGAAAAATACTGTTTGAAATGAATAACTAGTGATTAGGGAAAGGCTGGAGAACAATGGTCTTACTCTCAATCTGTGGGCTTTGACCTGTTATTTTTTTTCTCTGCCAGTCTCTTAGTTCTATGTGGGGCACAAGTATGCCACAGAGAGCATACTCAAGGAATTCCCAAGTTCTTTCACAGAATTACCAGAGTAGCATCAGTGCAAGGGAGAAAATGAACCATTGCTTTCCTTTTTCTGAGCCCTGAGAGTTCTAAACTCTCACATTCACTGTGGAAGTGGCCTTTAATCTGCAACATCTCAGAAACAGAGTACAAGAAGAAAACATGGAAGCTGATTAAAAATGACAAGGAGGTAACCTAGACTTCATCAAAGACACCTTGTAGAAGCATAAACTTTTCCCCTCTGGCTTCACAGGGATGATTTAACTGCCAGGATACAAAGAAAACAGAAGCTAATTATCAAATGAACATTGTCTTAATATGTTAATGAAGCGGTTTTGCTAATAGCGAGAGACCTGAATTTTAATACATTTTAAGAGCTCCTTGATTACATGTTTGTTAGTTGTTATGATCATTTTAAATTATCTGTGCATGGCTTTATAATGGGTTAAAAACTGTATTAAGCA
The DNA here is from genome assembly GCF_000747805.2 of Chaetura pelagica. Classification (NCBI taxonomy): domain Eukaryota; kingdom Metazoa; phylum Chordata; class Aves; order Apodiformes; family Apodidae; genus Chaetura; species Chaetura pelagica. The sequence continues at coordinate 3,125,024 of NW_009952694.1, forward strand.
CTGTATTCTAAACAGGCCTTGATGAGGCAGGTGAGTAGTGCAAACATTGTCACTAGGAAATTCTCTTCAAAAGAAATGTAAACTAGTTAACCTAAAACATGTCATCAGATCCAACAGTCACACTTAGCAATGTAAGTAATTTTTTTAATGTAGCTGCCAGCTATTTCTCCAGAAATGTTTCTTCTCATTGAAAGAGTATTCTAGGAACCCAGTAGCTGTTATTCAGCGTGTTTCTGTCTTTAGTGTAACTGGTCTCAAAACATATATTGCTGTTGAATTTAGAGGAATTAATGAAGTAGTCAGAATATAGTGAGTTAATCCATAATATTCTTGCTGATTACAGCAAAAACCTGTTTTTTTAAAAAATTCTGGTTTCCACAGATACATATATTTTGTTCTCCCACATTCAAAGAATCTGCATATTTATCTTTAAGCAGGTCTGGGATCAGTACAAATGAAAAATACTTTCTACAATGACACCGGCATTAAAATGCTCACATCTATGTGGCACAGTTCTGTCAGAAGGCTTTTTTGTCCCTTTTTCTATTACTTTTATTTGAAATCAAACAATACCTGACCATTATTCTTCCTCCTTCAGCTTATTTCAGCCATCTGGAAAAGTCTTCAGTTTGAGAGTTCCTGATCACCGACTATTGCTGCTATGCAGCCTGTAACTGAATGGGATCTGCTGCTCAAGAAAGTAATAACTGTTACTAGTCCTCTGGCTTCAGTTTCTGTTATTTCTAGAAGCAACCAAACCGAGATATCTTCTCCAGGACATAGCCTTGATAACATTTTTTCTGCCAAAATGCTGACAAAGAGCCAACACAGTATCTAATCGGATAGAGAGGTTGTAGCTCCTGGAAGGATGTCAGTGTTTGCTGGGAGCTGCTCACATGCTCATGTTCATTTGGAGGTTTTTTTTCCTGTCGATAAATGGAATGATAGTTGGGCTGTGTGTGTCAAATATGCTTTGTGTGTGTGCATTCTCCCTGCTCAGACAGTCAAGGAAATCAGACCTTAGCTCCCCAAAACCAGAAAGTGGAACTCTGGATGGGAAGGAAATGGGGACATGGGCACAAATGGGAGATGTGTTTACATTAGACAAACAGCCACCAGTTGGTTTAAACCTGCCCCTCATTACTTCCATTACCATCAAACAGAAGACTCACGCTTCCAAAGTAAAGGTGTCTTGTGAGCCTCATATACTATGTGATACTATGTAAGTTACGGATTATTAGACAGGGGCTTCCTCATTTCTTGGCAGACATGCAACCCTCCCTCATTCAGACTTCAGAAGTGCCTGAAGGACTGGGCCTGGTGAGCATTTGGGCTACCTTAGAGTACCAAGCCCTGGAAATGTCTGATTAATGAGCCACTACTCCCTACTTCCATTGTACTTGGCTACCTGACTTAATTTCCCATGCAGTGGCAGAGACAGGAAAAAATCTTAGAGCTGGCCCAGGGAACTGAGACTCTCTGAAACTGAAGCAATAATATCCCTCTGAGAAAATCAGCTGAGAGGATAGTTAAACACAATGTACTTGGCTATAACAGTTTGTGAAATTAAATGTGTATTACATGAGCTAAATAAATTAATACAAGATGATACTGCTCATTTTTTAATATTAATTTACTCATATAATTCGGAAACTCCGAGTATCTCCCTATTTCTTGCACCTTTGTGCCAATTTGTCAGAGGAAGGAGGAAACACGATTTAATGTAACATAACCAGTCTTTGAAGAATCCTAATTGCCTGTCTCAGTTTAATTTATTTTTAGGTCATACTGCCCTCTAGGGGATCAGGCAGAGAGCGAGGGAGTTTTGCATAATAGGAACATTTTTTAATTCTCAGAAAAATACATTGCTTCCTTTGTACTTCAGTAGAACATAATAAACTATGTATAGAGCTTGTAATTTGCATTCATTTTCTTGGGAAGTATCTTTCATAATTAGCATTGGGTCTTTGATTACTGGATGCTGGCCTGACTTCACATGCACAGGATTTTCAACATTTTACACTAGGGAGTTTGTACAGGGTCCAGTCAATGCAGTTTATCAAAGGGACTTCCCCATTGATTTCAGGTGGTATGTGTAGCAGGACACTCCATCTCTCAATATGCCTGCTTCAGTTTCCCTCTGTGAGTCAATTGGGCTTTTTTCGCTCAATTTTACAAGCCCAGGCCTGGAGTGAAAAGATTCCCATGGAAAAGGAAGGGGCTTAGAAAGCTCTGGAACAACCTTGAAAGTACAAACAGGGGGCCAAGTTGATGTTCACAACAGCAGCTGCTCTCTGGTGTTGAAGAACACGGAGCCCAGCCTGGCCACAACTAGGCCTGAAATGGAGATAAAATAAGAACAAACAGATAAAAGAGTTTTCTTGGTGAGAAAAGGGCCTTCTTGGGTTTTTCCCACTATTTCCCTTTTATTCTTCAATAAGAGATTTTGGAGGTACAGCTAAATAGTCAAATGACAGCAGCCAATCCACTTAATTCTATGCAAGCCTGGTCCCATCTTTGACCCCATACACTTTTCCAGGAGGTGTGCTGGAGCTTCTCCTCTCCAGTGGGGACACCTGCCAGAGAGATTAATTCTCTAGAAGTAAGGACTGGACAAAGGAACACCCAGCTGGGACCACGCCATGGTGAGAGATATTAACCCCCTTATTGTCTTTATTAGTTAATTTAACACTAAGCAACCTTTTATAGCTAAGTTAAACTCCAAGATTGTAGGATCCTTTTAACGTTGGTAATTAATGTTCTAGATCTAGTATAAAACTTGGTAATAAGTAAGTTTCCACCATTTATTGATTGCTTTGACTACTAGTAGTACATTTTATTGTTAAGATACCTTTTGCATTCTAACTTCAGCATTTTTCCGATCTCCCAATTTCCCCACAACTTGACTGTGCTTGTTCCTTTTACTTTAAAACAGTTAAGACCCTGGTGCTGTTTGCAATAAATCTTCTTCTGTGCATATACATCTCCTCTGCTATCTAATCCCCATTTGGGACAGCACTGCATGAGAACAGTGAGGAAACTTACGTACTCTGTGTGGAGAACATATCTATTTGTACATCAAACATAACGTCACATTCAACATTTTTTAAAAAAGCACCTGTTTAAAAGGAAACAAGGAGCACCAAACTCACAATATCAACATTTGTGATGGCTTTTTGATGGAATATAAAAGTAAAAAAGAGGAAAACAATGAGGAAAGAGGGCAGTGAAACACTGGAACAAGCTTCACAGGGAAGTGGTCACAGCATCAAGTCTGCCTGAGCTCAAGAAGTGTTTGGAAGGTGCTCTCAGGCACAAGTTGTGATCCCTGGGGTGCCCTACACAGGGACAGGAGTTGAACTTGATGATACTGATGGGTCCCTTCCAACTCAGCATATTCTATGATTCTATGAAAACTCAAGTTTGGAAAGGAAAAAGATAATTTTTTTGAAGATTTTCCTTTAGATGGGCTGAGAAATGCAGTCTTTTCAAGATATGTCAACACTTTATAAGGAAGGCTAAAAGGTCAGATGTACGGTTGCCTAATTACCTTCAAAAATCAAAGGCTTGGCCCCTTCCATGTCGCTTATCAATGTGATGATCCCGTCACTGGCTTCTTGTTGCGACCCGATGCCATCACAGGGGCTACTGGCTGTCATTTTAATTAAAAAATGTAATGAGTAGGCAATAGCAGCAGAATCTTGACTGGTCAGACTGAATTAAGAAAGAAGAGTGGGAACTGGAGATGCCTCTCCAGGTCATCAATGAATTTTGTGCTTTGGCATCTGGACCCTAATATGCTCTGCTGCTTGCTTTTTTATATTTGTTTGAAACAGCTGGGTCATGTAGCAGCAGCTTTTGCTTTATTTTTGGAAGAAGGACCTTGGTCCAGCAGCTCACAAGTTCCTTGTCGAGGATGCTTTGGGGATGAGTCTCGGTTTTCCCTTGACTGCAAAAGTCTTGCTCAATGCTGCCCTCATCCTACTTGTCAGCATTTCAAGGCAGATGTTGTGGGGAGCTCTCATTTGACCCTCATGAACTATAATTTTATTGTGGAGTGAGACGTTTCAGCACTGCAACATGCCTCCAGGTTCTTGTTTGGTAACCTCCCAGTGGTGGAGTAGCCACCTCCTGTGACCTCCTGCCATGACAAACAAATCAGTGTGTTCTGGCCTCTTCCCAGCATCACACTGGGTTTTATGAGATTTTAAATCTGTAAGCTTTACATGACCAGACTTCTAATTTCAACCTTAGCATTACCTAATGCTGTTCCATGTTAATAGTTCATGAGATATTATTTTACCCATCCTATGGCTTCACTCAGCCCATGCTTCTGTTTTGATTAAAGTCTGTATTGATTTTATAAACTTTGTTTTTATACCTGGAAGGATAAATTGCTGAACCCTCTTAACAACATCTTTCTTACGTATTTCCTCACCTGGCCATAGCAGCAGGGTTTTCAATCTCTGCAGCATTTTTTTATTATATTTTTATTATTATTTGATCAGGACAGCACTATGTGATTTGCTTTATTCAGACTTGTATGTCCTGTATGGTAGTCCATGGCATGCTGGTGGTTTCTGCCTCCAATCTTAGGGTGGGCCAGCTGTGTCATGCTGTGCTCAGTGACTCCATAATAACTGTTTTTTTTTAGTCTTTGCTGATTCTCACTTAACTGTACCAAAATCTCAGGAGTGTGTGTAGCCTCACATTCAGATTTATGTTTAGGAGTAGTGACATCTTTATACCTTAGCTCTCTCATTTGTATGTCCTTCTCTTGATATGAGTAACCACTGATACTAACACTGAGTGGTACTTGTCCTGAGGTGCTGCAGTGGCTCAATGGCTTGTCTACCTCTTGATGTGCGAAAACCTTGTATTAGTATCAGAAAATGGGGAAACATTTGGCCTGGATGGTTTGAGGCAATACCTCTGGTACTAGGCTGGAAATTCACTTCAATGCTCTGCTAAATCTCTGGTTTGTTCTGGGTTTGCGCAGATGCTCCATTTTTGCCAGTGTCCAGGTTCCAGCAGGGGTACAATAACACTTCCTGTGTTAAGCTGCCTTTACTAAGGCAAACAGAAGAGTCCTTACAGGTTATTTATCACCACATAAAAAAATACTCTAGTATTGTTCTGTAGCTATAGCCATTGCTTTTACCACCCATGCTCATCATGGTGTACAGTTTCCATGCTCATGTAATATGAACTGTCTGGAAATCTTGTTTTCCCGCTTTACAGCAGTTTGGTGTTCTCCCTGGGACTACAGACTGCCCAACTTCTTGAGTTAGTGGGAATCACAGTCTATGAATGCTGTTCAACCCTGGCAAAAATGGCTGCCAGCTCTTTTCCCCAGGCTGTGGACCAGGACTTTCTGGATCTAGAAGTGCCAGCACAAGTACTCACACAGAAATTCTCTGTGTCCTCCATTCTTGTCTGTTCTGGTCTCAGCAAAGTGTGAAGGGGCAAGGCTTGTTTCTGCAAAGATATTTGTGGAAGTTTAACATCCCCAGAGATGCCCTCGGGTTGTCTGTTTTGCCTGTCAATTTATCATGCTTTTTCATCCATTAGCAGAGCTGTTCTCACCATGTGCAAGGTAAGACTGCAGCTGCACTGGCTCCCTACTGAGATACTTGCTTTTGGAGATGGTACATTCCCAGTTAGATTTTGAGGCATGGGCCACCAGACTTGGGCTACATCTCTCTTCCCTCCTACAACTGTGCTTCTCCCACGGTTTCTACACAGGCAGCCTCTCCACAAGGAGTGGTTGTGCTTGGCATTCATATTCTGCAAAGAAATTCAAAGTATGAAATAAAGTCTACTCTATGTAAGAAAAGGAGTTAACCAACCAGATATATCCTCTTCTTGCACTGGTGTCTTTAAAATATTTAAACGAGGCTGAGTGGGTGTCAGAAGAGTTTTTCATACTTGCTGCCACTGAGCTTGGTCTGTTGCCCCCAGCCACAAAGAAGGCACAGAGGACAAATACTGAACTGCAGCATTTGCAGAACCAGTTAAGAACATCATGGCTAAAAAGACTCAACATCATTTAAGACACACTTTACATAAGATATTTTCCTATATCTTGCATTCCT
>NW_009952694.1:3131663-3160472 GCF_000747805.2 Chaetura pelagica
GCATGAAGAACTTCTTGACTCCGTAAGTGATTCTCTGATGAAAACAAACAAGGGCTAATAGTGACTAAAGTGCTCCTCAACACAAGTGCAATGCTGTGGCCAGATTCTGCCACAGCCATTCTTGCATTAAGTAGTGACTTAGTCTACAAGTAGGATGTTTAGTCTCAGCCTGAGCATTGCTGGTGAAAGGTGCTACTCAGCTTGAAAAAGAGCCTGATTTACAACAAGAAATGAAAGTCAAAACAATAGCTTCTCTAATCATAATAGCTGAGTGGGAAGGTTAAGTTTTAAGATGCAAGGCTTGAAGTAGAATTTGCCTTGAAAAGCAGTATTAACTCCTCTTTTCTGCAGTTCTTCTCAAAGCCTTTCTGCTCTCCTACTCCAAGGATCCAACCTGCAAAATAGGGCTACAGGCCACACTATGTCCTGCAGACCTATCGCTAGCATTGCTCCTGCACTGATTTACACAAAGAATAAAATCAGAGAGCAATGAACCATCTTGTCCAGCCTCCTATATATCAACAGACATTTCACATCACTGTTAAGACCTGTCTTGAGCCTTGAGTGATTTGACTGTTATTTAAACATACCTTGCAGAGTGGCCTCCAGTCTTAATTAAAAATGTCCTGACCTTGGCTAGTTACCCGCACACTTTCAGTGGTGTTCCCAGATGCAAGTTTGGATTTGTCTGACTTTCAGCCTCCACTTTTGTTATGACTGTCTGGGGGAAAGGAAGGACTGTAAGGAATCCTTCTATCTGAGGAGGATGGTGCAGCAAGAACCACCAGCCTGTGAACTGACTCTAAACCCCATCCCCTGTCCCGTGTGCAGCTGGGGGGAAGGAGGGAGAGAAACCGGGAGCAAAGTGATTTGGGCCCAGGAGAGGTGGGGGTAACATATGCAAGCCCTGCTTTGTGTGTTGTCTGTGTCCTGTGTGGTTTTGATTAGTGTGAAATTAAATTATTCCCCAAGTTCAGTCTGTTTTGCCCGGGACCTTAATCAGTGAGGAACACTCCTTGTCCTTTGTCTCAACCCATGAGCTTCGTCCTCCTCATCCCAGAGTGTGTATGTGTCTAAGTTGAGTGAGCTGTCATGGGGCTGTTCCTTTGTTGTTGTGTTGGGCCCAAACCACAACACTGTCATGTTTTTGACGCTACATAGAAAGGGTTTCCTGTCATCTGTGTGAGTTTTGATTTGGGGAAAATTAATGTGAAGATCAGGAAGAATAGAAAACATTGAGCAATTGCCTTTCAAAGGAACTCCAGCCATGTTGTGCACTGAGTGAGGCAGAGGTCTCATAGGAGAAATTCAGTGTGATTAGTTGATTAAAGACTATGACAGAGTAAATAAGCCTAAGGGAGTACCTAATTTCTGGAACCTTCTGGCTTTTGAAGGTTTGACTTTGCAAATATAAAGGCATTAAAATATATTTGCATATGTAACACATTACTTATCTCCCCTCGGAAACAGCCTCTGAATAAGCATGAGGCATATTAAAGTTAAGCAGGTAGGTGCTTAAGCATTTATCTGAATGAAACAGGCCTTAACTATCACTCTAAAACTACAGGTCAAGGTAGCTGTTTTCAGACTGGATATCTAGGCATCCAAGTACACCCCTAATGATGTCAAGGGCTAGTTTTCAGAAGTGTAAAATGTAGACTGTCCCTCCAGTATGTCTCTGAAAGGAATATTTATTGCTCAGATAAACCAAATATGTTTAGTTATTTTTAAACAGTCAAGGATGGCTAAATGCATTTTAACTTGCTTACTGGACTATTTTCCCCCTTTGTTAGCCAGCGAGGGAGGTTCTGATGGTACACTGCCGTGTACTTAGACATCTGCTGCAATGTGGAGCATTCTTTCTGCTGAGGAGTTTAGATGTTATTGTGCTATAGATAAATACTGATTGTGTGTCTACATAGTGAACAAAAAAAAGGAAAATGTTCCCATATAAGTAATGCTTAAAAGAATCTGTGGGAAGATGAACTCATTTATTTCCGTTATTCTTTCAATCATTTGGTTTCTGACAGCAAACAGTGTTTTCCTTGAAGTTAAGATCTGTTATTCTTTAATCCCCAGGAAAATGATTACTATAATTTAAGAAAATTATATTCTTTCTAATTAAGCTGTTTTCAGACAATTAAATTGCTTCCTGATTTTCATAATTGTCTCATTGCTAATACCTACCTCCTTCCTGATTAGCAAGGTGTTAAAACATCAATGCTTTTACTCTGTGTAATATTTAGCACTTAAGAAAGAAGTTCCAGAAAATACTCTGAGTTATACTCTTCCTCCACATGACCTGCCCTATATATGCTGCTCTGGCTTCACAGAGTCAGATGAAATAGCCAAAAGGACCCAGAAATATAATGAGAAAAGTAAGAGGAAACCTGTTAGTAGTAGTTCTGTGAGATGGTAAGCACGGGAAGTACTGCGCCCAGGAGGCCAGGGTGAATCTCTCAATCACCTTCAGTTTTCATGAGAAGAAGTCTGGCTTCCCAACCCAGGCCACTGGCTGAGCTGTGGATGTGCTGTCCAGTCTGCCCTTCTCTGCAGTGCATGTCTTGAAAGGACATGTTTGATGGATGCAGGTACCATGGCACTGCTGCCTCACAACTACAGAACACACAAGGTCATGCAGTCAATAGCTGCATTTCTTGTGCTGCTTCAGGCAGTTCACCTGCCCTTCACCTGCATCTGCAGTAGTCACATTTGAGATTCCTGATCTCCCAAGAGCTGTATATAGCTACCCCACAATAAGGCATTCTCGCTTTGGTCCTTGCTGTATTCATGTTCTCTTCTCTCTTTCGCTTGCTTTCATTCTCACCTTGATCTCCTCTGTCTTTTCAGTGGGACATTATCTGTTAATGTAAGACTGTCATAACGTACAAGTGCCATAGGGCACCAAGTGTTATGGGGTCTGGGGAATAGCACGTGGCTTTTGGTCTAAGAAATGTGCACAGTGCAAGTCCTTTGGATCTTCCCACATTTACAGCATGGTTCAGGGAAAATCCATAAAGGCTATTCTGAATGTCTCAGAGGATCAATATCCTTAAACTGGGTTTTGAAGGAAAATATGTGGATGGGGAGTCACTGTTTCAAAAGCTCTGTTCCTAATTTGGGATGCATACACTGTCAAGCAGCTGTTACAAAAAGTAAAGACAGTGGTTTAGTCAAAGACTACGGACTAGAGCTGTGTAAACATGAAGGTGAAAGAAAACATGGAACGTATCAATGCCAGGTGATTAAAATAATCAGGTCAGACCCTCAGCTGGACATAGGGATGTTCCTAAAGCTATCGTGACAAACACTGTCTGAAGAGCTGGGTCACGATGTTTTTAAAGCTGGGGCTATGACTGAAGGGACCTTTCCACCACAGCTAACCACATGAAGGACAGGTTATTGTACAGCAGGGTGGGCCTGCCTTTGAAAATGCAGAATTCATTAACTCTCCTGATTTTCACAGGGCTGCCACTGAAATTGTTTCAGCGGCCTTGTTTGTGGAGTCAAATGGTGAAGTAACAGCACGTACAAACACATGCCATTTTTGCTCTCATTGAACTTAACAAGCTCTTTTGAAAGAGAAAATAGATAAAAAACCATGTAAAATGTAAAAAACTTTTCTTCTAAAAGAAACTAAGATGCAAAAAATAAAAAGTTACCCCTTTTTTTTTTTTTTTTAGACCTCATTATTCTTTACACTGTCCTCATGATTTTTGAGATCTGTCTCACTGATTTTTAATGTTTGTGTGGCACAGTCTTGAAAATGTGGCATCGACTTACAAGCAGAAACACATTAATATAGCCAGAAATATTCCTTCATTAGGGGTATTCATCAGACTGTTAGATATCTCCTACAGTCTCCTTCCTTTGACATTCCCAACAACAACAACAACAACAAAAAAGCAGTCCTGAAAACAAATGGTTTTGCCTTTCTGATGAGAGGAGCTGTTTTGTTGCAATATCAAAAGCAATTATTGTTAATTGCCTCTTTTGTCTTTCAAATCTGTCTTTCAAATTGTTCCATGATAACTGATTTTATATGAACTTGCTTTCTTTCTTTATAATTTTTTGAGAGGAAAGACAATGGCTATGAAAGGGGAGGAGGGCAGTTGCAGCACAGCTAGCTTCAAAAGAAGCACAGATGGCAGAGCAATGGTTGAGGAACAGCAGTCATGCAGGACACAGGGGTATGAAAATGAGAGAAAGATGCAACCAGTTAGTCCATAGGTTTCTTCTGAGAGTCAAGCCTCTGCTGTCAGTCCCATTTTGGTTGTTCTCAGGAATACTGACAGTCACGTCGTTTTCAACTTTGTGCCTTTTTCACCTTGTACTTTAACAGCCTGGCTCAGAGGGTAGTAATGAAATACAAATAAATTTTGTCTGTGGAAAAGAATAATGCAGAAAATGAAATGTGTGGGAAGCAATCCTTCCTGACACCTGCATGCCCCCTGTAAACTGAGGGCTGAGTTAGCTGGAGTCTAAGAGTGATACACAGATGATCAGTAAGCTTTTTGCTTGGCATCCCTTTTCATTATGCTGCCATTTTTGAGAAATGTTTTTATAGCCTCTGCTTCATTTTCCTTCAGATCCCTCCCTCCCTATGAATCCTCCCTTCCTGCTTCCTACAGAATGTGGCCAGCTGGTTACTGCTAAATTTAAACAAAGATGTGCTACTTGTAACTCTCTGCTTCATCCACACAATGTTACCAGCCTAACTCAGCTAGCAAAAGTACTTCTATTTTGATGTGAACAGGGACTGTAAGCTCAGATGAAGGTCAAAGAAGGCTGTGGCATAGATAGATAATGCTGACTGGGAGTGCTTTAGCTGGTTTTCCTCATGAAAGTGCTGATTCTGTGGAATTTGGACATTTGAGGAGTACATGTGGATTCTGCTCAGTATGTGGAACACGATGGGAACTTAGATTTGGGTACCCAGGGGAGGTCTGCAGAGCAACTCCATGAGCAGGAGCAAAGCATGGCCCAGACTTCCATCAGCGCTATAATAATGCTGTGCTGATGCACAACAAAACACTCAGCACCTCCTGTGAAATGGAAATCCCCTTTTCCAGTCAGTTCTAATTACAAACAGCATAGCATGTTTAAATAGCCAATAAAATAAGCCATCAACAAAGAAGCTGCTCTTCGCATCTCTGAGATTCATACAGCATCCAAGAGCTCAAACATCAAGGAGAAAACAGCAGGTAGCTTAACTCCCAAGATCTCTCCCCTGCTGTTGTTATCACTGACAATGAAGGCAGTGTTGTAAGTGCAGAGTGCAATGGACAATTCATGCACTTACCGTGTCTTGCACTCTAGCTACAGGCGCGTGATTTTCTGAAGAAATGATGACAGGATCAAACATATTCTGGCAGATGCTCACAAAATCAGAGCCCTTTTCACTCAGTAAATGACCATAAAAATGCTTTGAAGATGACAATAAAAGTTATTTAATCATGTTCAAAACAGAAGCACCTGCCAAGTCAATATATCATTTTTTACATGATTGGCTGATACAGTGACAATAGCAAAAAATGCAAAGTGAAGCTGTTAGGAGCAGCTACTGGCCTGATTTTTTAGTAGGCATAGCCTGTGGTGGAGAGAGTGAGCAAAAGAAGGGGGAAGTAAAAGCAAAAGAGTCACACATACACTTCCTCAGCCTCCTGATTTTTGAGCTCTTTTTCCCAGCTGTTACAAGGTGTCCTTGGGAACCTAGTCTGTAAATGTCTTTAGGAGCCCCCATTTTCTGTGCAGTCCGTGCCAGTGGGAGAAAGTACAGAGATCAAAAGGAGACCTAAGACAGCCTGAGTGGCCTTCATTCTGCCGTAGCAGAAGGGAAAAGGTGCTGGGAGTGGAGGAAGAGATCTGGGTTTTTGATAACTTCACTGTCCTGAGATGTCTGCAGACTGGTAGGTGGGTGCTGCTAGAAATAGAGACATAGAAAGTGCCATGTGTACCTGGACACACATTTATTGAGGAGCCCAGGAGAGCTGGTACCTGCCATTATCGCTGTGGGACTACACCATGCAACAAAGAAGTACTCACTGCTACTCTCACAGCTGCATCTACCCCAAATTCAGCAACTCTTCTAAACAAACCATTTCCTGTGAGGCTGGTGCATGCAATTATAGCATTGAAGAGCTTTCCAGCTATATCTGGTGTAGTTCAAAATGAGCTTTGTCATACTGATTAATTGGGCTCTTTCATGATCATCTGAAATTAAAGCAGCCCAAGGGTTGTGATAATTTATATGGGTTGATGACAGAAACTGTTCCAGCATCTGAAATCCCCCAGGGCAGCCAATTTAGATATGTAGATTTCAAGGCCAAAGGGGTTTGTTCTGATCAAGCACTGTCATCTCTAATACCATATGAGTCATGGGGATCCCTGGAATGAATTCTTAACACAAGGCCAACATCTATGATTGAAATAGAACATTTTTGTTTAAATATCCCATGAAAAATTTTCAGTTAGGGAATTTACCACCAAGTTGTGGTAAAAATGGCTAATTCTTCTCACTAATTAGGAGTTAGACCAGATTGCTAATTAGGATTTATCTATCTGTTTGAACTCATCAAACTTTGCCAGCTAAACTGAAGAGCCTGTTTGTGACCAGATTTGTTCACTATGTGAACATAACTGAGGTTGCTTCTTTAGCCTCCTTAATAAGCTAGATTAGACAGAGCACCCACCCCAACCTTCACTCCACAGGATAATTGCAAAGTCTTCACCTTTGCTGTGACTCCTGCATGTTGGCTCTTAAGTACTTCAACATCTTTTAAAAACTGTAGACATTAGAACAGTATTCCTGTAGCAGCTTGAAGTTTCAATGTGCCTGAAATGCAACTCTGTATTGCCAAAGGAACATATAAAACTAAAGTACTCAAAGCAGAAACAGTAATAAACTCTACGTTACTGTGATAATTGGTTGGATAACTGGGTCTGAAGGTTGCTCAGTAGCAAAATCAGTTCCTTGAGATTATTCTATTAGATGTGAGTGAAGAAAATGGAGTGCTAAGTTACTGGGCTAAAAAGAGAAGACGAGGAAAAGAATAATATTAGCACAACCTTAAGCTTCACTAGAGGACAGGTAAATAAGACACAGGGGAAATACTTGTGTGAATGAAGGCAGAACTTCAATGCAGAAGACACAACCAACAGCATTGCTGTGGCATCCTGAGACCAATGTAGAGGAAGGAAAGGGAAGAGTTGAGCAAAATCAATAAGGTCCATCTTGTAACTGTATGAGCAAATAGCACAGAAGGACATTTAGTAATATGGGGCTCTCTGAAAGCAACTGGGAACCAGAAGAGATCAGGAGGAGTGACCACCTGATGCCCAGCTAGCAGCAGTGGATGCATTTTCTGAATTGTAATGGCAAAGCAATCATTTTGCAGAGAGCACATGTCCAATTAAGAGCTCTATGTGAATGCACACAAACAGAAAGAGAAAAATCAGCAGCTTCCAGAGAAACACTGCAGTAGCTACTGGGCACCTTTCTAAACTGAGCTTCAGATTTTTCAGGGAAGTTTATTTTGTCTGACAATGTTGGAAAGTCATAAAGGATAGGTGTAGAAGGCATCCAAGACAAGATATAAACCTTGAAGAATGGCTATAGACACACAACAGTAGTAGAAAAAAATATATATAATTACAAGGCTCTATGCAGATTTTACAAAAAACAACAGTTAACACAAGTAGTCAAATGTTTGAGCAAAAATACAACACATGGCAGTGATTTTCAGTCACTTTCCACAATATTCAGATGTGGAGATCTATCAGTAGTATATTTTCTTCTCAGTTGCCTTTTTATCACAGCTAAAGAAAGCCATGATTTGCTAAAATACATGTAACATGTATGGGGTAAGATATGTAAACACCCCAACATAAACCAAATATACTGAAATTCCACTATACAATGAATAATTGCATAAACGAATCTGTATTTTATAAAAATAAGGCTTTTATTTCCTTACCATGATGATATTTTCTATGTATTTAGGTGGCATTTATTTCAACATATTTCAGCAATTGTCTCTGATACTGATCAATTTCTAATTTTTTGGCTATGCATTGAAATGGAGATTATAGTTGAGTTAAAAATACATGGCTTAGGTTTTTTCAGGTTTTTTTAAGATCAAATCAATAATTAGTCAGTAAAGATCCTTTTAGATTTATGAAATTTCTTTCTAAACAGCCCTTGTATTTCTGAAGAAAGTTTGTAAATTGCCTCCTAACACACTACTTGTGACAAATATATTTTTCTTAAATCAGTAACTCACCTCCAGTTTGTGTTTCGTTTTTTGACAGTCTGTGTTATTATTCATCTGCTGGAACAGAGAGTAAAGCTGATTTCATTGTCAGTCAAAACTTAATCTACTGCTGCACCTTCATTAAACAGTGTAATAATCTGTGTATATAGTATATCTACTCATCTTTGACTGCTTCTCAATTTCAGTCATCTGCTCCAAGTTTGAGTTTATTTTAATGATACAAACCTATACATAGCCATAAAGTCTTGATATTGCTGATCTTTGCTGTTGGCAAGCCATGACACCCAGCAGTGAATTTCTATGGAAGAGAAATTTACAGAGGCAAATTTGTCTTCTCCTTTATTTTTTATATTTTTTTTCATATGTAAATATGTAGAACTAATAGAGACAGAGCAATCTCACTTGTATTAAAATTCTCGATTGGAGGATCTATCCATAAAATTAAAACTTATTGAAGTATCATGAGTAAGACTCTGCCTCCAAAGGAAAACAGATCACAAATCCTTGTGCAGAGTTCAGTGAGAACAGTGGTTATCTAGAGTGAATAGCAGAGTCAGCACACAGCCTAAATCCAAAAGAAACAAAAAGTTTAAAGAAACAGAAGTGTTTGCAGAAGAATGGCTATTTTGCAACATGGTGAAAGTACAAAAATGGTTGTTTACTACAAATAATAATTAATGTTTCATTCTTGCCTATATAGCAGATTCTCTGGACTATTACGATCATGCAGCTGAGTGAAAGATTATATTGTCTGTATTTTATGGTGAAAGTCTAAGTTAATGTGCTATGAATGCATATGATTCATATCAATACACTGCATAGCATGCCTACAGCAAGTACAACTGGTACACATGCAACACAAAAAGAAACAACTCATGTAATATCTAAAATTGCAATAACTTCGAACAATATGTTACAGAATGGGCAATCCTTCAAGATTTAAGCCTAATGAATTCAAAACCAGATAGGCTTAAAACTACTCTTCAAGTTCTGTCAGCCATACTAATAACTTGGGTATTTTTCATGTTGAATAGATTCTACTCGTAAACATCACATCAGGTATATTTTTTCACCAGAATATGTGTTAGTAATTTTGAACTTCTGAGCAAAGGTACCCCATTGTGACAGTTCTGCTGGGATCAGGATGTCTGTGATTTGGGATCTCAGCTACCATGACAGCTAAAATCCCAAATGGAAGTTAAGATTAGTTTACTAGTTTTTAATAAGAAAAAAAGAAGACAGAAAGGAAGACAGAAAGGAAGACAGGAGTACCAGCTCTCTGAGCCCATAAGTAAGTTATTCCTTAAATTAGTAAGCACTTCTCAGTCACTTACACTGAATTCCTCTACCACAAGCCTCTAACTTTGAATTCAAACTACCTGGGTATCCCTCTGTAAATATGAATTGTCATTAAATAAATAACAGGTATAAAGAAGCATAACACTGTAAAACAGTTACCACCATGCTTGATTTATTTGATTTATTCTTCCTGTTTTCTGGTCACTTTGAAACGATGAATGCTTTCTTTTTATTTGGAGCTATGCTTCTCATGTTCTCTCTCATATTGAGTTGCCAAAAGGCAAGAATTCACATCTGGACAACTGAATTATCAAAAAAAAATATAAAAAAATTAAAACAAATCAAACATGATTTTCAACTATAGATTAATATATTATTCCTCTTTTTTCCTGCCTTCTTCCACCCTATTAATACTTGCCAGCCCTTCTCACCCAGTGACAGCACAGCCCTTCTCACACAGTGACAGCACCTTCTTTGCAGGATCAAAATACAACACAATGTTTTGAAGTATTTTTTGGTTAGTGGTGTTTCTGTATTTTAATATTTTAATCTGTATTTTATAATGTATAAATTAACCTATATTTTAATATTTTAAACTAATTTTAAAGGGAATCCTTGGCTACTGTAGATTTAAGTTTTTCACCAATTGTGATTTTTTTTCTTTTAAGAATTTTATAACATAAAAAAATAATTGTGTTGGATTTTCTTGTCTTTCTTTTACTGGTGATTTCACTGGATTTACAAATTCTCTCACAAATATGGTATTTTTTATTAAAGTGGCCCAGTAATATAAAAATCATCTAGTCTTAAAAATAACTTTACTCCCTACTTTTGTGCAATTTCACAGGGCAGGCTTCATAAAAATTTGGACTCTGCAGAATCAGTTTCCAAATAATTCCAGTCAGTCTAACTAATTTTAATCTTGATCCTTTGCTGAGCTTCATGCCATGCGTTCTCTTCATATACCAAGCCCCAGTGGTATAAGCACTGGGTTTGTGGCTGTACTTGATTTTCAACTCATTGGGTTCTACTTCCAATTAAATTCACTGTATTGAAACTAAGATGGCCTTTAGGGAAGTGATAATGGGTTTCTGTGCTTCAGAAACTAGGTGGCAAATTTTGAAAATAAAAAAGAAAACCAGAGAAACTAAATGCAGTGTAAGCAGCAACAGTACCCATTATCCCTTTGTTCAGTCTTTTTCTTGGTGTTTATAAAACATGTTTAAATTCCCACATAATCCCTCTTTGACTTTATCTTTTCTGCCAACTTTTAATGACCATGACATGTTTTATCTCTTCAATTCACTCTCCAGTTTTTGAAACAGAATATAATACTGGAAATCTAGTTTCAGTTTTAAAGGAAGCAACGGGAAATGGTTACTCCCAAGACAACCTCAGTCACACCTTTAAAAGAAAGCACAGTTGCAATTTCTGTGCATAATGTTGGGGAGGCAAAACTGAAAACTGTTCACAGAAGAGGTAACATTCTGCCTCTCAACACAGTTGCCAGCTTTTTAGGAAGGTTTGCTAGGATGGACTCATTGTAAAGCCAGAAGAAAGAAGCATCTACATGTCAAAAGTCTGGGAGATGTTTCCAGTGCAGTTCCTTGAAGGAGAATCTTTTAGACTTATCCTTTATCTTCTGCTATAGTTCTAGAAGTTTGAAACTCTCTCTTGAATCCACCAGAGAGGGGCTGGAAGTCCACTAAGCATTTTCTAAACTTCCCTATAAACATTAAACTGGTAACTTTATGTAGCTAATTATCTTGTCTGAGTAAAATGCATGTACATATAATTAAAAAGTAGAAAAATGCATATTTATTACTAACTAAAAATATGTATCAAGAATATAGTATGTCTTTCTAACCTCCATATCCGTCACATTGGTTTTCTATTGTCTGTATCTCCCACAATGTTTGTTAGTCTCATTTCCTCAGTCTGAGATACAGTATTATGACATGAGATACTCTTCCACTTACAGGACAGGCAGATAGCTATTGCCTTTCAGTCTGCTTTTACCTAGTGGCTCTAGTTCCCTTTTTTGAAGCCATAACAGAAGTTAAAGGTTCCATCTATGGGAAGTTTTAAACATCTGGCACTGGTGTGACTGCACTAGTGTGTACACAACTGCCCCTGCTATTCCCTAATTGCTGTACAGGACTATGGCCCCTCCTCCACTGAGTGACAGCAAAACACAAGCTGCAAGAATTATCACCAAAGGGAAGCAGAAACAGGACTTAACAGTTATCTCATCGGTGATTCATCAAGTCCAAACTTTACTCTAAGAGAGGCCACTACGTATGTTTCAAAAGAATGCCAAATGGCGAGAGTGGAAAAGGGAATTATTTTTTATGTACTTGCAGTTATTCTTTACCCGTTTCTGAGGCTGATTTGTGCCCACAAGCATGTGTACTTTTTTCAAATTTAGGGTTGTTTATTAATGAAAGGGATTATTTTCTGGGAAAATAAAGATCCAATACATGTTTTCATACAGAGAAAACACATAATCAATAATATTTTGTGAGATTAGTAGACATAATATAGTAGATCATGACTTTTTATTATTTCCATCAGCATTGTCTTTAGTCTCACAAAATCTTCCTCACCTTTTTTTTCTTAGAAAGCAAAAAGTAACTACAACAAAATGAACATTAAGAAACTTTGACTGCTGTTGACCATCATATATTCTAATTATCATCTCCAGGAGCACACCTATCTAACTCTGAGATGCTGAAGAAAGTAAATTCTCATAGGGACTGTCTAAGTTTAATGGGAAAATGTAATGGAATTCAGGAAGTTTATCATGAGGATGACATTACAAGTAACTTTCATGGAGGACACACCCAACTGAAAAATAAACAATATACCTGCAGAATAAGAAAAAAATAATCCAAAAGATAGATAGTGAAACAGAGGGTGTAATCTCTCATCTGGGCCTACTGCTAAGGAGTTGTAAAAGCCTTTTGTGTGAGTTTATCCGTAGTTTTAGGGAAGCCATTCAACTGCGACTAGGGGTGCCTACTGTAACCAATTCTACTGCGGAGTAAGCAGAGAGAAACAGGAGAAGAGACAGAACTCGGTCAAAGGCTCCTGGAAGGAAGACTCAAGGATGAAGTAAACGACCCCCAGGGGGCCCTAATTGACCTACCATGCATGCGATAATGGGTGGACACTTATGTAAATGATTTCTTGGGAAACTAATGAACATGTAAACTGTTTCTTAGCAATATCACACATCATTAAGTATCAGCTGTATATATATCTCTCACCTTACACTGTAAGGCATGCACATTTTTGGAGGAGCTATCCCCTGTGTGCCTGGCGCCATGAATAAAGAATACCGACTTAATGGGACTTAGACTGTTGGATGAACTTTCAATAGTCACATATAGTCTTCACTCCACCTTTCTACCCTGCTTACTTGTTAGAATTGCCTTGTGGTTTTCTTGTAAGTGTCAGTTACAAAGACATGAAGGATCTGTAATCTATTTAACAATTCAGATGATTTGTGTTTTTAATCAAAATTGTTTTCTTACCTCCCTGGTAACAGTCTCACAAGTCTGCCTGTGAGCCTAGCTGCTATTAGTAATTGGGCTTTTCCCATGTGCCAGGGCAGGTGAAGTGATTAACACACCTTCTTAAAGCTGCTGAGGTGGGGAGGTGCTTCTATCCATGGCAAAGGGAACAGAGAGCTGAGAGAGGTAACATCTTGTCAACAAGAGTTCCTTGAGGGTATAGTGTTGGACACTCAAGAAGCAGCAGCAGCAGCCATGTGGGTCAGAGCAGCAAGTACTGGTAAGAAGAATCTTTTTCTCTGCCCACAACAGCATGAGATTCCTTCCATCATTAGTGACGTGGGAACAGAAGTGTGGGGCTGGATTTATAGACATTGGCTGAGAGTGTCTTGTGCAATAATACCAAGCCAAAGGCATGTTTTTAACTTTTTTGTCTTGGCTTTTCTTGGCATGGCAGCTTAAACCTCTGATTCGGTGGTATTAACAATGACAAAAGGTGGTTTATTCAATGGTTGTCTCTTAGGGATGAATGAATCCTGGATATGTTTTTGGCATCACACTTGGAGATCCTCTCATGATGTTTTAGGGAAGACTTAGAGTTGTAGTATGTTTGCTGTAATTCTGGGAAAAAAAACTGGAACTTGTAGGTACTCTGACTACAATTTAGGTTGCCATCTGTTTTTTTCTCAGGTGACAGAATTTGAGCACTTGCTGTTGCTTATTCAGTTTCTCCATAGTGGTTTTTTTTTTCTTTTTTCAGATTTTTTTTAAGGTGAATTATTCTTAAGACCTAGTTTAGATGGAATTTGTTTTGCTACTTAGTTAAAAACTGATGAAAGGGCATTTTACCCAGTACCGTCATACTTCCTTTCCCCATGATTTTCCTTACAAGTCAGAATTAGCTTATTAGTCTGCCGATATCTTTCTAGCTAAGCTGCTTGAATACAATTCTAATGATTTGTTGGTCAGTACCACGGTAAGCAGTAAGACTCACAAATGAGTCAGGAGCATAGTTAAATAGGATTCTAAGTAGCTGGGTGGAATTACTTGTAGTTACTCAGAGGCATAGGAATCAAACACTGGGCCATAATGGAGAGTATCAGGGTAACTTCTGACAGGATGATTTTTCAGAAGTGACTTATGCTTTCTCAATGGACTTTTACACATCTTTCTGCCTAGACTGATGTTTGAGACATCTTTATCTTCTCTCCATTTCATTTTAATGAATCTAAGGTTTTGGATCACTTGTTAAATGTATTGAAATACATATCTCTAATCAGGCAGCTCATTGCTCTTGAATGTATGTAATGCTTACCTTAATTAAGGTACAAACAATTACAGTGTGAAAACCATGTCGAGAAACATCAATCATTCATCCATCATAGAGCTTCTCTGTATCTACTACTGACAATCCTTTTACTCCTTGAGATGGACATTGTGACCCTACCTACCCCTATTTAGTCCCTTTTT
The DNA here is from genome assembly GCF_000747805.2 of Chaetura pelagica. Taxonomy (NCBI): domain Eukaryota; kingdom Metazoa; phylum Chordata; class Aves; order Apodiformes; family Apodidae; genus Chaetura; species Chaetura pelagica. Next base: position 3,146,221 of record NW_009952694.1, read on the forward strand.
TCCTGGTTCAAACTATTGCCTTGTTTTTGTTTTGCTTTAAATTTTTCCCTAAAACCTTGGCTTTCTCTGCCTCTTAATAGACCAGTGTTTTATTAAAAAAATAAAAGCTGTTACCCTGCTTCCCCTTGCTCTTCATCCCTTTTCCCATTATGAAATATATTGAACACATTGTCAATTTGCTTTCCTGAGTTTCCTGTTCTGGATGCTTTGAAAGTCTGTTTTTCATAGACTTTGCCTCCCTGTCCCCAGTAACATTATTTGCATAATGGCCATTAGTTCTCTCTTCAGGATCATAGAATCATCCTGGTTGGAAGGGATCTTGAAGATCAAGTCCAGTCATAACCTAAATCCCCCATAAACTCATTTACCAGTTCAGTTCTTAAATTGTGTTGCTAAGGACTATATGTCTTTTAAATACTTCCAGGGATGGTGACTCCACCACCTGCTTGGGCAGTCTGTTTCACTGTCCAATCACTCTTTTGAGTGAAATGTTTTGAGAGAAATTATTTCCAATATCCAGTCTAAGCCTCCCCCAGCACAGCTTCACACCATTTCCTCTTGTCTTGTCATTCTTCACTTGAGAGAAGAGGCCAAATCCCACCTTCTTTCAGCCTCCTTTCATGAAGTTGGAGAAAGCAATGAGGTTTCCCCTCAGGCTCCCCTTCTTCAAACAAAGTTGCCTTAGCCTCTTCTCATAGGACTTACTCTCCAGACCTTTCACCAGCCTGGTAGCTCTCCTCTGGACATGCTTCAGCCATTTGACATCCTTCTTGTAGTGAGGGACCCAGAACTGCACACAGTACTAGGTGTGGCCTCACCAATGCTGAGCAAAGGGGCATGATCCCCTCTCTAGTCCGGCTGGCTACACTATTCCTGATGCAGGCCAGGATGCTATTGGCCTTCTTGATCTCCTGAGCACACTGCTGGTTCATGTTAAGTTGGCTGTCAACCAGCACCCCCGGGTCCTTCTCCACCATGGAGCTTTCCAACCACTCAAAGCCTGTAGCTTTGCACAGGGTTGTTGTGACCAAAATGCAGGATCCAGCACTTGGCCTTGTTAAACATCACATGATTGGCCTCGGCCCATCTGTCCAGTTTGTCCAGGTCTCTCTGCAGAGTCTTCCTACCCTCCAGCAAATGGACACTTCCATGCAGCTTAGTGTCACCTGCAAGCTTACTCAGGAAGCATTCCATGCCCTCATCTAGGTCATTAACAAAGCTACTGAAGGTAACTGGACCCAAAACTGAGCCCTGGGGGGCACCACTGATGACTTGGCTGCCAGCTGGATTCAACCCCATTCAGTACAATTCTCTGGGCTCAGCCAGCCAATTTTCTACCAAGCAGAGAGTGCATACGTCTGTGTCATGAACCACCAGCTTCTCTAGGAGAATGCTATGGGACATGGTGTCAAAGGCCTTTCCAAAGTCCAGATAGACAACGTCCATAGCTCTTCCCTCATCCACCAGGCAGGTCACCTGATCATAGAAGGAGTTCAGGTTAGTCAAGCAGGACCTGCCTTTCCTGAACCCATGCTGGGTGGGCCTGATTCTGTGGCCGTCCTGCACTTGCCATGTCAGTTCACTCAAGATGAGCCTCCTCTCCATTATTTTCCCTGGTACTGAGGCCAGGCTGACAGGCCTGTAGTTCCCAGGATCTTCCTTTGGGCCCTTCTTCTAAATAGGCATCACATTGACAAGCCTCCAGGCATCTGGGACCTCCCCTGTTATCCAGGACTGTGGATAGATGAGAGAGAGAGAGAGAGAGGCTTGATTATCTCCTCTGCCAGCTCCCTCAGGTGAATCCCATCTGGCCCCATAGACTTTTGAGTGTCTAGGTGCTGCAGCAGGTCTCTGACTGCATCCTCCTTGATTATTAGAGGGGGTCTTCTGTTCCCCATCCTTATATTCTCTCTCAGGAGGTCAAAGACCATGAAGGCAGCTGGTCTGATGAGTAAAGTAAAGAAGGCATTCAGTGTCTCAACCTTTTCTTCATCCCTGGTTGCCATGTTCCCCCCCCTCATCCAAGAAGGGGTGGAGATTTTCCCTGGTTCTCTTTTTGCTGTTCACGTATTTGTGAAACCTTTTCTTACTGTCTTTTATGGTAGTGACCAGATTGAGCTCCGGCTGTGCTTTTGACTTTCTGATGTTGTCTCTGTATGTCCTCACAAGCTTCCTGTCCTCATCTGGAGTTGCTCACCCTTCCTTCAGGAGGTGGTAGACTCTGAGGCTGGTCATCTTCCCTGACAGTTCATTTTATGACACATGGTGACAGTCTGCTCTTGTGCTTTTAAGACTTGCTTCTTGAAGAGCATCCAGCCTTCCTGAACACCTTTGCCCCTCAGAATTTACTCCCAAGGGACTCTCTTAACTGGTGTCCTAAACAGTCTGAAGTCTGCCCTCCAGAAGTCCATAGTGAAGATTTTGGTGACCCCTCTCTTTATTTCACTAACAAGAATTCAACTATTTCATGGTGGCTAAGCCTGAGAGGGCCTCTGACTTCCACATCTCCCACCACTCCTTCCTTGTTAGTGAACAGCAGATCCAGGGTGGTACCTCCCCTGGTAGGCTCGTTTACCAGCTGTGTTAGGAAGTTTTCTTCCATACAGTTAAGCAACCTCCTAGCCTGCCTGCTTGTGGCTGAGTTATTGTTCCAGCAGACATTCAGTAGGCTGAAGTCCCCCACCAGAACTGGGGCTGGTAATTTTGAGACTTTTGCCAGCTGCCTGAAAAATGTTTCCCCTGCTTCCTCATCCCGTTTGGGTGGTCTGTAGCAGACTCCCAACAGGATATCTGCCTTCTTTGCCTTCCCCCTCATCTTTACCCATAAACACTCCACACTGTCATCACTGTTGCTGAGCTCTACACAATCAAAGCACTCCTTGATGTATAGAGCCACCCCACCTCCTCTCTTACTCTGCCTATCCCTTCTGAAGAGCTTGTAACCATCTATTGAAGTATTCCAGTTCTGAGCTCCACCCTACCAAGTTTCTGTGATGGCAATGAGGTGGTAGTTATCTTGCTGCACAAGGGCTTCCAGCCCTTCCTGTTTGTTTCCCATGCTGCATGCCTTGGTGTAAATGCGCTTAAGCTGGGTTATCAATTTCATCCCTGACATGAGCACTCCATCTCTAGGCTCAGCTGTAGTGAGTGTGGTTTTATTCCCTGCCCCCTTCCAATCTAGTTTAAAGCCCTATCAATGAGTGCCCCTCACTTGTGCCCTGGTACCCTCTTCTCCTGCAGGACAGGGCCTTCCCATCCAATGCCAGCAGGCCCAGTGTCCTGTCAATCAAAGCATGGGCAAAAAACCTCACGTCCTGCTGATAGCACCAGTTTCGGGGCCAGGCATTGATCTGTCTGGTCTTTGTTTATCCATTCATCATTCCCCAAGACTGGAGGGAGAGAGAACACAATTTGTGCACCCCAGCCCTTGATTAGTCATTCCAATGGCCGGGAATCTTTATTACCCTCAAACCTCTTCTCCATGTCATCACTACCTCCCTGAAAGATCCGAAGAGGGTAATAGTCTGAAGGCCGTATCAGACCAGAAAGTTTCCTGGTTCTATCCCTTATTCTGGCCGCAGGGAGGCAGCAGACTTCCCTGTGGTAAGGGTCCAGATGGTACGTGGAACCTTCAGTTCCCAGCAGAATGGAATCTCCTCTCACTATCACCCTCCTCTTGCCCTTCTCAGAAGCAGTCTTACAGGAGGAGGTGGTTGCTTCAGCAACTTTGTAGAATTCGTGTTGCATTGAGCTGGCTGCCTTGGCAGCTTCTTGGATGGGGCTTTTTCAGCATGGTTTCTCTGCTCTCCTGTCTCCAGAGCCCCGTGTCTCTTCTGTAAGGGCACCTGGGGAAGTGGGAACTCTCCTGCCACCTCAACCATTCCCTCCCACCCTTTTGTCTAGTGATGAGGGCTGGGGATTCTGCTTAAGCTCAGCAATCGAGCTGAGCAAATAACTTACCTGGTTGCACCTTGTCCTTGCTTATTCTTCGGCCAAACGCTGAGTCTTTTATCAATGTGGAATATACAATCCTACACTTTTTTTGTTACCTGGTAGATGCAATTGTAATGTACTTGTGTCATTTTGTAGCAGGTCGTCAGAATCCTGAAGGTGAGAAGCCCTTTTCAAGACAAAGACATTATCTGCAACAAAATGGTGGGTTTTTTGCACCACTGCTGCTGTCTCTCAACAAAAGCATGAACATATGACTGCAAATGAGGAAGAAAAAGCCTTACCTAGAAAAACCGTCTGATACGAAGTATGGTTGCAATGTAGTCATTTTGCTTGGTTTTGAGTTGCCGTCATTGTCAACTTTAGATTTGAAAATATACTTTAAATATATAGTTATATATTTATGTAGTTAGAATTTTATATTTATATTTAAAATAGATAGTTATTATAGCTATATATAGCCATTTTTCAGTGTTTTGAGTCATTGTTGCCACTGTCATTGTTGCCACCATCAATTTATATTTGAAAATATATTCTGATTACATTGGTAAGTACTTATATAGTTAGATATTTAAAATATGTAGTTATATTTAATCTGCCGATTCCATCTGCTGCAATCCATAGACCACTGCCCACACATTTGTAGCTTCATAAATACCTGAATTATGTTCAGCAATTTTCCATTCTAAAAGCAAATTCTCTCTAAAATAACTATCAAGGACAGACTGGAACAGGCCCCTTGCTCTCCCAGGTAAGTCCACAGCAAGAAAACAGCACAAGGGTTACAATAACTGGCAGGAAAATAGACCATAGCCTAAAAACTGCCTCTGACAGAGCATGCACTTGTCTGGTGCTAACTGGCTAATTTGGAGGCAAATGTATTTCTGGAGTCTATTTGCTTTGCTCATATTGGCTCTGGAAGACCTTGGTTAAGTTTAATCCCTGAGTTGGGTTAGACAGCAATGCTCTCAATCCTCTCCCCCTCCTACCCAGGTAGGGAAGGAGAGAGAGAAAAAGAGAGATTTGGCTGGATTGGAAACTAAACTACACAGCTTTAATTAAACACTAATATAAGAAAATATATACAATTCTATATAGATATGTTCAGGTATGTGCAAAAGTCTCTCACTTTCCCCCACTCCCAGCAACTCCCACAGCATTTTCCTCAGCTGTGAACAGTCACAAGAAATCCCAGGGCTGCTGCTGGAGAAAGCAGGGAGTGATGAGGGTTAGGAGAGCTTGAGCCTGGGCGTCAACAGTGATGGATGGACAGAGTCCTCCCCGGATGCTGGCCTTGGACCGAAGAGAAGGGAAGAAGAAAGAAGGAACTTGTCTTCTGTGATCTCTGACCTTCCTCTGAGCTTACGTAGACATACGGAGGGGAATCTCTCTGGCCAATTCTGCTGTCTGTCTAATTCAGCCTCCTATGGGGGGGCGGTCATAGGTCTCCCTGTAGTGTCTGAGCCGGCAGGGTGAAGGTGTGACCTTGGAGTCCCAGCATTTACAAAAACATTCCACTGTGTCATCAGCTTTAGTTAGAACACACTGTTGCTAGTTAGAAGAAAGCTTACTGAAGAAAAAAAATTAATAAAAGGAAAATTGGCTTCATCCTGGCTCAAACCAGGACAATCCCCTACTTGAGAAGGCTTGAATCCAGTGGTGTCAGAGTCCTTTAATGGCCAGGTTATTAGACATTGCAACATCCCATCCTTCATCTTTTTTATGCTGTTCCATTTTTTATAAAATATTTATATAGAAAAAAATAATTAATTTGTTTAGCAATTGAGACATTTCCTTTTTATTTTCAATAGGTCAGATGAAGTAGAAAAGCTCCTGCAGAGCCATAGAGAGATAAATGTCTCCAGAGTCTGTGCTAAAACCATTAATGTGGGAAAAAGGAGTTCTTTGTCCAACAGCAACAGCTGCATGATTTATTTAATCTGTCTCTTCTAAGTAATTTGCTCACAGCTTTAGTAGGACTTAGAAGACAGGAATTTACCTAGTTTTGAAAATGGTGCTCTTTTTGTATGTGGGAAACATAAGTGCTTTTTGTTATCCTTTGTATACAGTGCACTAACTGGATAATCCTCTACAGTCAAAATGTGTAAATGGTATAGGAAAGGTCTAAACTAATTTCTTTAGTGTAATGGAACTATTAAAAAAAAAAGTGATTTCTACACCATTAGGAACATTACTGCATTGGGTGTTTACTATGGAAGAATATCTCTGCATTTTTATTCCGTTGATTAAGATGCCAATAGCTATAACAATATGAATGTTGCCTGATACTATTCATACAAGATGCAGTTCTATTGAACCGTTCAATTAATTACACTTATGCTTTGAATAAAGAAAAAAAAAAAAGCCAGACAGGAAACATTGGATCCAAGAGCCTAATACATCCGTAGTGTAATTTGGTGTAAAATTAGAACTTCAAAATTAGTTTGCATGTTACACTCAGCAAGACTGCAAAACTTAATTGCTATCTTGTTCAGCTATTATCAAGTGGTATTAGCAACAGTTGAGACTTCCGCATGTAATAAAACACAACATACAGCTTTGCAAACTGGTAATTAAAAATAAAAATGGGGGAGGAGGACGGGGAGTTATTTAGCATCCTGACAGACATATCAACACATCTTTTTAAACACTATTCCTCAGTTCAGTCTCAAAGCACTTATCAACCAGGTTGGTTGTCATCACACAAAGAGTCTCAAGTACTGGGGAAGGTAGGTGTCTAGTCTGGTGAATGAAGATAAAATTCCTCAGGCAACACTCAGCACGAGTCTAATTTGACAGGGCTCTGCAAAAACTCATCTCCTCCATTTGACTCCAGTGAGATCGTAGGTAGATGAGGCTTCCTAAACTAAAATACATTCTACGGATATAGGTCATATTTTGTAGAGACCTTCACAGTCAGCTACTGTACAATTTAAAGCCTTTTTTAAAAAATAATTTTCTAGATATTTCAGCTCTGCTTGACCTTTGATTTTTCCTGTTGTTTTTCCACAGGTTTCAGTTGAACCTAAAAACCTCTTCCTTGTCAAGCACCACATCACAGCTTTTTGCAGGAGATGAATGACATTTTTATTTTGTTCCTCAGAGCTTTCTTAATAGTCTTAGATGTCTTTAGAATATGGATAAATTAATGAAAGCCAAATGCAGGCCATAAACCAAACAGAGCTCTGGATTTGGCTTACTGCATGTATAATTTCAAGCATAGTCTAATTTGTAACGAATAACCTAAAATAGATGACACACATCTACACATAAAACATTCTTCTCAACTAAGGCTAGGACATGACAGGCATTTAGTTACAGGTTACTAGTAATTTTAAAGAGAAGGTCTAAAACTGGGCTGTAGAAAATAATTCTTATTTTTGCAGAGCAAAAAAGAGAACACTTCATAGGAATAAAACCAACAGATTTGAACAAGTTCCAAAAGAATACCTGAAATTCCAAATCCTGTTCTAAGGTCTTGAGCAAAAATCTTTGTAGTTGCTGCTATACAGCTTGAGCAAACCTAACACTTCTATTCAAGACTTTCTCAAAGCAATGAAACCAACTAAAAGATTAGATGGAATCTGAGTTTTAGACCAGAAATTCATTTGTAACAGGATTTCCTTTAAGAGCAAATGCTATTTAATATTATTGATGCGGGTGTTACGGTGCCCAAAAGGATGTCGCCTTTTCGAAGAGCTCTAAAATTCTTTAGTAAGATGACTGTAAAGAAATCCCCTTACTCTTTGATAACTGACCCAGGGGGCATTTACTGAGTTCAAAGGATATAATTTTTTGCCTTGTAAAGACAATCTCCATAGAAGAGAGAACAAAGAATTTCACTTTATTCACTCATACATACACTTGATTTAATATGTATCCCAGGTGCCAGGGCAGGTGAGGTGATTAACACACCTTCTTAAAGCTGATGAGGTGGGGGGATGCTTCCATACATGGCAAAGGAAACAGAATGCTGGGAGAGGTAACATCTTGTCAACAAGAGTTCCTGGAGGATATATGTTGGACACTCAAGCAGCAGCAGCCACGTGGGTTAGAGTAGCAATCACTAATAAGAAGAGTCTTTTTCTCTGCCTAAAACAGCATGAGATTTAGGATGCAACACTTTTTTTTTTTTTTTTCTTTTCCAGATGGTGGTATTTGAGCATTTGATTTTGTTTATTCAGTTTTTCAACAACTTTTTTTCTTTTTCAGATTTTTTTTAAGTGGATTATTCTCAAGACCTAGTTTAGATGGAAATATGTTTTGCTAGCCTTAGTTGATTAAAAGTTGATAAAATGGCATTTTACCCATGACTTTCAAACTTCCTTTCCCCATAATTTTTTTTACAGTTAGAATTAGCTTACTAGTCTGCCAATATCTTTCTAGCTAAGCTGCTTGAATACAAGTGTCATGATTTGTTGGTCAGTAGTTTCATTATTGCTCAATTTGTCTTTAAAACAAACCCTCTTTTTTTCCAGTATTCCAGTTCTGAGCTCCATCCCACCAAGTTTCTGTGATGGCAATGAGGTGGTAGTTATCTTGCTGCACAAGGGCTTCCAGCCCTTCCTGTTTGTTTCCCATGCTGCATGCCTTGGTGTAAATGCGCTTAAGCTGGGTTATCAATTTCATCCCTGACATGAGCACTCACCCCTAGGCTCAGCTGTAGTGAGTGTGGTTTTATCCCTTGCCCTCTTCCAATCTAGTTTAAAGCCCTATCAATGAGTGCCCCTCACTCATGCCCTAGTACCCTTTTTCCCCTGCAGGACAGGACCTTTCCAATGCCAGCAGGCCCGGAGTCCTGTAAATCAAACAGTGATCAAAAAACCTCAAGTCCTGCTGGTAGCACCAGTTTTGGGGCCAAGCATTGATCTGTCTGGTCTCTTTGTTTATCCATTCATCATTCCCCAAGACTGAAGGGATTGAGGAAAACAAAACTTGTGCTCCTGAACCTTTGACCAGTCATCCCAATGCCCTGAAATCTTTCTTTATTACCCTCAAACCTCTTTTCTTGACCTACTTGAAAGATCACAAGAGAGTAGTATTCTGAGGGTCGTATCAGACCAGGAAGTTTCCTGGTTATATCCCTTGTCCTGGCCCCAGGGAGGCAGAAGACTTCCCTGTATGAAGGGTCCAGTTGGCATGTGGGACCTTCAGTTCCCCTCAGAATGGAATCTTCAATCACTATTGTCCTCTTCTTGCCCTTCTCAGAAGACGTCTTAATATGAGGAGCTGCTTGCTTCAGCAACTTCATAGAAGCAGTCTAATTGTGTGGAGCCGACCGCTTCAGCAGCTGCCTGGGTGAGGCTTTTTCAGCATCCCTGTTTCTCTGGTCCCCTTTCTCCAGAGCCCCGTGCCTCTTCTGTAAGGGCACCTGGGAAGGTGGGGAGGGTCTGGTGGGAACTCTCTTGCTGCCCCAAGCAGGGCCCTGCTTCCATTGCCCCCCCATCCTCTCCTAGCTCACATTCTTCTGCCTGATGACAAAAAGGCTGGTGATCCTCTAGCTCCTGTGGAGTCTCCACCTGCTGCCTTTTCCCTAAGAGTGGCAACCTCTCCACTTCCTCCTTAAACTCAGCAACCAGGCTGAGCAAATCATTTACCTGATGGCAGCCTGTCCTTGATTATTCTTCTGCCAAGTGCTCTAGCTGTTTTGTTGACATAGAATATAAAATCCTACACTAATTTGCTGTTATGCGATATGGTTTGGGAGACCCCAGCATGATCTTCCACGGTCAGAAGGAAGGGGACATCTGCTTGGGCACCTTCTTCCCCTTCTTCCTCACCAACCACCAGCACCGCTGTTCTCCAGCTCCGCTCTTCTCCCCAGTCTCCTCGGTGTTATCTCAGTTCTTTTGTATGTTAATCGCAGAGCTGCATCTCTTGTCCCTCTAATGGCTCCTTGGCCGGTTTTGGAGCAGGAGAGCTTCTCATCTTCTTAGTGGAGCCACCCTTGGGGCCTTTCCCCACTACCAAAAAAACCCACCAAACCAGAACAGTGATTGATGCAATTATAATTTAATTATATCATTACTTAGTACATCTTCAGAGTTGCTCTTCCCTGTGATATGTCACAACCCTCTTTCTGGTAACCCAAGTTTGATCCCCTTTTTTTTTCAATGCAGAGGAATAAACTGCAAGAGAATGGTGGGGTTTGAAATTGTTGCTGTTGCTGCTTTTTCGCAGTGTTGTTGCCGTTGTTATCCCTCAATAAAAACACAGAGAAAATTCTTTGAATTGTGAATTAAAAAAAAAGTCTTGTATACAAAAGCTTGAGGCAGTAAGTCGCCGTGACTGAGAGTTGACTAAAATGGCTGTTTAGTTTGTGAGTAGACAAATAAATTATTGAAAAAAAACAGAACGTGTTTCATGTATTTCTGAGTGGTGCTAATAAATCCTGTGTGATGTACTCTAGGTGACCTTGCTCTGGCAGGGGGGTTGGACTAGATGATCTTTCGAGGTCCCTTCCAACCCCTATGATTCTGTGAAATCGAAAAGGCTGTTGCTGCTTTTGAGTATTTGTGGGTTTGTTTTGTTGTTCTGCTTTTTTCTATTGTTATGGTCTAGATTTGTGAACTAAAAGCGGGTTAGGATGGGACAGAATCGACGGTGGCAAGGGCCGGGGGGTGGGGAGGGGCCCATGAATGGGCAGGCTGGCTGTGGGTGAGGGGGGGAGTTGCGCGCTGTGTCTTACAAAGGGCAGGGAGTACAGGGAGAGCTAGGTCTGTGCTCCTGCACATAAAGTTCTGGGAATGGCTGGTTTCTGAAAGTAAAATGAGGTGACTGTCCCCTCCAGCATCACCTAAGCTCTAACCAGGGGTGGAAGGCTTCCTCTGAGCCGTGCTACTTGCGCTGAAAAGTCCGAAGAGTTTCCATGGGCCTGTCTTAACACTTGGTTAAAGCACAATCCTGATGGGTTGTTAACCCAGACGCATATACTGCAAGGCTGCCAGGAACCTTTCATTAGACAGTGATGAGTATTTATTTTGATGCATGGCAAAGTTATGCTTTGGAGCAGATGTTTTTCATCTGTTGCAATTTTTAAAATGCATAGTCTATCCGAAGACTAAAGATAGGCATGCATTGGCAGGGGCACACTCTGCTCATTCACAAATTACTGCGAAGAAGCTCAATCGTATGCTCTTTCAGAATTATTGTTCATTTTTTGGAGGCAGTGTAGTGAATTGTTTTAATGCCTTAGTTCCGAGTTAACAAACATGTGCCTACGGGCTTCCATTGAAACAGGGCTGGGCCTTCGCAAAGTCGATAGTTCATTTACTGACTGTGAATAAAGCACCCAGGAAGATGTTCGAAGATGTTAGCAATGCTTTTCGTTAGCTGAAGATGGCATTTAGATCTTGATCATGGCATGTTTATTCATTAGTTTCAGCGAAATCACAGGCCTGTTTGCAGGGTGAAAGTAACAGTGGGACCTGGTGGGGCAAAAGAAAGGGAGAAAAGACAGAGATTGTATGTGCATTCATCCCTTTGAGGAGAAGAAAACAAACAAGACAATAAACCAACAACAGAGATTATTTCTAGCCTTATTAAAATCCAAGGCAAAGTATCAGAAGATCCACTGAAAGGCAGTAAGTTTCTGTTTCCTCAAAGACGTTATCAACGACATCTGTTAAGATGTATCTCCTAGATACGGCTTAGCCACTGGTAAGGTTAACAAATCAATTTTCCTTGCTAAATGCACTTAAAGTTTAGATGGATTCATTCGTTTCTATCAGAAAAAAAAATTAAAAAAAATTCAGTCTCACTCAATCTTCTTCACAAGACTTTTTCTCTTTACTGTAAATCTCCATAGTCTATTGAATTGACTCATTATTTCATACATTCTTCTTTCTACTTGAATGTATCATATTAGGGAGGCTGCTCTGCTCAGTACTTGAACCTAACTCTCCTGCTCTCCCTGTGCCTCTGTTGTGATTTTTTCTCAGCCTGCAAGGGCACGACTTTAACCTTTGCCAGCCCCCAGGAATCGCACCTTTCCTTTCCCTGAGCTTGGTAAAAGGCATCGCTCGCAAACAGCGCGTTCTGAGTCAAGAAACCCGCCAGGACCGGGCATTGCAGCTCGTGAGGAGAGGAAACGGCTGCAGCCCGGGGCTGGGAAGGGATACCCTCTGGCATCGCCTGTCCGAACAACAATGGATAAAAGCAGTAATATCATGAAGACCACCTATGATACAGAACCTGATTATGGCCATGTGTGGCCTCCAAGGCAGAAGAGTGGCCCAGATAACCGAGGAGTTATGAAGAGAACTTTCTGGGTGGGATGCTGCCAAGCACTCAGCAAGCCGACAGAGGGTGGATTTGGGCTGAGGAGGAAGGATCTTCTCCGGTTTTCTTTGTTTCCATTTCTAATGACGATTTCACACTATTTCCATGGCTGATCTGTCTTCACAGCTGGGTCACAAAGAGTTAAAATGGCGAGTAGCATGTGCACTTTTAAAACTACATGTGACCGAGTCCATTGCTTGAAGTCCGGGTCCCTTCTCCCCCCGTCTCTCCCCAGCTTCCAGCAATCATTTTTTATAAAGGGGTTTTATGATACAAATTTGATAATCTCCCATACACATTGGCACTGTTCTAATTGGAGTTGTAAGCCCATAAAATTCAAGCCCTTTGTTTTCATGAAGGCCACAAGGTTTTAAAAGATACTATTGTACCGCCTAAAACCCATAAAATTGTCACTAGGGACTGATTAAACAGTCCTGAATTGAAACAGTGCGGATTTTGTCTAGGTCCTTTTCATGCACAACAATGCTCTTTTCAACCCCCAAGACAAAAGGAGGTTTAAGGAGGGATTCTCTGAGAGATTCTTCTAAGATAACCCCATCCATATGGGAGACAAGGTGGCCAGCAGCTGAGACAGGAGGAAAAAAAAAAAAGGAGGAAAAAAAAAAAAGGAGGAAAAGATAAAAAGATTTAGGATGGCAGGAGGAAAAATAAAGGGAATGGGGGGGGAAGACAACAACAACAAAAACAGGTGACATAGAGACTATTTCCCCAGGTCCTTCCCGCACATCCCAGAAGCCTGTTCCGCTCTGCATCTCCCCCTTGGCACATGGCCCCCTGTTCCAGCAGAGAAGCGGATGCAAGTGGGAGGACCGTCGTCTTTCCATCTTTCCGACCTGCTTTGACTTACAGCTGGGTCGGATCCTTTAGAAGCAAAGCCACAGACGACACTGAGGCGCCCCGGCGGAGGGAAAGCGGCCCTGGGGAAAAAAGGGCTGCGGGGGAGAGGGGCGATGCTGCCGCGTCCCCAGCCCTGACCGCGGCTCCTCGCAGCCCCGCTCCCCGTGGGCTCCCCGGGATGCATAAGCAGCACGACACATCCAAGAGGCACACGTGGTCCAAAGTAACCCCTTTCCAGATAATTAAAAAAACCCCAAACAAATAGCTTCTAGGGATCCCGTTCCCTTGGTGGCCTTTCCTCGGCGGGCAGGTTGCGGGCATCGGTCCCAGGAGGGTCTTTCCTCCCAGATGTTCCCGTCCGCGTTCTTGATCCGCGGCTGCTGACGGCGTGGTGGAGTCAAACGATATAGTCTATATTTTAAAGACCTGGTCTTGGAGTGGTTTTTAGAGGGATTTTCCTCGTTGGCAGTTGCCAGGACAATTTTATTATTTTTACCATCAATTAATAATATAAATACTTCATAAAAACGTTTCGAAACATGATTCTCTGGGCATTAAAAGGCATCACTATTTTATCTTCGCTACACTTCCCCCGTGGATCATCTTTGGAACAGATCCAGACTAACGGGGAGATTGGCTTCATTCTGGGTTCCTGCCTTAGCGGCTCTAAATAAAGAGCAAATGAAGGGCTGCCCCTCCGGAGCCTCCGCCGAGCACCGCGGCCCAAAACCAAGAATCAGGGAAACCCCAGAGACGGAGGCCTCCGGGCTCACGCTTCCCATAGGAAATATCACCAGATTTACAGTGAAATGCTCGCAGCAAACCGCGTACGCGGGTAAAAGAAACGAACTTGACAGTGAAATTCCACTGGCGCGATCAAGACAAGTCTTTAAGCTTTTATGGCACGGGAGGTAATCCTACGAAAAGCCCCAGTCGTCAAAAATACAATTCTCCACCGGGAAAAATTTATTTGCTAAAAATAATTTTATTAGTCACTGGAAGAATCAGCTATTTGAAAATAAACTAGGTCTCTAGGATTATTGTTTGTTTGTTTTAACAAGGAATCTCTCGAAAAGGAGCAGGAGGAGTGGAGGTTTTACAAAATGAGAGCCGCGCCCCGCATCCACACCCTGGGGTGAGACCGGGGGAGGGGAGGGCCGCTC
>NW_009952694.1:3161324-3161696 GCF_000747805.2 Chaetura pelagica
TAATATCCGACTGCCCAGTCCTTTCATTACTGCTTTTCTCCAGCTCCTCGATTACCTTAGTATTTAACTTATCCCGATGGGTTTCCCGCATCCATCTCAAGGACGGCGTCCTGTCGTGAACAGACAGGTATACATTAAACGCCGTATATCTGCGGCCCAGTTTAGGTGTGTGAGGTAAGAGCAGTGTGCTGGGTAGCTGGGTTTGTGAGCCGGAGCCTGCTCTCCGCGATGGAGAGCGAACGGGTGCGGGCTGCGGGGTGCGGGCCTGGGGCGCGCTGCGCGGCCGCGCGGGGAGGCGAGGCGTGGGTGTGCGCTCGGGTCCCTCTGCGCTGCGGGGTGACCTGGCACCCGTCCGGCACCGCAGGACGGGAG
>NW_009952694.1:3161843-3163659 GCF_000747805.2 Chaetura pelagica
GGGAAAATGCACAAAACTATTGAGAAAAAAAGTAAAAAAAAAAATGTAAAAAAAAAAAAGTATTTTCTCTCCTAAACCCGTGGCTTGTTCCAGGAACATCGTGGGATGTTCCTGCTCTTTCATTGTTGCAATTCAGCAAAAATCTCTAAAATTCCCAGCCTGGATTCCCCCGATCCTGTAGGCTACAAACGCTGACGATTCGCTTCTTTGCGTCTTCCCCAAAAGAAGAGGAAAACCAAATAAAAGATAGCTGTGCGGAGATGGCGAATAACTGTCCGTTTTATACTCACAGGGATAGAGATTTCTGTCTGTTTCTATCCACCCTCGGTACGGTGAGCCGGTGTAGTTCTCCGCTGCGTGGTGATGGTCAGAAGCTTGCTTTATGCTATTAGCATCCTGCTCTGGTAAATCCAAAATGCTCCTTACTGTAAAACTGATCCTGCCAGATGTGGCCATGGTAGGTTGTGCACACTCCCCCCAAAATATATATTCCTACAGCCCCGACCCCCCTCCCTTAAAAGCTGAGAGGAAAGGAATCAGCCAAGTTACTGGGGAGTCTCCCGGCTCAAGAGGACCTTCCCTTCCATCGCCACCTAACCCCAAATATTAGTGTCGTTTACAGAAGTGTCCTGTTTATATAAACAGTCCTCCCCACTGCAAACACTGCCTGCTTTCAAACCGTCCCTGTCTATAGGATGCTAAGTACCTGAATTAGTCAAGTGCTAAAGCCCTAATGGGAGTAGGTGTAGCCCCCCCTCCCGCCACCCCCATGAGTGAATAACCCGTTACCTCCCAAAGACAGCAGGAAACAGGCTTCATCATTACATATTCTGTCTGATTAGCCAAAAGTGGGGACAGATAATGGTAATTGTTAGCAGTGAATAACATCTTGGGTGGCATGTGGATGACCAACAACCACCCCCCTCCATCCGCCACCAAAGCCACCAGCGTCCCTTCTATCCGCAGACAAAGTGAATCCTCCCAGGACATCCGCAGAGCCTGCCGAGAGCCCCCTCCCTGCTTCTCCCTCTTTATTACCCCCACTACCACCAGCCCCCTCTTTAAACCTGGAAGGAATTGAAGTTGTTATTTGTTTTATTTTCCTGGGCTGTTTGCCGTGCTATCTCAAATTCTTCCTCTTGTCATTGGCAGGTTTCCTCCCCTCAACGGGAGATTTTTCACACCTCGGCTGAGGTCGCGGCGGGGAAGGCGAGCGGGTGTGTGCACTGAGGGGAGAGCATCTCCGGGATTGGGGGGCGGGGGAGGATGCCTGTCCTGGGCGTAGTGGATGGAAGGTGCACCCTTCTCTCCGGAAGGGTGATGGCGTGAACTTGGCTGGGGAAAGGCTGGGAGTCCGGTACATTCGGTCCATAAACAAGAGCCGGGAGGAAGGATAGGGGAGATATATTTTTTTTTAATATAATTTTGCATTGCACTAACCCAAGGAATATCTCCTCGGGCGATGTGTGTGAGTGGCCGAAACGATTCCAGCTGGGAGAGAGGGAGAGAAGATCAAACACGGCTCTTTTATTTACCGCACGTCTCCAGCCTCTGCCGAGCATCAGTTATCTGCCCAGAGCAGCAGCGAACGAGCCCGGAGCCTCGCCCCCCCCCCGAGGAGGTCCGGAGGTCCGCAACTCCGCGGTCCCCTCCGCTGTCCCAGCGCCTCCTCGCAACCTTTAATGGTCTATCCCCGTCCACCCGCGCGGCTGCGGTCAAGCTTTGCCCAGCCTCGGTGGCCGCCCAGGGCTTATACAAATGTATGGTACAGGAGCAAGAAGCTTGATGAGCCGTTCAGAGGGACAGCCGCAGTGGC
>NW_009952694.1:3163754-3164794 GCF_000747805.2 Chaetura pelagica
CCCCCCGCCCGCACGCCTGTAAAACGGGTGGGAGGCTGGTCCGGCTGCGCTGAAGAAAGCGTGGGGGCAAGGAGACACATAACCTCGCCCAGCGGAGCCGCTTTCCCCCGCACTCCGGCCAAAGCGCGCAGGGCAGAGCTCCGTCGGGCCGGGGAGACGGCGTTAAACCCTGTTATCATGCGCTGAGCGCCTGAAATAGCCAGATACACACGGAGATACTCTTCTAGCCGGCTGCTTTGTTCGTTCAAATTTCCCTGTCGAAACAGACATCTATGAGCTATTGTGTATAGATTATATTTATCCATCCCTGGTCTTGCCCCCCAGCCCCGTTCCCCACCTGCCCCTCCCCGCCCTATTGCGGGTGTCTCTTCTAGAAGCAGTTGCACTTCGCGGGGAAAATGTCAACAGAGCAATAACGACGAGGGAGAGGCGAGATTTATATCGGCCAGATTTGTGGGCGAGATGAACGGGGCATAAGGCTCCATTTGGCCAACTTCCCGCATATTTCTTCGGGACTGGACAGGCTCCATATAAACGATTCCCAGGCCGTGATTACTGCAGCCACCTATCAACCGTGCCTGGTGACAGTAGTTATCTTCCCCGCTCCAAGCACAGCCTCCCAGCCGTCCTGGGTGGTCGGAGCGAGGGGAGCACAAATACATGCCAACTGCTAGGCCGTGAACAAAAGGGAAATGTAGCCCTATGTCCCGGACCTGTTGGAAGCATTTGTTCCAGTCAAGATTTTGCATTTGTTCAGATCTGGAATAATAGGTGATTGACGCCTTCCCACAATGTGCTTTAACTCTCCGGGATAAATCGGAGCTTGTTCCTTGTTGTCATGGTTTTCAATAGGGTTCAATGGGATTGAACCACTATCGACTCTGCTTTACGTCTCCGGCAGCCCTGTCCATACAAATTTATTAGTTATGTCTTTTTAAATGAGATTAAATTGAAACGACGTGGCTGTCCTCGGCGGAGCGGCTCCTCCCGCGGTCGCCCCGGTCCCCCCACACCCTCGGCTGCCCGTGTCACCGCCGGGG
>NW_009952694.1:3164907-3166063 GCF_000747805.2 Chaetura pelagica
AAGGGGGGGCCGCCAGTGGAGGGGCAGGGGCCGGGGTTCAGAGAGCCACAAACTTATACAGTATCCGAGGTGGCTCTTGAGAGGGGTTTGCCAAGGACACTCAAAAGAAAGTGCAAAAACTTTGCAAGGAAAAAAAGTCAGGATGAGAGAAAGAGAGTCTACTTCAGTGACCTCTCTTAGCCTTTTAATCTATTTAACATCCTAAGCCCACACTGGTGTGTAGCAATAAGTAAATGGTACTCTTCAAGCCTTAAGAGCTCTTCAGCATCAAATATTTGCACTTACTCTTAGAGTTTCTCTCAAATAGCACAAGACACATTCTCCTTGGACGGGCCGAGCTGTCTAAATATACCTACGCATTGTTATCTGCGGGAAATAGTTCGCTTCAAAGAGAAAACGTAATAACCTGAAATGTTTAATCTCTTGTTTAGCTTGGGACCGACTTGGATACTTTTTAGCTCTGGCTGCCTGGCCTCGTTTCGGGGCATGCCAGTTCAGATTTCTCCCTTTGGAATTGGGCCGGGGGAGCACTGTCCCCCGCGGTCCCCCTGGGAACGGCATCCTTTGACCGACGGGTGGGTTTGCCGCTCACCCCTCTGCAGAGGCAGCTCCGCGGTGCCCTGGGACGCTACCGAGAGCCCCCTCTTCCCCGACGGCACCCACGAGGATGAGACAGGGCAGGCATTTCTCAGGAGATGCTAAACGTATGTGGTGGCTCCCACGCGTGTGGTCCCTCCGCCGGTGGGGACCGCAGGGCGATCCTGTAGCACATCCTGTATCCTCCCCGCCCCGCGGCGAGTCCGTCTCCGTGGGACCCGAAGGGAACGGCTGCATGTGTCCGGCTGCCTCATCCCTGCAGCTAAATCCACAAAAACACTTGGACCCCTCGGGCATTGAAATGAATTTGCACGCACCCAGGGAAGAAAGAAAGAAACTAAAGATTTAAAATTAAAACCGTTTGTCTGTCCGCAGGGCGCTTTTCAGCCCGCCGCGTTTGGTTGGGGCTCATGTGGAACAGGGCAGGAAAAGGGCAGGGGAACCCGGCCTTGTCCCCGCAGCAGCGGGAGCCGGGCGAGGCGGGGGGGCGGTGGCTGTGGCCCTCCGGGAAGGTGGCCCTGCTGGCACCCCGGCAAACCGTGATCTCTGAGGAAGACCG
>NW_009952694.1:3166227-3200957 GCF_000747805.2 Chaetura pelagica
TACTTCTTTTTTTTTTTTTTTTTTTTTTTTTTTTTTTTTTTTTTTTTCATTTATTGTGCTCAGTTCAGGCTTGCAAAGCAGATCGACCAAATCGATGTATGTAGGATGCAGAAATAGAGCGTTTTCCTGAAACGGTTGATTGTGTCTGCACCTCGAGAGAGGAGGAGAGGAGGGGGAAAAAAACAAACAAACAAAAAAGACAACCCCCCCCCCCCAAAAGCAAACCAAAACACACAACAAAAAAACCCCAAACAAAAAACCCACAAAGAAATAAAAAAGAAAAATGAAAGAAAATCTTTTTCGCAGTAGGAGTGGCCGTCTGGCTCTGGCTGATGCAGTCCGGGCTTTAAGGACAAATCCTGTACAGAGCGGAGCCAGACGGACGTGGGGCAGCGCCAACAGCCAGGAGAAGCCCTTTTGCTGGGGGACTTCTGGTCTATGCTCCAATCTTTATACGTTAGCGATGTGAGGTTGAATCCCTGGGTTAGAAGCTACTGAGACAGTTTAAGCGCCAGGCTCACACCCACGGGTCGGCTGGTGACCGGGAATTGAGGCAAGGAAATAAATGATTTGGCAAACATAAAAAAACCAAACAACCCTATGGCACAGCTGGCAAATGAACCCCTGACAGAGACCTTCCCTTCTCTAGGATACTGGGCTTTCGTCAGTCAATCTGTGTAACAGCGTTATCTGCGAGAGAGTTAAACTCGGCACATCGACTTGACTGAAAAGGAGACCTGATCTCACAGAATTCAATGCAAAAATTAGAATTTATTTTAAAACGGGCGAGATTCCACCTTTTTATAAAAACAAATAATCCTTTACTTAATTTTCCCAATAATGAACATTTCCATAACTTCACACTCTTTAACTTTTTAATCTCCCCAAAACATTCTCCTTTCCTCTTAACAACTAATCAGCTTTGGACTTTGAATTTTACAGTAAGCTTTTCTTTGTCTGTTTTGCTTTGCAACTGACATTCGTTATGGCACGTTTTCTAATTATGGCAAAATTCTGGAAGACGTGGAATATTCCCTGTAGGAAGAATTGTTTTCCATACATTTCTGTATGTTGTATTTGTTTCTCCTTCTCTGTAGAATAATGTAATTTGTTTTCCCCACTTCCAAACAATGTACCTCTTTTCCTGCAGGTCCTTTATTTCTTCCTTTAATGACTATTCCCTAATCTGAGCACACGCATACATCAAATTTAACCTATTAAAAATCTCGACAAATTTAATCTATGCTTCTTTTTTACATGACCATCTCATCTAAATCCTAACTTCCTCTTATAAGTCTTATTTTGGTTTTACAGTGCTCATCCATTAAAAATAAATAATAATTATTAAATCTGATATGTGCAAAGCATGCTATCCAAGGCTTACACTTTCTCTGAAACCCTCCATTTTCCATTCTGCATTTAAACAAGAGAATTTACTCCTTGAAACAGGGATTACCCGCAGCAGTGGAGGATTCAGGATTGAGCTTTTCATTTGCTCTGTGTGATCATCCTGGAGGAATTATTTTGCAAATTGACTGCAAGCAAAGCAGCAAGGGGGAAGCCCTCCCTGTTCTTTAAGATGCTTTGGGATGAGCTTGTGTAGAGCCAAACTGGAGTGGACATGAACAGGGCTGCCCAGCTGCTTGGGCTTTCCTTCTCTTGGGCTCCTAGGAAATCACCTCTCAGGAGAGTCTGAGGGGATGGGGCTTTCACCTTCCTGTCAGCACACGCCCCTTGTGCAAGGGAGGAAGGGTCACTGGAATTACCTGGTCATAAAACCGCAGCAGTCACTCTGTTAGCAGCTGGCTGGAGCGCAGGCTCCATAGCTACCACCACTGCAATGCCGTTCTACTCCTTGCCCCATTTTCATCCCACACTCTCAGCCTGTATGGCGTGTACATGGGGGCAGGAGCAGGTTCCAGCTGAGGGACGAATTGTGCCCAGGATAGGAACTCTGGCCCAGAATCAGATGCTGCAGCTGGAGTGTGGGGCTCTTTCCCCTTCCTGTTAGAACGCATCTGTGCAAGATGCACAGGCTGCAGAATATATGTGACATATCTGGAACCCAGAGGGCAGCCAGTAGCATCGATGACTTTGAAAGGGGCTGCTCTCAGGGAGACACAGTGACCTTACCCCAGATATACATAGTGTTTAGACATCTAACCACCCTTTACTTCAGAAAGAATTAGGTGCTTAAAATCCCTTGAGAGGCTGACCCCAAAACTAAAATTGGTGGTGCTAGGAAAATGATGTGACTGGTAAGACAAAAGTCCTTAAGCAGTAGTTGAGAAACTGCAATAGAGGACAGGAGGGTCCCTGAGGGAAGCTATCATGTTCGCCAACATCATCATCTTCAACAGACCTTCACAAGACACTTGTGCTTTGGACAGCTTAAAAGGTTATACACTGGATTTCAATGCATAATTCTTTGTCCTGCACTGTAAGATGTCAGATACATTTTTTAATCACTACATTCTGATAAATATTATCTATTGGATACATTCTCTTGAATTCTGTTGCGTAACCTGTACCAGAATAAAAGTGGCAGCTGATATTGCAGACTTTTAAAAGGTCCTTTTATGATATTTGTGAGGTGTTCTTTTCTTCCTCTGGGACTTGCCAAGTCACAGAGAGGCAGCAGTGCTTTGGTGAGGTACACACCAACTGACTGGCCATCAGATATGCTGACTGGCAAGCAGGCTGCTGCCAAGCCTGCTGTTTATTTCCTATTAGTGAGTCAGTAAGTTGGGCTCTTTCTCAAGCCATCAGGTTTTACAGACCTCCTGTGATTATAATTGGTTTTGAGACGACTGCTCATCTATTGCATTTGGTTTCACGACTGCATTCAGAAAGGAAAGATTTGTCTCATGCTGCACAGGAAGTAAATTTTAAAATCACAGTCCATAGCTTCTTGCCATTCTTGGGCTGAATTCTCCTTTCATTTACACACTGTTGACTACAGCTGCCTTTAAAATGTTGAGTAAACTAACTCTGCTGACTTCAAGAGCATCCAGCTGGGTGAAGCAGTGCTGCATTGGCCATGCTACACAGTAAGTGACAGAAAGGCTTTGGCTCTACAAGAAGTTACCACAAGGGAGTTTACAGGGGGAAAGGTCATTTCCAGTCCATAGCAATAAAATCAGCTTTTATGTTTGACTGTACATGGTCCAAACCCAGATTGAAATGTCCCCATTTACACATGGAATTAAAAGATCTGCAGCTGAATTTTGCAGCTTTGTTCTGACTCAACATTGAGCTGCTTTTTCAGTCCCGCAAATCTATATTGTGAAGAGAGGTGTTCCAGGTTTGGACAGCAAGAAGCCACAGTTTGTTTTCACATACAACAAACTTAAAATGGAGAAGCAGCAAACTATACACATCTAACATTCGTGGATGCATGGGGGATGCTCATTATTTAACATGACTTTAAACCTCACAATTAGATAATTAATCTGAGTAATCTTATTTTCTTCCTCGGTGTCTGTCTCCCCAGCCTTCTTCTGGTTTTCTACCCTTCTTTCAACCTGTGATTTACCTGTTAGTGTGCTCATTTTTCCATCTCCAGTGTTTCCATTTTAAAGCTTATTTGCAGTAATTTTCTGATGGTAACATCAAGTGTCGAACACACTCTAGTGTCAGAGGTTGCATGAAGAAGCCAGGAGAGTATGTGGTAATTTCTCAATCCTCCTGCAGTTTCCTAAATGCCATTAATAAACAAAACAGTGAAGCTTTGAAAGATCTCCAGACAACCCTGGACTGGAATTTTTTATTATAACACAGTAGCTGAAATTGTGTTTTCAGATAAGACGTATTTTAAGCTTGAGATCAGGGAGTCAGGTAACGTCACTGCACCTCATGCTACTGTCATATTATACTTATGCAGCTCCAAAGGGCAGTGTGGAGTCCAATGAGGCAGATATAGTTTGGGTTAGATGTAGAAATGTAGTCATTTATTTGAAACAGGTGAAAATCTGTTTATACACCTACTTTTACATATAGTGAGAATATAAATGTCTTCCCAAATTATTTTCTCAAAGGTTCTTTAGGGTCGGATTCTATTACACCAGCTATTTCATGTGACTGCTATGGTTGTACACGGCGTGACTAGTAAGCATCCACCTGGTGCATTAACCTTATAAAATGCAATCAAGAATTCTAAGTAAGCACTCATGTGAGATTTTGGGGACAGGTATTTCATTAAAGCATTTGTGCATCCTTCTGGACTTGTGTGTGTGCTGTGTTAACATTTATAAACAGTCACAGACATACTTCTGGGTTTGTTTGTTTATTTTATTTTATTTTTACTTTGAGTGGACTTGTGTGATGATTCAGAGCCGTGTAACTCTCCTTGAGGTTACTATAGGCAGGGGCAGTGTGCATTGGAGAGCAGTTGGCATCCCTGTGGATGCAGAAGGGCAGTTTAGGTCTGCCTCTCATCCTACAAAATTAGTCAGCAAATCCCTTAGCAGGCTTGTAAGAGAAGGAGCTGGCTGAGGCATCAGACAAATCCTGAACACACAAGCTGAGTGAAAAAGGGAGGACAGAAATCCAAGGGGCTAGAAGAACACACAGTAACTAATAGTGAATAAATGACTGCTGACCCTCGTCAGCTCTGACCTCCTTTCAAGCTGATCCCAGAGTCAGGTTGTACGTCAGCTGTTTTCTTTAGGAGGCTTTAGTCAGCTCTACACACACAGTTTTAAACTCAGCTGAATAATCTTATAACTCCTCTGTTGATTTATTGTGTGCTGACATTCTTCTATATTAAAATACTTGGAATGAATAACTTAGGCCACCTTGTCTGTGATAATCTCTCAGCTTTTTGCAAGACAAATACTAATCACTTTACCTAGTGGTCAGTTCTGTTAGAGGCAGAGCAGTTTACGTTTTGGGTACTGCAGCTAAGCAAGAAGTTCTCAGATTTATGATATTCCTAAAATCAGGTTTGAGAATATCCCGTCCTGCCTCCAATCTTGGGCATTGGATGAATAAAAAAGTTCCAAGATTTTCTGCCTCATATTGCAGTGCTTAAGCCTACTGACAGGAAGGAAGAACAGTGGATGATTAATTTTAAACCAAAACATTCCTGCCAGCCCTTTGCAGCTAAATGGAAGTTGTGGTGACTGAGGCATTTATGGAGAATATTTCAAAGTGAGATATATTTATCCCATGACAACACTCTATTACCATGACATTTTGTGGTATACCTTTAATAATGAGTAACCTTTGTATAATGGTTTTCATATGATGGAATTTGTTGCATCAGTGAAACAAAGCTACTTTATTATTTCTGAAGCAGACACATTCCAATAGTTTTTTTGTTTGTTGTTGTTTTTTTGTTTGTGTTGTGTTTTTTTTAAATAATAATATAGTTTACTTCCCTTCTTTCCCTGTTCCTCATCCAGACAGCAAAAACATCCATTGATTAACAATACAGTTAAAATTCAAGCTTACATAATCATCTGTGTTGTGCATGACATCAAACAGATTTACAGAACCCAAAGCAATTATTAATAACAATGGCTTTAGAAGGCTGACTTCTTCTGTGAATTTTGATCTGTTGCATTGATTTAGTAGGCATTTAAGGTTAAACAGTCAGCATAAGATTGCATGATCCATAGTTAATTTGATAAATATTTCACGTTTCTTTACAGCAGCAGCTGGTTTATTTTATGTATTTAATCAAAGAAGTGCTTTGTAAAGCTATTCTGTGCTCTGGCCTATAATAATGTTTTCTTTAGAGCAGGGAAAAGTTCAGCTGTGCTCACATAGTTACATTATGCATGCCATCCTGCTGTACCATGGGGGGAATTACATTTGCAAACAGAAAATAAAAATGGAATGACAGAGGAGAAAAAGAAAACATTCTTTTTAGAGCCTTGACTCGCAAACACACCCTTAAAACACTGAAAAGAAATGACTGAAAAATTCATGTTAGTAATGATTCTTAAGAAATTGCAATGATTTGCATCCCGCTAATGGCCGATGAGCACAACTGTGTCTTGTTTGGACTTTTAACAGCAGGGAAGGTACTAGTGCTGGTACTGTAAGGAAACTGGGGCCACACGCACAATGGCTGAAAGAGCGACCACCCAAAGTGATGCATTTCAATATTGAAGATGCACAGAGACCTGTATCAGTTGACCTCAGCCTGTGACCAGCAAAGTAGAGTCACTAACTCAGAAAGGTAACTTGGACTCTGCTTTTCAATGGCTTTGTAAATCAGCATAAGCACCTTATAACGAGTGCAAAACTTTCTTGGTAACCAAGTGCAACTGAGATGGGATTGGGAGGCTGGGGGGTTCCTAGGAGGAAACCTCTAGCAGCACACAGAGTCCCAGCTGCTCTTTTTGTACAGTGCTGTCTGAAACGCCACACAGTAAAGAAGCCAGACTGCTAGGAAGTATTGAAACACTCATTTTGAAAGTGTATATGTGCACCTGCTGATTACTTAGGCCACCAAAATCAGGAGTTTCATAATCTGCCATCAGGAGTCTTGTAATGGAGATGGAAAAACAGAGCAGAAACCTCATTCATGCAGTGGCAGCAAGAAGATGCGTTTTTAACATCCACAAAATTAGATCTTAATCTTCCCTGGACCTGTAAAGTGTTTTGTGTTGGTTTTTTTGTTTTTTTTTAACCACTGGGTGCTTCCAGGCTACTGTTTTACATTCAGAATATGTATTCAGCTTGAGATACAGATAAAAAGATAGTGCTTCAATTAAATAATGTTACAGTTTATTGTGGTTTTTGGTTCTCAGAGGGTTTCAATTTGTTTGGATGTGACAGCTGTATTGCAGCTGCAGGCAGAAAATTCTCTGTCTTTCCTTAGTGTAAACAGCAACATTTTTAGAAATTTCCTGTACTGCCTTGTTTGCCTCTTTTATTTCTTCCAGCTTTTATTTTTATGTAATTAATCTTCATATGCATGGTGTTTAAGTTTGTGTTCCTGCCTCGTTTTTGATCTGTATATGCTCTGTTTGGTGTTTCACTTGTGCAGTAACCACAACAGCAACATTTTCCCTTTTCCTCATCCAGATCTTCTTTCAGAAACTCAGGCTCCAGAATTTGCCTATCGGTAGCATATGAAACGCATGTTATATTTGGGGTACCACACCCAGTGAAGGGGACCCTGGCTGTGTACATCTTCAGATTATTCTTCTCCATCTCCAACCCAATTACACTAACCATAAGACATAGTAGTGCAATACAGAATTAGAGCCTGGATTTTTAGTCCACTGTGAAGATGTAACATGCACTGGTCGGCATGATCTCTAATAGATTTTATTAGCATGAGATAATTGCATTTATGCATTTATGCAAGGTGTCTATGCAAACTCAAACACAACAAAATCAATATTGACTAATAAGCTCTTAATATTCTTTTAAATAAAGTTAGTGTCTTCTCTTCAAACCAAAACACAAACCTCTGCCCCTCATCTCCCAGCAGAAACAACAGGAGATAAATAAAATACAGGTAGACCTATGAAATCCAGTGAGTCTTGAGATATTTTTTTTAACACAAAGTCAGATTCAGAGTGTGTGCATAACTCTATAGTCCCATTGACTTTGTGGAGCTACACTGATTTAAACTAGTTAAGTTGCTGGCTCTAGCTATTTTATTCTTTCCTTTATTGCCTTTCCTTGCCAGGCTTACAGAACAGACAGGAGAAATGAAGGCTTACAACACTTGAAATTGAGCTGAAATTTTGCAGTGCTGGTGGAGTGTTTAACTGCTCGTCAAGGTTAACAATGTGTTTAGTGTGCACACATGAGCGAAATCTTAAACTGATTGGCAGAAGCAAGCCTTTGCTAGATTGAAAGTATAAAGGTCTATAGCTACAAGTTGGAAGATAATTGCTTTAAAATATTGCTATAAAAATAAACCATAAAACTCTGTGAGCAGCTTCAGATAATGTCATGGGAACAGGCTGCATGCCAAGAAACAGCAGGGAAGGCAAGAGCTAATGCTCACTCCTCTGTGTCCAGCAGCAATCCAGCACGGACTGTCCACTCCCAGCCCAGCTGGATGCCCAAGTCAGGCTTGTCTGGCCAGAAAATCGCATCATATTGATATTGAATAGCAGAGAAGACAGCATCTAGACTCTGCAACATCTTAGAGAATGAATTGTGCTAAATAGTTTCCATCCTCATTTCAGAAAACTTACTTGTTCTCTTTTTAAATGTTTTTCTTCTGCTCTTCAATGTCACATATAACTCCCATGGCATGACAGCTGGCACATGGTGCCAGGTTATAGCTCCGGTAGTCTGTAATAATACAGGCCCATAAACTTTTTTTTAAAAATCTGCCTCATTTGTCCATTCCTACAGAACTGTTTAAAGATAGATTTGGTATTAAAAAGGCATAAATACACTTCAGCTCACAATGGCACAGCTGGTATTGGCCTTTTGGGCATCAAATGGGAAATAACAACATACTAAAGACTGCAGTCTAGCCACAACCTTCACAGTGTATTGGTGACAGGTTATGTTCCTTCAAATGGTGGAAAGGACACTGCCAGGGGTCCCGCTTTTTTCCTACCATCCTTTTTTTTTTTAACTTTCAGAATTATTTGCCACCTCTTTTGTCCTAGAAAGCAGTAAACAGCAAGTAAGCAGCGTGGTTTCTGTGTCTTTAGTTTTGACTTCTGTCTCCAGCTTTTTGCTTGGGATACAATCTGAGATATAGTTTAGCCTATTAAAAAAGTAATTATAATTAGCATTCAGCATCAATATTTTAGAGGAGTTATACAGTTCAAAATTAGATATTTACATCAGAAACAATGTATTATCCTCACTGTAATCTTTATTTAAGGTCGCTACACAAGCAAATATTTTCAAGCATTTTCAGCATTATGTTTGGTTGTTTGTTTTTTCCCAATACAATACAAAACCCCATATTATAATGTTACTCCTAGTCATGAGCTAACCATAATCATATTGTAAAACACACCCTGTCTTCTAAGGTTCTTTTGGAATATGATATCTTGCAAACCAAAAAGCTAGAAATGAACCTTTTTTGAAACCTGAGTTTCTTTTATGTTCATATGATGTCAGGACTTGGGGCTTTAAAGAAAAAAATCAAATTACTAGAAATCCATGAGACTCATCAACCGTACAAAGGTCTCATCCCTTTGCTCTGACAAAATAAAATGCCTTTTGAGGGCATATGCATTGTATTTGTATCCACTTTAATATACTTAGATCTTCGGTGGCAAAGTGAGGCCCTCAGTTTAAATAACGATCTGCACTTCTATCTTTTACAGTAAGATGGTATCACATTCCAGTCTTGGAGAATAAATTTTTTTTAGGGGGCTCAAATAAAAAAGTAGTGGGGAATAAAAAATATTGGCTGATCTCTAAATACCGTGAGAGACACTGATTTTTAATGGGAAGGAAAAAGTTGTCTGAGGTTTTCTTGCAACTTGGCTGAACAGCTGCTGTTCAGAAAGATAGAAAGACAAATTGGGCTGACAGGTGATTTTAAGGCCTCTAAACCCACGTCTTGAGAAAAATATCAACCCTTGCTAAGTTCACTGGTTTGAACCTACAGCAGCAACGTTAAATCCCTCAGGGAATGAAGCTTGCTGACAGTCCTCTGATACTCAGTCCAACGGCAGGTGGGATGGAGAGAGATCAATCCAGTCTGACACCGATTCACTACTAAATAGTATGTTTTTTACATCTTTGGTAAAATGAGTTGACAGAAACAGGCTGTTCCCAGTAAGTGGAGGATTCAGGGCCCAGTGAAGGCTGAAGCCTGTAGCATGTATGCCACTGACTAATCCCCTTTACCAGAAATCAATAAGGAGTTCAGAGAACGAAATGCAATGAAATGCATCCAAGCTTTTATTGCACATGTTCTTTGCATGGACATTATGCTGCCTTCTCCAGTGCAGACCAATTGACATGAACAGTTAAAAAAAAATGTAGGTATGAGAGGCTAATACGTGGGACAAGGAAGATGCTGGGACCTGGACATGCAAAGACAACAGTCTGTTTCCATTCTTCCTGCATTTATTTCTTTGTTACAAGCTGAAATATTTCATGGCAGCATAAAGACAACATCAGAGAAAGGGAATCCTAGCAATGCTTATTTTTGAAGTGTCCTTCCTTCCCACACAAGGTCCTTTAAGACTGGCAAGTAAAAAGCTCTTGTCAGCCTTCCACTCAATTTATTTCTCTGGCTCCACAATGTGCTCTCCTTCCTTGCATCCTTCTGTAGGCTGCTGCTGGCTCTTTGTTGTCTGGAGACTCACTAGGATTCTGACATTTTACCTCAATTGCTCAGTAGAAAAATATCAGAATATTACATTTCATCAGCTTGAAGTGCTCTGCTTCTCTATAGTTGAAGCACTTCAATTCAGCTGTAATATTTTTACTTTAGCACAGTAACAAAATACCCTAAACTGTAAGCACTGAAGTCAGTGCAAAAAGGTTGAAGCTTGCTGTGAGTGTCTTTTTGAGGTATTTCATGTCGTGAGCAATTTTAACTTTTAATTCTGCTTAGGCAAGATAAAAATTGCTGTCTTTTTAGGGAAAACAGGTTTCCCTGAAAGTTTGAAACAAAAATTTCAAATTTTCCTATTCTAATAAACATAGTTATTCTCTAACCACTGAATGCACATACCAAGGATATAGTTTCTTCCCCCAGCATTTAATCTTTTGATTATCATTGACCATACCATAATACATAGATTGACAGGTTCCTGCAAGAGAACTGTTCTCTGCAGCCGCTTTACTTTTGATTTATACACTGTGGAAATTTGCATTTGTCTTTGCCAGACCACAGTCTGCTTGGGTTTAAACCAGTGCTTACAACTAAAGTCACTCAAGAAAATTAACTTTCAGGTAGGTTGACCTTTCAGAATAGCTAAAGGCTTGCCCAGTCTCCCTGTGTCAGCCCTGTGGTCTGGCTCCCACACTCATGAGGGTGTCACGTGTTCCTCTCCCATCTGAGCTGGTCACAGGATCACAAAATCAAAGGAAACCACTGAGGGCAACAAGAATGGTCTTTCCCTTTTGTTTCAGTCCTGTGCTCACAGTGCTGTCCAACTCCTCATCACCCATTTCCATGCCCCAGTGGCAGTGTGGGAGCCTGCCAGACCACCTCTCTTCCCAAGCCCTGTGTGAGGCCATACAGAGTCAGGCTGGGTAACTCTGGGTAAGCTGTGAAGTCTGTGTCTGGCACCTGAAAGGCCTTTGTAATTAACAGGAGAGCTTAAGAGCACGTACAGGAATCAAAACTAGCCCCATTCAATTATATCACTTCTATCCCAGAAGGGTCTAGAGGTTGAAATCAAGTCACATTAAATTATCTTCTAGCTAAAAGGGAAACTCCGAGATAGAGCTTCCTGCTACAGTGACTCATGTCATCCCAGTATTCCACAAACTACTTCAGAACCAGAGCAGAGATTTTATTTATTTATTTATTTATTCTTTATTTGTTGGTCCTCAAATGAGCAAAGCTACATAGATGAGTCATGCAGCCACCAGCCTTGCCTCACAGCCCAGAAAAAGCTGGACTTATACCTCCAAACTTTTCTAGTCTTCTTCTGGGAAAAAAAAAAAAGAAATGGTTCCAGTAAGAAACTCATAATTGAAAATAATCTACTACTTGAAGCTGAGAGGTTTACTGCAGCTCATAAGGCTTCAGAGGTGTGAAAAGACCTTCTGCAAGTGAGTGAAAAAATGTATGTTTTTCCTCAGCTGGTTCCTCCTCTTTTGCTTTCATCCAACAAATACTATAAAAATGAAAATGCTTTAAAATCTTAACTGCAGTTATAGCTTCTATGGAATCAGCACTACTTTAAAATAAATTTCACTGTGTTTATTTCTGTTTACCTCAAGTCATTTTTCATGTAAAAAAGTGCATGTATTTGATCAAAACACAAGTATATCTGAAGTACACCCGGCAATAGTTAGAAATGCTGTAACTATTTTGCTTCCTAGCAAGAATTTTAGCAAGCCTAGTAATTCTTGCTGCTGTTGACTGCCATGTGTCTTCTTGGCCTTACAAGCTCACAAAGGTAAATGTTGAAGGGACATTGTGAATTTCTGCAACTCAACTGCAATCCCATTCTCTGTAACTGAGATTCTCAACCTAGCAGATTGGGATCAAGGGAGTCAATGTAGCTGAAAATCTGTTCTGATTTCTGTAGGGTCAGTCATGACCTTTGAAAGAGAAATTAGCTAAAGTGTCAGGTACCGAGATAAGGAGGGAAATCTTTGTGTTGTGGATATGGATCATTGCTTCAGTATCTTACCATGTCCAAAAGCAGCCAAGTGTACAGCACAGGTGAGAGAACTACTAAATAAGAAAGCCTCAGTAGAAAAAAAATGGAGACTTACTTGGTTCTGCTCATGTCTTAGTGAAATACACTTAAAGCCACACAACTCCCTAATAAATGCCAGGAGATCCAGCAGGGAAAAAACCTGGAGGGTGAAGAGGGAGACTGAAGGCACAAAGATATCCTGAAGAAGGACTTTTGAAATACCAACTCCAACTGATGTGTGTGTTATGTTAGCTTCATGTTCTTACGTGGGCAGAAGGCCCCCATTGCCAGTAAGAGGACTGTGCTCTGAACGTCCAAAGGAAATGGAGGTTGTTGGAAAGAAGCAGGAGGCACCGAACTCTGGGTGTGAGGGAGGGAAACCAGGGCAGAGTGCAACCTGCATGTGTGTGAGCTGACTTGTCACAATTTGTAGGAAAAGAAGAAAGGATTAGGAGGAAACCTTGGTAGTTTCTTTTCTTCGCATGAACTGAATGATAAGTATTGGAAATTCTGAAAAAAAAATAAAGTGGGAAAGAACATTTTTCTTTTTTACAGAATAGTTGATTTTTATAAAAAATAAGTTAAATTGGTGCTACTTTTGCTGCATTTCAATCTTTTAAAATGGTTTTTCAGGACTTGCTTTATTACAGATACTTTGTTTCCTATACTCACAAGGTCTGGAGACTGAGGGTGAATTTTTTGTTTTCTAATGGAAGATTGTTCTTAATGTAGATGTGTGTTATTAGAAAAATATGTTATTGATGTACATTCACATGCAGTGTAACTTCTTCTATGGTTCCAAGATGTTTTACAGTTTATAATATTTATGAATGTAAGAGCTATTCCTAGCAGATGTTTCTAAATTATAATTAAATTATATATAATACATGTTCTCCACTTGAAGAGTAAAAAAACTCCTTCTGATTTTAATAAATTTTTTTTTCCCTCTTATTATTTTGATTTTTTTTTCCTCGCACAGGTGAAAAAAAATGAGGTTTTTTTTCAGTATATTCAACATTTCTGAAAATCTAGTTTTGGATGCTGGCTGGCACTGCCAATAACCTGCAGTTCAGCTTGTGATGTCAAGCAAATACAAGCTGGAAATGTTATCTGTGGCCAAGACAGGCCCTCAGAAGGTCTGCTACTTCCACTGCCTGCAAATGGTGGCCCTCTCCTCCTGGCTCTAGGACAACTGTCCACCACCAACTCTCTGTGGGACAGCCCTCTGCCACCAACTCCACTCTGGGACACCTCTCTGCTGGGACAACTGTCTGCTGATTGGCAGATGACACAGGGCTGTGCTGATGTCCTGGTGTAGAGATGTCCCAGTGGAGGAATGTCCTGGCAGAGAGTTGGTGGTAAAGAATTGTCTCTTCCTGCTCCTCCTTGCCAGGGGGCAGAACTGGGCCCAAAACATGGGTGCATGTGCTGCGCAGCAGGTGCTCCTGGGTCCAGCACTTCCAAAGCTAAGCAGCTCCACCAAGCAGCTGGTGGATAGATGACCAGCCTGTGCACAGTATATTCAGCGTATTGCAAATATATGAGACTGCATGTGCATAAGACTATGGCACAACAGAGATGCACTTCATTTCCAGACACCCTGTACATGGTTTGTGCTGTTAAAGTACACATGTGAGTTGTCCAGGGCTCTCAAACATCTGGAAACCCCAAATAAGTGGCTAAATTCCTTTTCCATCTGGGTATCATTTATCTACAACATCTACGCGAGCTGTAATGCTGTTCGCTTATCTCTTGACTGACAGGCAGGAATGAAGAAGGCAAGAGGAATTATTTATGTACATTACTTTTGTTTATATTCTGCATAAACAGAATCTTTTATGCTACTCACACTCAGGATTTCTGAGGAGCTGAGGGACTGACCTTCCCACAGCAGCAACACTTTCCCTGCTCTGTTTAATTTCCTAACAATAACCCAAATTTTCACCCCAACACCTTGCTCCCAGAGCACTGTGCAGGCAAGAGGACATGCAGTAAATGTGGGGGTTTGACCTGATTATTTTTTAAATTTATTTATTTTTTTTTGCCTTGCAGAAGAGCACGTGGTGCTTTCTGGCCTTCTTAGTGTCACAGTGACGGGAGATTCTGAGAACAGCACAGGGGCAATTATAAGTGAGCAGATTATGGGGACAACTGAGTGCACCCCTGTTCAGCTCTGCCCAGTTTCAAAGCCTGCATTCGTAGTCTAAGCAGAAAATCAAGTGATGCCAGAGTCCTTAGTTGGTATCAGAGCAAGGATTGCGACAAGGCTTTGTTACAGGCCAGCACCTCCATCTCCGGCAAAACTACCGTGTGTTTGCCGGGTGATACAGGGATATGCACAGGGAATTTGACACAAGATGCTGTCTCCGTGCTGTGGCTGAAGTGTCCCCGCCACGGCCCGCAGCAGTGCGCAGGTATCTATCCCCCTCTAGAGGTACAAGTCTGAAGCATCTGTTCTTGCAAGGAGAGCGCTGGGCTGGCCTGGGGCAGCCGCGCTTGGCCGGGCTCTCCCGGCTGCCGCAGCACGGACACAGCTCTGCCTTAGGTTCTGGTTCGAGACTGAACGCTCACATCTTCAGCCTTTCCCAGCTGCAAACAATCGTTTTAGCGCCGGCAAGTGGGTACAAACCCACCGCCTGTTTAGGGGAGTTGTGGATTCCAGAGCTCTTCTCAGATGGCAAAAGTCACCAGAGAACCCAGGCTTCTGACTCAGGGCTCACTGCACAGGGAAAAAATCCGCTGTAAATAGAGGGGTTTTGAAATATTTCTTAATATTTTGACTGCTTTTTCTCAGTCTAAGTCATAAAGCCATGGCCTGTGTCTGAAAGGAATAACTATATCTAGGGTTTTTGCACATTAATTATAGGACTGCCAAGTTTTGACAAGGTCTTAGGAAACACAGTGCAACCTGGATATATATGTTGCTCCCCCTATAGCTGAGCTGCTCTGAGCTCTCCCAGACAGAATTAGCATCTGACAGGGACCCTGTGCTTACAGGAAAACACAGTTTCCACCATTATTTTGCATAGACACGTCATCTTTGTCAATACAGATGTGAAAATACTTTGCATGACTCTTGCAAGTCCTCCTGGTGGGCTGGAAAATATTAAAGGTACAAGAAACTGTAAGAGGTTCTACCCCGTAATGTACCTTCCCTAAAACACACGTGGAATTACACAATACAAAAAATCAGATGATTGTGTTAGAATTGATTTGTCAAAAAGACAGCATGGTGTTGAGTTTGAGCTTCTGAGTTTTTATAATTTCAGAATGTTCTGTTGTTGCAGCCCTGAAGTCCCCTGAATTCAAGGTGTTTTTTGCTGTTAATTTCTGTGCAGAATAGGATGGGGAGAAGTAAACAAACACAGTTACAAGGTTAAGGCATGACACTGATTTGGAGGACACAGACAGGGATGTCATGACTGGAAGGACAGAAAAACCTTGAAAGAAGGTGTTTCATCTGTAAATCTGATTCTCAAAGTGCAAGTATGCAATCATAAATGTACCAGAGTATTTTTCCTTTGAACAGCTTCTGGTGTGAGTTTTGAGTTACATATTGCCCTGATGATGCACAAATTTGTTAAGGAAATGTCATCAAAGCATGCAGGTCTGTGAGCATGGGTGATAGGGCCTTACTCTCTCTGTTCTCGTGTGGGCCAGAAAGTTTGAAATGAGTGGGGAGAAGGTGCTGAACTTCTGGTACATGTCTCATTTTTTTAAGTTCCCTTTTATTTTTTTTTTGCAAAGCTGCAGAATCACAGCCTAGTTGAGGTGGGAAAATACCTCTGGAGATTGCCTATTTCAAACCTAGACCAACCCCAGTGCTCAAAGCAGAGTCAGCAGGTTGCTCAGTGCCATGCTCGTTTGGGTTCTGGATGTCACCATGGTGTGGAATCCACAGTCTCTCCAGGCAACCTGTTGTTCCATTTTTTGACTGCACAAACAGTAATTTTGTTTCTTAAGTTTAAATGGAATTTCCTGCATTTAGACTGTTGTAGTGCAAAGATGAAGCAGGGCATGCTGATGTTGCTTTACCACTACAAGGTACTTGTGAGGCAAAAGACTGTGAAGAAAAAAATGTATCCAGAGGAACTGGGGAATTTGACATACAGCTAATCACCACACATCTGTCTTCTCTGTGGTAACACTGTATCTATATTAAATAAGAGTCCTTCACGGTACTATTTTTCCACATTTGTCTGTAAATGCTCACATCTAACTCTATAAATCCTTCTTACATGGTAATTTATTGTTATTATTATATACAAGACTTCACCTCTGGCAAGAGAGTTTCTAACCCAAAGATTACTTAAAATCCAAAGGTTATTCTGGGTACATATCATCACACGTGCTCTCTCTTCCTCTTTTCCTCTACATACAGCTATTTTTGGGCCACTACTGAAGACACAATACTTTGGGGTGGTTGGGCCTTTAGCTGGATGCAGAAAAGTTCTTCCTCATGCTTTTTAAAGCTCCACTAAATGCAGCATGACTGACTCTGTGTACTGTGAGACCAGGAAACCATGAGGCCTATTAAAACACCACTGGAACCAAGAGGTGAAGCAGAAGCCCATCATGTCCCAAAAAAAGTCAACTCTGAAGGAAGAAGAGAGCCCATGCAGGCATGGTGCTCCAGCCTGGGCAGTCTAAAGTAAGAGTGTTTCTGCAAAGGCTCTAGGAAAATCCTGTTTGCAGATCCTAGCTCACCAAGGCCGTGGTTACAGGCTGTAAGTGCTGTTAAACCATCATTAAATCTCAGCTTTTTTGAGGTAGGTTAATTTTGCTGTTTTGCTTATGATTGGAATGTCATTCCTTGTTAATCATTCCTTGTTAACCTTTGGGTTTTAAAAACAGGGAGTCTTGTTCTATCAATGCTCTGCAGAAGAACCTCACTAAGTGAGCATCAATGGGTTACTTCCTCCAAGTTCCTGGTCTAAGATTTCCTAACAATCCAGGATGAGATGCTCCTAGGCTTTGAATCAATCACTGATTGTGGAAGAATGGGAACACTGACAAAAATCCCAAAGAAAAGATGAAAAGTCTCTCAATTGGCTTCACTAGGCTTAGTAAATTGGGATTACTCATGCCAGAAAAAATACCATGTGGCTTACTATCAGATTTCTGTACTTTTATTTCAGAAAACCTCAAAACTTGAGTTACAGGAGCAACTTGTCTATCATCTAGGGAATTCTCAGTTTGCTGCTCAAGGCTGAGCCACATTTACAATATTTGTCTCATATTCACAATTAAGAGAAATTTCAGCTAGACTTGGAGCCAAATAATTCAGTGTCTTTGTCAACATCTGCTACTCAAGTGTAGGAAGATGAAACAAATTTGTTTTGATTAGGTCAATCTGAAAGAGTACTTCTATGCCCCATTTAGCTGTGTATTTCTTCTGTAATGTAGAATAAACCATTGGAGTCTTTTCCTAGAGCATTTTTCCAGAGAAGAGATTAAACTATGTACAAGTTCATGGTCTGATTGGGGGTATGGAATTCCGGATTGGCCACATAAATGGATTTTATATGCAGATGTTGGGGGAGGGGGAAGCTCTTCAGAAAGAAAAAGTCTTTTCTGGGAGTTACTTTAGAAAATGTGTTCCAAATACACCTGCATGCCTTCATTAATTTGAATGACATAGGAAAACATTCACAAACATATACCCACCATTAAGACTTTCACACAAAATGTCTGAGTGTGCAGCCCAAAAAAGGAAAAACAAGAACTGATTTCAACTTGTGGGGCTAGCTTAGCCAAGGGCAAAATTGTACTTGGGCAGGAAACAGATTGCACAAAACCACACTTTTTCCAAGCTGATCACATGTTCCAATCAGGAAATTCACTTGGTATCTTGTAAGAAATGCTACAGTTTCTATGGATCTTCAGAGGAAGGCTGAGTAAAAAAGCAGTGATGTCTTGCTTAGGTGAAAAGTCCTCTCCATCACTTTTTCCTCACCATCTCTTCTAAAAATCGTGTCCTACAAAATGTTAAGCAAATCCATATTCATGCATCCATACTAAAAAAGCAAACAAACTTTGTAAAAAAGGAACAAGAAAAAAATTAGAAGGCAAATTTCTTTGCCTTGTTAGTGGAAAACAAAAACTTACCATTAGAAGGTAAGATTGCATTAAGAAAGAAATGTTTCTTACAAAATAAATCTAATTTTAGTTTCCATTCAGATGAAATATGATTTGTAAAAGTGAATTTCTGTTGTTCCATGCCTGCCTAGTATTGCAGGCAATCTTGCCTTCTGTTACAGCAAGGCCATGTTCTGGCTTCCTCTCTCACACCAGGTCTGTGTTGCTCTGACCCCACTAGACTTACAGGTATAAATAATGTTTTACAGCTGTGTGAGTGCAGCTGACATTCATTTAAGCCAGTGGAAGCAGAGCAAACTTGAACTTGCAGCACAGATAAGAATTTCTTACGAAATTCTTCTTGGTGCCCTTTTATAGTGGGCTAACTCCATACTGCAATTCACCCTTTTACTCTTTAGGACTGAATCCATCCTGAATGATCCCCTCATGTCTGTAACCTCAAACCCTGTAAGACACAATGTAGATTTGGCTCCAGCCATGTCTAACTCACACACCTGCCTGGCTGGACACTAAAAGAGTGTAAGCAGGAACATACCATCATGATTTTACTTGACATTTTGCTGGGGTGCAGAATGACTAAAGAGCTATCTGTGCAGAGACATGAGTTTAATGAGTTTCAGAAGGAAGGTGAATTTATTTTAGGTGCATTAACACTGTTTTATGAATAAAGTAGTTAGAAAAGCCAATGCAAACAGTGTGTGATGCTTTTATAAATCTAGCTTGTAATTGTTAACATATGAAGCACACTTATTTTACTGCAACTTGAATTGCACAGTAAAAGCTTGATTCATGAAAGCATTATGCAATAATTAAGTGGGTTTTCTGTGAACTTAACCAATAAAAATGTGCAGAAAGGACACGTCTGGAAGTTTCACTGGTCGCTAAAAGTGCAGAGTCTGGCAACACACAGGTGTTCCTACGTTATCAGCCAGTGCCTGCGTACAGCATGGAAGGGGGGGAACAAAATGTTTAGACAGAATCTTACATGTTGCTACATGTAGTTATGGTGCTCTAGGCAAATTAAGGCAAATATAAGTATCAGGGTTTGCCTTAAAATATTGATGAGAATCTGTGGCATCAACCCTCTTTGATTGCTTTCTGTCTTCATCAAAGTATCTCTTGGCATGTCTGCCACGGTGTCTTACAAAGCTGTTGGAAGCACTAAAATATAATAGGTACAAGTATATTATGTGTCAAGCTTGGGTATTTTTTTCTAAGAAATAACTAACCCAATATTGCTAGCTCTGAATTTCTGTTCAGCCACTTAATCAAAGATCCATTTCTGGCACTGTAAATAAAAGAAACTCAAAATAATTGTATTTGTGGGTCACAGAATATATGTTAAACCACCTTACTCTTCTCTGGATCTGCAAGATAAAGTAAATCTTATCATAATTCAATTGGTTGTAAATGAGCTGTTTCCTTGTACCTGCCAATCTCCTCTAATAGTGGGAAGAAGGACGGAAGAATTTCCAGTACTTTGTTAGTTGCTGAAGCCCTACACATATCCATGAGGATGTTTTAGCTTCTAACACATCATCCCTAGCAGCTGGAGTGTGCTAAGAGCACTTGTACACCCAGCTACGGCAGTTCAGGTGATGAGATGTCACTCGTTACTTGGTACTTCAAATTCTGCAACTAGCAATTCAAACCTGGTCATAAAGCTGACTTACTGTCTTTCCTATATAAACTAAATTTGCTTTTGGGGGTGGGGAGGAAAAAAAATAATAAAAAAAATGAAGTAAGTAAAAGCCTATTCTAACAGTCACAGATACACAGGGTAAGGTTCAGCCTCTGGACATGAGATTCATTGGGCTCAACTTGTGCCAGTTTACCACAGCCCTGGTGTAGAACATGCTGAGCTCATCATACCGTGATGTCTTTCTGTCTCTGCACCATGTTGGACACACAAAGCCAGAGGGTGTAGGGGCTGCAGGGCTGTGCCACTATGCTGGGCCCAGTGGCCAATGGTCTGGGACCAGTTGCTCTGAAAAAAAGGCATATAAACCTTCTGAATGACTCCAGAGAAGGGAAACAGAAATCCAGGCCACTGATTTTCTTTGTCCGTTTGTGACACTTTTCTGAATTCATTATTATTGTCATCCATTCTTCTGCAAAATGCATGGGGTTTATCAGGACACTGCATCACATCTACTGGGTCTGCTGCTGGGGTGGTTACTCTGGGCATAATCTCAGCTATTGTCTCACTGTTAGTTAAGAAATGGATAAAAATTGCAGAATTGCTGACCACAACATGCTGCTCTACTTCACACCCATTTGTCCTCCAGGAAGTGATGCAGCTGATCAAAAAAGTGTAGCAAAAGATGTCCAAGCACATAAAAAGGTAGGAGTAATTTATGAAAAATTGTCCCAGAACAGATTCATATTGAATATTAGCTATATGGGGTAGGACTTATAAAAAGCTGTAATTGCATTTTTGCTCATTTAAGCTCCCATGTCCAGCAGCCCCTAATACTGGCTTTCACATCTCCCTCCACAACCACTCAGCTGGTACCTGACCCTGCACTTGCTGCCAAAATCCCCTGCATGCCCACACTTCTCCTGCCAGGCACATGAGGAGCAGCTGAAATCTTTTCTGTAAGGAAGCAGCTCCAATGTAAGCCCCATGGGATTCACAGACCGGGCATCCTTTTGCCTATCTTGCCTCGCATCCTTGAC
Source organism: Chaetura pelagica (assembly GCF_000747805.2). Lineage (NCBI taxonomy): Eukaryota > Metazoa > Chordata > Aves > Apodiformes > Apodidae > Chaetura > Chaetura pelagica. The sequence goes on from NW_009952694.1 coordinate 3,187,281, forward strand.
CTCTTCCTGGCATGGGGGGAGCCTGAGGCAGCGTTGCGGTTCCTAGTGCTGCTAATCCTAAGGACTCTTCATTAATGCTGGACTTCTTTTAAAGACTTGAAAACTGAACCAGTTTGATGGTTTTGAAGCTGTTCTCATGACACTCGTCAGCCATAGCTCTGAAAACAAATGAGAAACTTATTAGCTAAAATGTATCAAATTCTTCTTTTGTGATGTGTGATGCTTTCTCACAGAGTGTATTTCAAAGTCATTTTTTCTGTTGATTGCTCATGTTAGAGCCAGAGAGGGGCCTCCACAGAGAAAAATGCATGGTCCTCTCTCCCATTGTCATTGGTGGTTACAGGAAATAGGGAAGGGCAAGGGCTCTGCCCCTCCATATCAGTGCTCCTCACCATTCTCAGCAGCAGATCAGGTCAGTGTGTCTGGCTCTAGCTCAACCTTGAAAACTTCCTCAGATGGAGGATCTGCAGTACCTCTGAGTGATGAGTTCCAGCACTGTGCCACCCTACTAGAAAATAAATTTATCTTAAAATATTATCTGAGCAAAAGATTTCTTTTTTCTTCTTCTGAATAACTGAAAATTAGTTCAGAAAATGCAATCTCATTTTTCAAGTTTTACTGTTGCTTTTTTATTGTTTTTTTCCCCTGGGATAGTCTAAGATATTCCTCCCACTGTATTTCTAGTGAGTACATAACAATGAGGGTTAATGAAGGAATGGGTATTTAAGGAATAATATGGGATATGTCACATATAAAATAATAAGCTGAACTCTCTAGCCTTACCTGTCTGTCTTTATCACATTCTCTCGCCTAATTCCCTCCTTGCTGACGTAGCCAAAGCATCCTCTTCAGTCCTTCCTACACTCTCACCTCAGTAGGTACTGTGTAAAACCCCCTGGGGCTCCTGCACCTGAAACTGACTCCCAGTATTCCTCCTTTTCAATCTAGTACAACCTTGTATGATATGAGTAAAGATCTTCTCAGTTGTCATGGCCTTTTCATTTCTCTGTTCTTCTGCCTTTTTTTTCTTGCTAAATGAACAGTGCCTGATCACTCTGCAAAAGCATTTTGGGATGCAGTCATTATGAAAGCTGGAATCCCACAAAGAATGACACCTTTGAGCTAATATGTTCTTGAAATTCCTGTCCTGAGTTCAGAAATACTGTGGACATCAGGTGTAACTATTCTGTTTCTACTGGAAGGCCACCAGCCATGTGAACCAGTCATAACAAATTTATCAGAAGTGTTTTTAGTGGCTTTTTTTTCAGTCAGAGGGAGGTAATGTGAACCCATGTGATCCTTGTGTGAAATGCCCAGTGTAGCACATATTTTCCCTTCATTACATACAAGTAGCTCCTAGTGATGCCGATGGAAACTACAGGTGTGTGCCCTTAGAGGAGAATATAGATCTATACTGTGCAAATTACTTCAGAAAACAAGCAGTTTATGGACCTAGTCTGTGCAGAGCTGGGCAGCAGTATATCTCAAACAAAGTCCCCCTCATACCATGCAGTGGAGAGAAGAGGGGGCTGGGGAGTGAGGGGGGGCAGAGATTTGGATTTTATAACTATTTTTAAGAGCAACTACGGAGGATAAAACTTGCAGAGTTTTGACTAGCTTCAAAATCACTTCTCACCTCTGGTTTTGAAATCTCCAGCCCAATTATTTGTTTACTTGATAGTGCTAAAGTATTATTTTCCATTGTTATTTGCTTGGTAGTAAAGAACCAAAAAGAACAGCAGTCCAAAGGTAACCACACAACTAAATCACTTCCAGATGATAAGTCACACTCTGATGGTGAAAGCAGACTTTACAGTTTCAGTGTGCCAGGTAATATATGGCAGTCACCCAGTTCCTATTAGGTTTTTGTAACACTATATGCACATAATCTCTTTTTTTTTTTTTTTTTTTTTAAGCTGGATGATTGTTAGCTAATAGCACAGACATGCAATATTCAGCTCGATTTCAATCCAAAAACCTCTCCCTGAAAAGACAATTCTAAACCATCTGTTCTGCCTAACCTTCCACACACAGAAAACACATTAGCAATTTTTGTTGTGACATAAAGTGTGCAGCAATTTGAACAGTCAGTCTTAGCAGCATAAAGTTCAAATATATTTCCTCTATATGTATGTTTGTGATGACACCTTTAAACACATGACTATTTCATGCCTTTCCCACAGGATCCTGCCTCATTCACTGCCCAGAATGGTTGACATTAATTTATTGAAAAGCCACGTGGTATTTTGTTTTATCCATGTGTTGAACATGTGTTCTAAACCCCTTTTTACCACAGACTAGTTGAACTTGATCTGAAGAAAGACTTTTAAATTTAATTTAGAAAGTTTCCTATGGTTCAAGTAACTAGTCTCTAAGCTAATGTATTTATTTTCAGACCTCCCCTATGATTAAAATCCCCATTTTACAGCTGGAAAACAGAAGAACAGAGAAGTGCAGTGATTTTGGGACCCAAAATTCGAGACTATGAGCTGATTTGTCAGGGTACTTACCACTACGTAATTTTTCAGATATTCAGAGCAGAGCTCACATTGAGTCCTGCTGCAGCTGTGAGTGCTCAGCACTTCAACAGCCAGACTCTGGAGTCTCCAGTCAGGTATTTGTATAACTGGGAACATGCAATTGGTGACCATGTGTGCAAAACTTGGTGTAAGAACTTGCTGATGTCATATAAAGGATATCTATATGGCACAAGCAAGGAGGGATGCATCCAGTTCTTCAGATTGGCATTCAATAGCTTTAAGCAAGGTAGTCATCATTTTTTTCTTCAACCCCTCAGATGTGTTAAAAACACACCATTCAACCTGAAAAAAATGAATAGGGAGGTGAACATCTCTCATTACACAGTCCTGACTCATCTTGAGCAGGACCAGGACCAGGACTGAGCACAGGCTGACACATCTTCTGTGGCAAAAGAGTATGACTTCCTCTATTCCAAATACACAAGTGTAAAAAGGGAAAAAACTGCACAGATAACTTCAGCTCTGGCACATTCCGACTTCTGTGTGTTTGCTTTGGCAGCTCACTGAGCTCTTTTAAGAGAGTGTTTGTAGGTAATTTCCTAGGTTCTTAATGAAGCAAAGTGGAAAAACAAAAATTCTAGTATGTGGCATCATATTAACACCTCTGTGCCTCAGGCTGTTGAGGTTAGCTCTCAGCTTCTCCATATGGACTTCTGCCCTCTGAGTTAATAAGGTGATTTGTAGTCATACTAAGTTGCCAACTTTTCTGTGGATAAGAGGACACTTTTGCTAGGGGCTGAGACAGAAGCAGTGCCATGACCAAGGGTCCTCATGCTCCATTCCCTGCCTTGGAATGACCAATGAAGGGGCCCTAGTCTCTAACAAATATTTCCCTCCTCTAGCTCTGTTTTACTCCTCTCTAACCATCTCTGTTCCAGTCCTGTTCCTTCCTCAGGTTTGACCCAGTGTTTCTAGACACTGCTTTCTTTTGCAGCCAGTTGCTGTTCCCATTTCCCAGCTAGTTCAAATCACTCATCCTTTCTTCCTGCCAACATCTTACCTGAAGGTGCTGGATCTTTCCCTTCTGGATTTCAAGTTCCAATGCCCTGGGTCCCTAGACCCATCTCTCAACCTCCTGAAAAACAGGCTATTAGCTCCAGGTTTTTTGCTCACATACTTAGCTTCAAGGCCTTATCCCTGTTTCCTTGCCCAGCTGCTCTCTCCTCATTCTCTTCTGCTTTTCTCCTCCTGCAGCCACAGAGCCTCCCACAAAGTGCTGAAGCAAAAAAAACTTCCACTGGGATAAAACTGCTTGTCATCCAGAATGTATCTCCTCCTTACCCCAGCTACTTTTTTTCCTTTTTTTTTTTTTTAACTCCATCCCTTCAGGAGGGTCTGCTTACATTTTTACCATAAACAAATGAGACATTTTTCACCCTTACAGCTATGCTGCTCTTTCTGGAAGCAGTCTGTGACATGGATGTGACTCAACCCTATAGAAGCTAGCAACTGGTTTTTTTAGGAAACATAATTTTCTCTCGTTGGATAAAGGCTTATGAATGTAGTGTTCATCCTGGTACTGTGTTCTGGGGTTGTGTAGCTTTTTACATGGCTTTCAGTCGAGGTTGGTGGGAGAGAGAGGGGGTTGCTGCCTGGATTTCTTTTTGAGCTACCTCTGAAGAACGCAGAACAGATACTCCTGCAAAGGTTTGCCAAGCCAGACGTTGCTGAAAAGAAGAAATAGAAAGATGGGAGTGGGAGGAAAACACATGCTGCTGTTTACAGAGTTCAACTTTTAAAAGTAATGCTTTAAAGTTTGGATATGCAAAAAGCTTTTATCTTCAACACAAGAGATATGTAAGTAAATAAATACAAACAGATGCAGACACAGCCAACCACTGGCACATGTGTCCTTATAATTAATGTTTCTAATTTGCAGTTTTTGCCTGGTTGATTGTTTTTGACAGTAATGGGACCATTGTCTGTAAAAGGAGTGTTATGTCAAGACCCTCAGCATAAGCCAAATTTGGCTGTTATGTTTGGAAAGGTTCTGAAGAACCTTTTCTTACAGATTCAATTACAAATATGGTTTAAACCGAGGAGGAGAGGGTATCACACACTGCCTGATGCTTCTTAAGCCCGGTGCTTTCAAGTTTTGTCCCTCAACTCTTGAAGTCAGGTGAAGATTTGCACTCAACTGAGAAAGATTTTCATCACTTCTCCATGTCAGTCCTGCAATTTGATCTGTACTGAAAAATGGACAAGGTGAAGTACTGAACAAGAGTAAAATTTTCTCTTGCCTGTGTAGTTTACTTACCACAAGCATAGGGAAAGCCTGGGGACATGGTGGTGTAATAATCCTCTGTTTTAAAATGCTATCCTATGTGTGTGGCTCTTACCCTTATAGACTTGTACCTTCATAAATAAAGTCAAATATATAAAAAAATGCTGACTAGTAACAAGGAAATTAGTCAACCAAATGTTCCAGAACTGTCATAAGGAGGAAGAAATAGTGATCTCAAGTTACTTCAGCCCACCGTCAATATCAGCTTGGAGTGTGAGCATGAAGCTAAACTATTTCATATGCTCCACACATGAAAATGGAGATGGAAAGTGATGAGCTCTTTATATGCTCCTTTCCAAATAAATTTGGAGAAGAGCTTAGGAGTTTAAGCAGGTCCCAAATGGTTTCTGCTGCTGAAACAGTCTATTGATGCTTTATTTTTCCCTTTAGATTTTCCACTACATTAAACATTTTAAACTACCAAATATTTCTTTTTAAAGAGGAATGGAATGAAAAGATGTCTTACGTGATTTATTAGAAATTCAGGGGGAAATACTCCCCTTGTAAATAGTTCTAAAAAAGTTAGCACCATCAATTTAAATGTTGACATGCTTAATATTAAAGGGTCATACTGTACTGAAGGTCTTTAATGAGAACTTGCCGTTCAAATGAGTTTATTTCAGTGGGAATTGATTGAAGTAGGGCTTGTGCTTTCTGGTAGTTGATCCAGGCTTAAGTTTGCGATTTTCATCACAACTAGCAACTAGGGGCTTTGTGCTCTCAGGTTGGCATCAGCCCGTGCAGGCAAGCACAAAGCCAGGTCAAACCTCTTTATCAGCTGTGCCCACTACAGCCTCCGAAAATGTTCTTCCTCCTCACAGCCCAGCCTTCCTCTGGCAGCCAGAACAGACAATGAACACCAGCCTCTCCAGAAGCAACCGTGGCTTCTGGTGGCCTCCACACCCGAGCCATCCCAGCAGCCTCTCCAAAGGGACAGAGCAATGAGCATTCCCTAAGCCATAGGGTGCCTGGCTGTTTGATATTTAACACACCAAAACCTGTAGAGCATCTCTTGTCATAAGCACAGACTAGATTTCCACTGGAAAAAAACCAACAAAACAACCAACAAACAAACAAAAACCAACCCACACTATTGTGATTGGTTTATGCTTTATTTATATATTGATTATTATAAAGTTTGTGTTTATTCAGAGAATGTTTTAACTATTAAACTCAGTGTTCTGGAAAAAAAACACAACTTCATTGAGAGAAGATATTCAGCCCTTTTTCTGTTTTTCTGTTATTATTCAATATGAAAAGGATATTGTAAGTGCATATTCAGTCGAATATGTGGTTTGGCAGTGAGTGCCTGTTCAGCTGCCCTGCTTCTACCTCAGAGTTTGTTCAGGTCATAAAAGAGACACATAAGCATTTGAGTTGAGATTTATAGTTACATTAACTGTATCAGAAGCTTTTTGTACTTAATATAAAACACACTCTAGCAGCTCAACATTGCTTTATTCCACAATACAGTCAATATTAGACATGTTACCTCCTGTAATTACTGACTTTAATAGCCTCAGGAATAATGGAAAGTAAGTTAAACTCCAATGTGGTAGATGTAAATGGGACTTTACAGTACTTGGCATTTTGAAAGATCATATGAGTCATTACATTTGTACTTAATATTTCTTTGTTTAGTAATTAAGCAATAACCCAACAAAACAAAGGATGTCCTCACTTTAACACAGCATGGGTCAGATTTTGTTATAAAATAAATAAAGAGGTTGCCGTAAGAATTTAATTTAAATTCCAGGAAGGATTCAACCCAGGACTCACTGAGGTTCTCACAATTTTAAGGAGAAAGAGGGGGCCAACATTTGTACAGCTCCCTCCAACACCTCACAGTGACTCCTGCGGGGCTTTAAGCAGCATTGCATGGAACAATATTCTGGAAATTAGGCTGAAGTCACCAGCATTTCAGGCAGGAAATCTTATATGTATGTCTTCAACCCATCTTCATTTCACTAATTTGGAAATGCTATTTTTAGCCCAACTCTTTGAAATTATAATTTTATAAAATAACTATTTTAGAAGTTCCTCTTCCTTCATCTCTCATTCTGTTGCAAAGACACTTTCATTCTAAGCCTTTGCACAGAAGCACACACTGTTGGTTCCCAAAGGTCCTGCAAGACTGGAAAAGGATAAGACTGGGGTTTCTTAAGCAAATAGTATCTCGAGAGTGACACACTGAAATGTTTAAGATGAGGAATGCTTAACTTTCTCTACAGCCTTTTTCATCTATGTATTCATTAAGTTAACATTATCCAAATACACAGTCAATATTCTGATAATCTTATTTTAACTTTATGTTAATTGCCTCTTATGGTGAACAAAGAAAAGAGAATGCACTTTTACCTATAACCCTGATCTATTTTGAGTTCTCAAGGATTTTCTGTTAATAATAAAAACACCAATAAATCCTCATCCTCTCCTTGCTTTTTAAGCCTGACAGATAGTCTTTGAAGCATTATTGCATTTATTTCCTCCAACCAGATGTGCAATTCATGTTATATTTGATAGAAAACCTTAGCATTATAGAACACACTTGTGCTAAAATAATAACACAAATGTATTTTCCATCACTGGGCTAAAACCTTCACAGGAATGTCTCCAGAACCTCCCATTTTCCAGTGTCTTGCTAATATTCTTGCAATAGCTGCTTTAATGCTGGTAGGTTGGGTCACCCGCATTTCACAGATATCTAAATAGAGTCAGTCTCCAAACAGAATCAATATAGTAGGTTTAAGCAGGAGAACATCTGAGAACATTCCAGCCTGCATTTGCAAGGAGCACACTGTAAGGAGAATGTTTAAATGTTACTTTTAAAGAAAGCTGCAATTCTTTTTTCCTTAAAAACAGACTCGGTGAGATGAATACATGACTTGTTCTACTTGTGCAAGAAAATTTATGTCTTTGTGCACATGAGAAATGTGCAAATAGGGTATTAGTTTTCTGTTCTCCTACATGTTTATTAGCCTAGCTTGGACCTCTAATACAGTACAAAATTAAAAAGTAAATACTTCAGTGTCTTTGAACAGTTCAACTGTGGTTCCTATGACAAAGAAATACAGAGTGATGCTGCTGGAGAATTTACTGAACTTTCCAAGTCTGTTATGGTGAGTGGAGGTAACCCAGCAAGAGCTCCTGAAGTTGGTATCTATTGATCCTCTGTAGGTTTAGCTGCCCACACAGGTTCAGCTCCTAGCTGATATGAGTAAATGACCCTTTATCATCACTGTGAACAACTCCAGCCATAGATTTTTTTCCTTCCCTCTCTGAAAAGTATAGCACATGCCCTGAGGCTCTCAGCCATTGGGAGATGTTGGTGTGTGGCTTCCAAGGTTAGAAATACTGTCAGCTGTACTTCCAGCATACAGTATTGCCACCCATCTGTCATAAGCCTTCAGGATTTTACTGGCCGGAAAAGAATTACTACTCTTGCCTGACAAAAAAATTCTAAAAAGAAATGTGAGGGAGCTTGGGATCCTTATTTCTGCACCTAGAAGCAGGCATGCAGCATTACTCACCTCAGAGGCACACAGCAGTCCAAGAGATAAACCAGGAGGCTGAGCTGTAGCTGTCTTCTCCAAGGACAAGCCCACAGGGATTTTTGGGCTTCCTGAAGGAACACAGCAGTGACATTAACCCTAGAGAGCTCCTTCCCAGAGGCAGTCTGCCTCACTAATCACCTTTCTTGAACATGTTTTCCAGACTGGAGTTGGGTGGTTCTATGCCACTTTCAGTACCTCAAAGATAACATCGTGTTTTCCCTAGGGATGAATAACTACAGAACTGAAGTAGTAAGTCATGTTCCCACTCCTGAGTCCCCATAGTATATTATTGCTTGTTGTTTTTACTGGAGGTGAAACACCAGGCAGGATCATGTCCAGTTGTGCTCATTGTTGTACAAAATGTACAGGGAGATACAGAAACATTTTACAAAAGACTACAGTCCTACATATAATTTATACCTAATATGATAGCTATAGTTACTGTCCTCCTGGTTGCAGAATGAAATATACGAAAATAACACACCGAAAAATCCAAAGATCACAGTAACTTGAGTCAGTTTTACCTTCTGATATATTTGAAAAGTCTTTATTAAAAAGATAAATGGCAATAGCAAAAATACTACCCTGGGAGCAGTTCTGATGTATACTAATTGCAAACAGCTCCACACATTCATTACATATGGTATGGCTCCTCCTAGTGAAACACTGCACAAACAGCTGAGGAGTAATTTTCCTCCCTTCCAGCATTTCCACCACCTCTTGAACTGCAGTCACTTAAGAGAATGGAGAAAAAAAGGATTACTTGCAGTTTTACTTCATGTACAAACTTTTGTCTTCAGATGTCTGTGTTTGGCTGCTTGTGGCTTCTGTGGCTCCTCTGCATGTGCATGTTTGCCAGTTACCATTTGGGAGATCATCAATCGAAGAACTGTCTCAAGTAACTCCAGAGTGAGAGCATAGGCTGCTAGAGTTTGAGCTAACAAGATAATTGTCATATGCTATATAGTACAAAGCCTCTTTCATACCTTCTGCTAGCTCCTACCCTCACTAGAAACAGAGCAGGTGGATCATAAGGCAGAATTTGGCCCTATGGCTTCTAAAATATTGGACTTTGCAATCATACAGAGAAAATAAATATTTTATTTGAGTTGCTTCATCTGTTTATCACCATAACTGGACATTTCATTCAGTTAGTAAATAACCTTTTTGCAGTTGGTTTAACTAGTTTTGCTGTAAATATAACTTAATGTTTTAGTTCTAAATAAATGCCAGCACCAAAAGCAGAAAAGAGGTCACAGGGTAACATGAAACTTCATTGTCAGTGAGGCTAAAAATGCAGTGAACAAGAAAGGATTTTATAGAATTATGAAGAATTAATACGTTAGACATTTCTGCAACTTTCTTGTCTGGAAAATTTTGGAAGTTTCAGTTCATTACAGGAGAAGATAAGAGTTTCATCTTTGAAAGGAGATTATTTCAATAGGCTTTAAATAAGCTTAAGATCAAAATAAGCTTTACAATATTCTACTGTGAAAAAAAACCCCAATAAACACACACAAAACAAAATACTAAAAAAAGCCAAAACACCAAACAACAAAACAACAACACAAAAAACCCACAACAAAACCCCAAAAACTGGTCTGCCACAGAATCTGTGGCAAAAAAAAAAATCTCCCAAAGCATATTCCACATCCCTAATAAGCTCCCTTATGATTTGCTCAGTCGTCTTCCACGCACTATGCTTGGCTGCCTCTGGTGCCAAGGGTGCATGGAAAAGGAGGTGTTTGGGATGGAGAGGTGCTGCAGTTAGAAAAAATGGACAGATTTCCTTACACAGGGCATATTGTTTACAGTAAAAACTCACTCTTGTCCTAAAGCCAGGAAAGCCCTCTGTGACCAGCTCTCTCCTGTATCCTGTATCTGACAACATATCTTTCTACAACTACTAAAATGGAAGCTAGAGAAGTGGGCTGTAGGTACAATGCTCACACAGCAAGGCTCTAAGGATTATGACAGTCCCACTGAGTGGGAATACTTACCACTGACACAGAGATCGGGATTATACCAACTGGGTCCTCCACTGATATTTCAGAAACAGCTCCTGAAATAACTGATAAATTAAAGCTTGATTTAGAGTTGAGTCACATTTAGACCCCAAAGAATATCCTGCATCCTTCTCTGACTCTGAGTCTTGTCACTGCCATTTCATTGTGTTCTCTGTGATGGATGCACAGCTCCAATTGATGAACTGTTCTTCCCTTACAATTAGGTACAAATCTGTTACGGAAATACAGCTGGCTATTTCTAGACTTTCCTGAAATGACTCTCTAAACACAGCTGCCTTACAGTCATGGTAAACATTCTTCACAAAGGCCAGTTTGCTCTGCAGGCCCCAAGGAATGTGACAGCTTGATACCTGGATAAGCTTGGGCTCAGTTTATGAACTGAGCAGAAAACCTGGAGTCTCTAGTGGATGTTGGCAAACATACCCTGGAGCCATTACTTGGTAGGGTTCATAAGTTGTTACTCAGCACCTTGTAATATGGAACTGGATATGACCAAAAAGGAAGACAAATAAAAATAATCAGAGAAGTAGTTCAGAAATACCCGAGATTAATAATGGTGCAGAGAGCAAGCTGCTACTGAGGTGCTGCAACCAGTTATTCAGCTCTTATACATGGCCTGATTTGGCTCACCTTGCAGGCTGAGATACACGAGTAATTATAGCTGCTAATTGGCACAAGACATCTTCCATGGTGTCTACATACAGCTATCACAGATTTCAGTCAGGAAAGGCAGAAAGGGTAGGAGGGAGGGAGAGCAAGATATTGAGCCACAGACTGTAACCCACTCTGTTACCAAATACAGACTTTTGGTCTAGAAGATGAAGTAATTTTAATTTTTGGTCCCTGAAGGCTGATGCTAGTTGGATTCGTGTTAGAAGCAGCATACACCAAAATCAGTACTGTTAAGCACTAGATAACTTCATTCAAAAACTGTTCAGTTCTCCACTGTATAAGAGTTCATGTCTTCCCAGGAGTTCAATACTAGAAAGGATATGCTATAGCTCCAGCTATAGCTCAAGCTCTTGGTGGAAGCACCACCTGCCAAAATTCAAACTGGTGAGGACCCAGATCTCTCCAAACTTGCTGCTACTTCTGGGAGCTTCTATTCGCTTTTGCATTGGTGAGGCCATGTAGGGAGTGTTGGAAAGGATGCAGGTAAAGAGCTGTTGTTGTTGTGGTGGGACCGATTCCATCTTCATGACTAAGACTGAGTAAAACTCACTGCTGAATAAGATACTACTTGCTCTGGTGCATGATAGTGGAATTAATCCCAGAAAGAGAATACCTAGAAACCTGGGCTTGCCTGTGCAAGTGTTGGGCACTGCATGAGAAATTCCAGGCATGCCACTACCAGGCAGCCTCCACACCCACTGGCAGCCTGGGGAAGGCTGAGCTCTGCTCACAGCTGGGTACAGCAAACAGTCTGGGTGGCTTTAACACACTAGTTTGTCAGAAAAGACTTGTTCTTTCCATACACTATGATCAGCTGGAAGGAACTGTTGCTCCATAGATTAGTGGAAAGGCTTTAGTTTTGCATTCTCACAGGAGGACAAGTATATTGTGAAGGAAGAAGAAAGAAATCAAAGAAGATTTCTTAAATGCTTCAAGAGGTGTCAGATGGCTGACTGAATCACAGGATGGACTACAAGACTTCCGTAGTATTGAAGGTAAGGTAAAAAAGGGCTTTAAGGACAGAGACTATTAGGAGAGAAGCCCTTGTTTGGTTGTGAGTAATCTCATTCAAGTGTAATACTGATACCAGAGAAGGAGGGAAAGCATAAAATTAAAGCTGTAAACCTGGGACTGACAGAGGAAAGGATGAAAAAAAAGAAAGCAGCCGTCAGTGAGAAGTACCCTGTTACTTTAAAGTGAGTTGATCTTGATTCCTGTGCTACTGTTTTAGAGCAAATCAGGCAATCATCATCACCACTATCAACATGGGATACACTATTTTACAGGCAGATGCCACCATAAACTGGATAAATTACAATGCTTGAATTTGTACTCCACAACCGATTAGTTATTCTTAGAAATGTGTAACCGACTCAAACATGCAGAGAAGCGTTAGCTATAAACACTACACTTAGCCCAGGATTACCTTCATGTTCAGAGGGGAGATGGGGAAGAAGCGGGAAGGAGAGACAACTGTTTGGTACATTAATACTCTCCGAATTACAACTCCTGCAGCCTTGTCATGACCCAGCAGAAAGTCCTAGTCTCAGTCTCTGTCACCACAATGTCCCATCCCAAATGCTACAGATGAATTTAATCACACAGAGGCCTGGAGCACTTTCCATGTTGGAAACAATAAGCTTCTGTGACTGAAACGAAAGTGGAAAATTCCCGGCACAGTTAAGCTCAGAGACTTTCCTCCACCCTGACTGTTCAGCATGCGAGGGTTTATCAAACCACACATCACACTGACTTGATGAAGGCTGTTGACCTCCTTCTCCATGTTAAATGAAAAGAATGGCACTTTAAGAGGATGGCTAGCAGACCGACGGCTGTGGCTGCAGGGGCGGTAGAGATCAGGCCACACTGCAGTCATCACTAGATGACGGGGTCACCCTCCCTCCCAGCTCTGCGCCTGGCCCCAGAGCCAGGCTGGTGGGGCAAAGGCTGCAGCATGATGGTTTTGATGGGGCAGGCACATTGACTATGTAATTCAACGCCGGGACAACGACCTTTCATTACCCGGCTGTTCCCTTCTCCAATGGAGGTGCTTTCTCAAGACCTGAGGAAAACCTAAAACAAAACAGAAAAAAAACCCAACCAAAACCAACCAAAAAAAACAAACCCGCAGCGTCCGGGTTCCCTGATACCAAGGTCCGACCCCGAGACCCTCCAGGCTCCCCAGGGTCTGACCCACACACAGAGCATTTTGGAGGGGGGCGGCTGCTCCTAGAGGGATCTCTGGTAAGCAGGACGAGGCAGGCAACTGTTGCTGCAAATAACTAATCAATCTTAGTATCAACGTGGCAAGAGGATACAACTAGATTTCCGTACGAACCACAGAGGCGATGTCCCCACAGCGCCGGGCTCCGCTCCCGGCAAATCCAGGGAGCCCCGAAGACCGTGGGTGGTGGGCAGAGCTTTCTCTTGCCGGATATCTCACGGTGCTCATGCAACGTGGATCCCTTTTTCCTTCCATACGACGTGTAGAAATACTGTAGAAATAGCACATCAGCCTCACCAGGCAAACAACACCTTGTCAGAGCGGCGGAGGGAGGGTTCCTCGCAGCCGGGCCCGGCACCCACCAGCACCACCCCCC
>NW_009952694.1:3201032-3203958 GCF_000747805.2 Chaetura pelagica
AAATACTCATGAAGCTGGAGAAAAAGAGAGGCAGAAGCGTCTGCATTTGCTGCCTTTGCTTCTGACGCCAGAAGGGATTTAGATATATTACCGGCAGCTTATTTAGAGAGTCCCAAAGCACACCAAGAGCAAAATAAACGAGCAGGACCAGACGCGCTAGGTTTAGGCACGCAGTCGGGGAGCGCCAGCGCAGGAGCCGGGGTCGGACGTTGCTCTGGTTATTCCGCCAAAGCTGCTGGGTAAGGAACTGTTTCTCGCTCCCAGCAAACGTCCCCCGTCGTGTAAGATACAAATAAACTGAAAACAAATACATCTATACACACAACAATTGTGGATCGTGCGATGGGAAAGGACTGCCGCTTACCGCCGTCTTTTCCACAGTGAGAGGAAGAAGGAACATTTCTCTGTCCCGGGGACTCTCTTTCCTTCCCCGGCAGCCGGAGCCAGGGCTGTCCCTGTCCGCGGAGCGTCTGAGCTCGAACGACACACTGCGCGCAGCATCCGCGGGCATCCCCGCTCCTTGCGCCCCGGCGTGCGCTGCCGGGGGGTCCTGGTGCCCAATACCCCTGCTCCTCTCTTTCCTACGGGTGGCCCAGCTGACGGGGAGAGATGGGATGAGCAACCTGGGACTACCTGATGTAAAAAAGCAGGGGCCTCGAAAATGATTAAGCAGGGGCTACCGCGAATTCTACGCCGTTCACTGTCAACGTCGCCTGACAGTGTCTCCTGGTGCCGGGTGAGGGCCACAAAGGCTACACCGAAAGTACAAGCTGTGGTACCGCGGGGACCCGGGAGCTGCTCCCATGGCCACGTATCCTACACCCCCACACATCCCCCACCAGGGCTGGTAGATGGGAAAGAGACTCTGTCGAAAGCGGAGCAAAGGGGCTGCAAAGGTCTGCATGTGGGTGCCGTGACCGGGGACACGCTCACCCGGCTGCTTTCTGCGGTTTTCTGCGGTCGCCTTGAGCTGGCACCGAGCGGGGGTCGCCCGGGGCGTTCGGGAAGGGATTGTCTCGGGAGGGAGAGCCGCGGAGGTCGGGGTCCCCGCGACTCAGGCGCTTGGGGCGCTACCTGAGGATGGCCTTTCCACGCCGATGCACTAATGGAGATGTCCGCGCCTGTCAAGTCCTTTTCCCCTGCCACAGAATTCGGAAGCCCCAACAATAAAAAAAATGCTTAGTTCATAAGCGGTTAGCCGTATACATAGATATAGAGGAGCCCAACTTTAATGCATACTTGTATATTCAGAGAAAATAATAACCGGGAAATGCGAACACACACACAAAAATAAATAGTTGACTTTTAATAAAAGCATTTCTGAAAGCCAAGATAAGGTTCATCTTTATTGTCTAAATCTTCACCTCATTTCCAGTGTGAACTTACCTCTTTTCCATTGTTTCTGGGAACAGTATGCTCAGATTAGTTTCTGAATGAGAAACTATTTCCCGTGTATAACCACAGAACTACCAAAATAATAGGTTCAGAAGTTTTACACCATTTGTGTTCCACAATAACCGTGCAGGATGTTATAAGATTGCATGAATATTAATACAGAAAGTTGGTTCTGGTAGTGTTTTGTATCTTCTATCGTGTTGCAGCTGTCCAATTATAAACCGATTGTTAATTTACAATAGCCATACATTAATAATTCATCTATGATTATTTAATTCTTCTAAATGAATTTCCCTTCAGAATGCCCAGATATGGGCACCAGTCTATGAACTTGTGCCAGGGCTCTGCCTCGGCCACTTCACACTTCCTTTGCCCAGAGACCAGCAGCAGGTCTTTCAGGGTCTTTCAGCTCAAGGGTCACTCGCCCGGCTTAGGTCTCAGTTCCAGGTCTCGATCCTGGAAGTCGCAGAGACCCAGTAAACTTCGCGTTACACCGTAGGGAGCTTTTGACGGGGCCTCCCGCCGAGGACACCCGTCGTTTGCCTGATTTGAAATAGACATCGACCTTTGTCACACAGAGAAGCTCTAGTACGGGTGTGGGGGGGAGTTGCCAGTAGCAGCATCTCCAGCAGGGCTGCGTGGTGACCTTCGCAGCAGCTATACTTGGAGGACTTGTCAGCAAATTTTCCCTGGAGGCCTTGGCTTCACCTTTCTTCCCATCATATAGTTCCTAGTTTCCCACGAGCAGCAGGAAAAACCCACACCTCCCAAGGCCCTTCTCGATCCCCTGCCACTGAACACGCTCCAAAGGAAAATGTCCCAAACGGAGTATCTCAGAACTAATTCTCGGGGAAGACGAAAACTGTGAAGGGAAACACTGATAAGGCCGAGCAGATGCCGGCGCAGTGGCGGGGGCAGGAGGTGAGGAGCAAGCAGTTTGCTGTGACACGGGGCCCAGGCCCAAGTCGGTGGCACTGGGATGTCCCCAGTGAGTTTGAGCCAGGGCCAGGCAGCAAGAAGCCCCCGCTGCCTGTAGCTGTGGAACAGCCCACAGCCGCTTGAGACAAAGCCTCGGTGCTCAGCACAGGGTTTTGCACCTCAAAATTCCCTCATCTCCCTCCCTTCAGCTTCGCCGCTGGAAGTAGTGCCAGGGCAGTGCATGGACTGCAAAGACCAAATCCGGTTCTCTCGCCTGGAAAATTTCCCCGTCGGGGACGCTCCATTGCTAGGGACTCTCTTGCCAGGACTGGGGTGCTTCTGCAGCCTAGGCGCTGGTCCTACTGCCCTTTCTTTCTTGGGGGGGGATTGGTGACCCGAGTTATGGAGCTGCAGGTGGGCAGCTGCTCAAAGGGGTCTCCTCGATGTGCCCAACTGATGGCTTCAGGCCGTCCCTCTTCCGCAGCCCCGGGCTGCACCCTTCCCTCGGGGCTGGATGGGGTCCCGGCAGGGCGGGGGGCGGGTATCCTTTTGGCAGGCAGCTGCAGGCTCTAGGGCTCTGGCGTCGGCACTGGCAGTCCCTGGAAAAGGCGGG
>NW_009952694.1:3203991-3209148 GCF_000747805.2 Chaetura pelagica
ATCTCTTCAGCGTCGCGGCTGATCCCGCATGGTCCCTGCTTTCCTCCTTACTGCTGAATTTGACTCTCTTAAGTGGAGAAGAGACTTTTAAATGAAGAAGTAACTCTTAAATGACATTTCTGACGGGCCAGATGCCGAGGCAAAAAAGCCTCCGCGACGCGGGGCATTTGCCTCTCCCGGGAGAGGAGTCACATTAGGTGGGCAGGGCTGGGGACAGTGGGCTTCTTCCCTCGAAATAGCCCTTCTTCTCTAAAGGAAAAGTATTTTTTTAAAAAGTAATTTTACTGCACTGTTCTGCATTAAATGTTGTAGTGTGTCAACGTTGTAAATGACCCGGGACGGTTTTATCCTCTCAGTTATTTTGCAGCAGTTGCAAGACAGCAATATTATGGGTGTAAATTGGAGCATAGGAAGTTCAAGGTGAATATCCGAAAAAATTTTTTTACTGTGAGAGTGACAGAGCCCTGGAACAGACTGCCCAGGGAGGTTGTGGAGTCTCCCTCACTGGAGACATTCAAAACCCACCTGGATGAGTTCCTGTGTGATGTACTCTAGGTGACCCTGCTCTGGCAGGGGGGTTGGACTAGATGATCTCTCGAGGTCCCTTCCAGCCCCTAAGATTCTATGATTCTATGATTCTATGATTCTATGATTCTATGATTCTATGATTCTATGATTCTATGATTCTATGATTCTATGATTCTATGATTCTATGATTCTATGATTCTATGATTCTATGATTCTATGATGTGTGGTGTAAGCGGGCAGGGCTGGACCCGCGTTCGTCTTGTAAACAACACTGCCTTTCACGGGAGAAACTTTAGTTTACTTTATGAAAAAAAACAGCAACCGAGAGTGAACTCTGGGTCTGATTACGTCTTCACCTGCATCACTAATGTCACCGGGCCTCCGGGGAGTGGCGTGAGAGACGCGACGCTGGGGTCGCCCCCAGGACTGATGCCGATCGCAGCTGCGTATCCGCGCAAGGCAAGAGGGGATGGGGAAAGGAGAAAGGGCAGCTCGGAGCTCTTTCCGCGTCTCGTTCCCCTCTCTCCCTCGTTTTATTCTCACAACGAAGTTAAACCCTCAGAGTAGGAACGATCGAGTTTTGTCCAGGCTGTAAAACATGAAAATCTCTACAAAGTCTTCTGTGTAGGCCAAAAAGTGACCGCATTTCCTACTCCATCGGGGAGAAAAAAACCCCAACAACAACAAAAAACACCACCTCCGATTTTTGTGACGATGAAATGCAAGGGTAAAGGAGATTTGGGAGGAAAACGCTAACAAGCCCCTTTCCTTTACGTGCGCCTCCTGCCCAGACCGCGTCCTAGCGCTCTCGAGCCCTGCATGTCCCACCTTTCCCTCTGCTTTTCACCTGGCTGACTGCCACGGTCCGTAAGCCGCAGGCATGGATGTCCCCCCCTGTATACAAACCTCAGGTCATTTCGGAGGTATCTCCTTCGCAGAGGAACAGGGCATCAGCGAGTACTATGCATAGTGTGGAGGTATCCGTATACACATTTTTGGATGAGGTGTTTATGCACGCGTGAAGCCATAGGAACAGGAAACCTTTGAAGAGAAAGGATCGAGAGAAAAAGGGCTCTCTTTCAAACCTGACAAGGAAGGATTGCTACCGCCTTCAGTCCGGGAGACAAATATTTAGGGGGTCTGTTCAAGGGTGGGACAGGATTAGAGGACACAAAGTCAAGTGAGGAAACTTCCTCCCCGACGGAGCCACCTGCGGGAGTGCAGCCCGGGCCGCCCCCGGCCCCCTTCCCAGCGCCGGGACTGCACGGCTGCAGGCAAGGAGGAACCCTGCTGGCAGCCAAGGCCTCCCCCACCAAAGAAGCGAAGGAGGGGATAATTATTCTTCCTCTGGAATTCCCGAGGCATTCGTTATAAATCACCCGGCGAAGGCAAAGCTCCGAGGTGTGCAGGAAAGCAAGGCAGAGCCGCACTTGGCTTGTAGCTGCCCCTCGTAAAAATACAGCTAGCAGATAAACCAGTATTGATTTGGGATCCTGCGCAGGCGAGCTCCTAAATTCCCGGCGCCTTATCTGTGCTGGGCTCCGCCGGGACAAGCGGGAGGGTGGGGTGGCCACCCCGCTCCCCCAGCACGGAGCGGGGCACCGGCAGCGACACCCTGAAGTACTGCTTGGTTTAACCAAACAGTGCTGTCCCTCGCCTTTGCTGCCCCGGGGGGAGGGCTCCGTTCCCGCAGCTCCCGTGGCACCGAGGAGCCTGCCTGCGTTTGCACGTATGTGCACACCGGGGTGCGTGCGTGCGTGTGTGTGCTCTCCAACGAAAGCCACGGAGAAAAGCAAAGACTTTCGGAGTCAAGACGACCGAACTACCAGGACTCTCTCAAACGCTTCTGGTGATCGAAAGCAGCTCGAAAATGCAATTATTCCTGTAGGTGGCACTGGTACTAGGTGTTGCAGAAGCACAGGCAGAGATGGAGAAAATTGCCTATTTGGTTCCTATATTGCCAATTGCTTCCTATAATTTAACGCAGAACAACAGAGGTGGTTTGTTTTTTTTTTGGTTGTTTGTTTTGGTTTTTTTTTTCATTTACTCTAAATTAATGTATCATGTGACAAATTAAAACCCGACTGCTTTATCAGAACAAAATATGCTTTCAAATACTGGCCCTCTGTACCTTTACGGCCTGGTCCATGACAATTGTCTATTTATTTCTCCTATATGTCATTAAACAATTGCTAGTGCAAAGAGACAATAACTCAGCATCGCTCATTCAAATTAAGTGTTTGCATCAGGAAAGACCTAATGAGATACTGCCTGGTCTCCAGAGGGGTTGGTAGGAACAAGTGACGGCAGTTATTAAATCTGTCCAAGCAACTAGCACATCATTAAGACATCACCACCGCCACCCCAACCCCAACCTCGATCTGAATATTCAAGCGAGGTGGAAGGAGAAGGACGGTGGCATCACAGCCGCTGGCCGGCTGGGATACCCGCCGCCCCGAGGAGCTGGGCTGGGACACCCCCGGGGCTCGGCCGTGAGGGGAGGCTCGGCGGGGTTCGGCGGGCGAAGCTCAGCCTGCTTTTCGCTCGTTTTCGCACAACTGTTCCCTTATTTCACCTGTTCATCTGTTTGCGGCGCCTTCCCGTAAAAATGCAGACGCCTGTTCTTGCCTTCACTGGAGGGGATCTGCTACGGACCTGAGATGGGGGATCAACCCGGACAAGGCAGCCGGGTCTGTCTGTGCCCTCCTCTCTACTGGGAAGGAGCTAAACGCTCGGAGGCTCTCGCCACTGGTCGCCTGAGCTTTTACAGACCTTTCCAGCTTCTTCTCCCACCGGGGCTGAGAGCCCCGGCCGGGACGGGCGCTGGGAACCAGCCGGGCCGAGACGCTGCTCGAGCACTGGAGAGATGTTTGGGCTCCGGCCAAAGTACCCGACACTGCTTGGGCATTTTCTAACCGCTGAAACGGAGCTTCCCTGCTCCTGCACGCCAGGAAGGAGGTTTGAAGGAAGTTGCGACCTTATCCTAAAAGCGTGACACTCGAAAACCTTGTGCCTTGATTTCTTGCTATCTTCCGTTCCGTTTCAGATGTTGAGGTCTGTCGCCGCCAAAGTGACCTCGAGACCTGATGTATTTGCCCGCCATCGCTTCAGAAGTATGCAGAAAATGTTCAGACATGGCTTGTTTGTATCCAATTAAACTTTTTAAAACAAAGCTTCCTCCTATTACACTTTCATTCTCCGTCTTGTCCCTGCTGTCAAATCAATTTCTTAAAATTGAAATCACACACTCACACATGGCACGGGCCTCCCCTCCATCCCCCACTTGGTTTGAGGACGAGACCAAAAAAAAAAAATATCTTTTGTGGGAGTTTCGGAGTTGTGAGTATTTCAGCGCACATTTGGATTTTATATTAATTAAATTTAAAAATACATATCCTTGTGGAATCTCATGCACTTTCTTACACAAACGTATAAGTGCGTGTTTTTTAGAGAGCTAAAACAAGGCAGCGGGCAGCAATTACAGACACCACATCTACCAACGAAGGATCGGCAACGTGTCCCTGTGTCATTCTCACAAAGACTTTTTCCTCCGAAAAGAGGGGAACAAGTGGAAAACAAAGCCTGCCCCTGCAGAAGGGAGGGGGCTCGGTTGCTATGGAGAGGAGACGGTCCCTGCCTGCAGCTGGGGGAGATGCCTGGCTGAAAGAGGCATCTCTCCGTGAAAATCCCCCCTCTCCTTAGCAGTCGCTTCCAAGCAAGCGTCCGCCGGGGCATGTGTGAAGTGCGCTTGTCCCAGGCTACTCTCAGGACACCTGAGACCTGGGGGTCAGGCCGGGCATTTTCGAGCTTGCAGGCTCGGAGGGGGAGCGGCAACGGCGAATCCACCTCCCTTCCCTCCCCGGGGGAGCGCGGGGTCAGTCGTACCGGCACCGTGCCCTCGCTAACCTGCTGGGCTTAGCTATTTTACCACATAACAAAATGCACATGGCAGCCAGTGATACGGGAAGGCCCCTTCATCCTGCATTTGCTTATTTACATGTCTCTCAAAAAACCAGGAGCGATTCCGAGAGATCCCGTGGGATTTTATACACCCGTGTGTAGGAATAGCTCTGTGCAAAACGAAAGCCCCTCGGGTCTCATCTCGTCCTGCAACATGCAGCACCCTTGCTCCGGGCCACAGCCTAAGGTTGTGCCCTTCCCCCTGCCTCTGCCCTGCTTTTCCCTGTCTTTCAGAGATGTCCAAAGGCTTCTCCGACACTACCACTGCGTTGTCCGCCCCCCGCCCAAAAAAAACCTCCCGGAGAAAGCCCCGCCCCCCAGCCACAGCATGTCTTTGTGTCTCTAACCTCTGCCACCCCAGACACACACCTTCCCCACACCATCTCGAAAAATTCGGCCACCCGATTACAGACACAAGGGGGCTTTGTCTTTCTGGAAGGGTAGAGAGGACTTATGCTTACTATATATGCTGCTATATGAGCATCTTTCTGCATCGATAGCTCCTCAGCTCTCCCCTCAAGGAAGGAGAAGGCTTTGGCTTCCTTCAAATAAGAGAAATAATTAAATCTCTGCAGCTTCAAACGCGAGGTGTGTGCCGCATTTTATTGGCCTGATTTCTTTCTAGAGTGGGAGAGCAGAGCAAGCTGAGAATAAGCGTTGCACTCTATA
>NW_009952694.1:3209429-3210001 GCF_000747805.2 Chaetura pelagica
AGACACACACCTTCCCCACACCATCTCGAAAAATTCGGCCACCCGATTACAGACACAAGGGGGCTTTGTCTTTCTGGAAGAGTAGAGAGGACTTATTCTTACTATATATGCTGCTATATGAGCATCTTTCTGCATCGATAGCTCCTCAGCTCTCCCCTCAAGGAAGGAGAAGGCTTTGGCTTCCTTCAAATAAGAGAAATAATTAAATCTCTGCAGCTTCAAACGCGAGGTGTGTGCCGCATTTTATTGGCCTGATTTCTTTCTAGAGTGGGAGAGCAGAGCAAGCTGAGAATAAGCGTTGCACTCTATCCCGCCGAGCCCCTACCGAAATGGAGGACGGGAGGCAGGAACCGAGCACGCCGAGGTCAGCACGGAGGCACCGGGAATCTCGGCCGACTCCCAGACCGGAGCCCGGCTGGATGGTCTGGGACGTTGCGGCGCCGGGACCACGCTCCCAGCTACTGGAGAGGTTCGGGGGACCCCGGGGACTGAGCACTGTCTGGGGGCCCCCTGCCCCGCAGAAGTCCCCATGGGCGAGGGGAGCCCGGGGCTGCCAGCCGCCGCACCGCCGG
>NW_009952694.1:3210412-3213005 GCF_000747805.2 Chaetura pelagica
TTCAGCCCTCCCCACCCTCGCTTTGCTTTGCCCAGCCGTGGGAGACCCCGCGGTGGGGGAGCGGGTGCGGTCCGGGGCGCCGCCGGCAGAGGGGCCTCAGGGCGAGCCCCCTGCCCGGCCACGCGTGACCTTCCACTGTGGAGACCCTCCGACCCCGCGGGGCCCCCTGCCCTCTTCTCCCTGACGCCTTTCCCCTCCGATTCTTCTATGATTTCCTACCTGAAAAAAAACAATGAATCTTTTTGCCAGGCCGGTCTGAAGCGATCATCATGCTGTCGTATATTATGATGTTTTCATATTCCTCTCGGCTCCCCCTGCCCTCTACCGACTCACTGTAGATGTGACCTTTGGTATTTCAGCCCACACTCAGCAGTTGAATGGAAACAAGTTGAGCACGTTCACTTCTGATAAACATTATCCTTAAACCACTGGAGACCCGAGCAGAGTAAACGAGCTTTTCCGACAGGACCACATAAGGAACACACATTGAGAAAGGGAAAGAAACCAAATATCCAGGAGATCAGAGGCGGGCTCGGGGGTGGAGGGGTGGGAGAGGGAAGGAGGGGGAACAGACAGGTTGGAGGACACGGCGGGGAGGAAGAAAAAGACACAATTGTGAGCACAATTGTAGGCACAGATGGGGAGAGAAACTGGCCGGGCAGCGTGGGAGAGCAGCCCAGGGTCACGCCCGAGCATCCCAGCAACCCTGGGGGAGCTTCAGGGGCGCCGGGCCGGGCCAGGAGTCGCGGGGCCAGGCTTACAGAAGCCGTGCTCCCGGAGATAGTCCTCGGCCACACGCCGCCGAGCTGTGCTGAGGCTACGGGAGGGAGGGGACGCCTGTGCGAAGCGGCCGGGCCCGGCGGCGGCGGGTGAAGGGCGGAGGGCAGAGTCTGGCCGGGGGCAGCCCAGGCTTTGCGGGCGGGGAAGCAGCTGCCGGGAGGGCAGCCTTGGCGGAGACGTCCGGAGACTTTGCTTCGAAGTACGCTGGTGATGCGATCGGAAGTTTTACGGACGCTCACCCTCTTCCATTTTTTTAATTACATAATGAACTTAACGAAAGGCTGGGTCGGGGTCCAACTAGTTCAATGCCTCCTGCCTTGCAAAATACCCAATGGAGGTCAGCTAACAACACCGACGAGGATTCTGGCTTCGGCAGCTGCCCGAGAGTATTGCCTGCCCAGCATGCCATCGCTTTCGGACCCTGGCATTTGCGGGGGAGGGGGGTAGATCGATCCCCTGTACCAGAGGTAATTTTATCTAGGTTGAGGAAGCACCACAGTTTACAAGTGTGATACACTGAATGGGCAGCTCACATTTCTGAAATAACCACAAAACCGCCATAGAAAATTTGTTGTTGTTCGGTTGTTTGATGTTCGTTTGTTGGTTTTTGTTCTTAGGGGTTTTTGTTTGTTTTCTTTGTTTTAATTCCCTGTGAAGGCAACAGAACTATCGGCCGATATTTCGATCAAATTAGGAGACACCTGGAAAAGAACCACGGTCGCTTTCTTTCCACCACAAAACTTCTTCAACACGCAATTAATTTCTGAATGATCACCAGCAACATTCTACTTATGCACGTTCATTCCGATATGTGCAGGCTCTGAAATCCAGCTCAATTAATTTGATTTAAAAAAAATAATCTTACAAACATTACAATTATAATAGTATGTACACAGTGTTCATACACACCAAAGACATCTATTTCATATTTTAGTCGCTGATATTTCGTCCACGACGGCCACGACATTATATCTTTTCACGTTTTATTTACAGATCCTGAGCCTTGAAGACTCTATTTAAAATAAAAAAATCAAACAAAACAAGCAAGCAAAAAAAAAAAAAAAAAATAGAGCAAAAAAAATCCATAATGAAAAGTATGATAAATTCTCGGTTGGAGCTGGGAAGCCCATGGTCTCTGTGTGCAAATTGATGTAGGTGGGATGTATGCAAGAGGCACACACACAGGCTCACAGATCAGGATCCATACACCTAATGCCAAACCAAACACTTCTTCCACATACACAAACACGCCGTGACCCACACATACTTTAATTCCTACCAGCTTTGTCTGTTTTTCTTTTAACTGTTAATATGTAGCAGGGTCTTTGATAAAGTTGAAATCAGCTGCGAGGCGTTGACACTTTACAGCAAAGCGCGGTGCAATATTTAGTGTGGGGATTAAAACAAAACTGGAGCCGGTCTTTGATGACCGGGGAAGACCAGCATCCCGGTGCCGCGAGCCCCGGCTCCTCCCTGGGCAAGCGGAGCTGCAGCTGATGTCCTGACACGTTTGTGACTTCCACTAAAAATGACTCAACTCTCATCGCTCATAATCTTCTCGTACATCACCCGTGAAATATTCGTTAGTGAAAAAGTGCTTTATTATAACAAGGCGACTGTAAACAAGGCAGAACTTTTCTCCCGCGTTTGCAAAGTCAGCTCGGGGGAACGGCGCGTGTGGCAGGACGTGGCACAGCTTCTGTCAGGGAAGGAGCTGCAAGCCCTGACACCCCCTCACTGGCTGCTTTTCTCTAGGGGAAGGGCCGGGAAGCGCGGAGCAGAAGTTCGGGACACCCTGGAGGTGTCCGCGGCT
>NW_009952694.1:3213101-3214164 GCF_000747805.2 Chaetura pelagica
GCGTGCGAGGAAGAGGGGAAGGCCAGCCAGCACCGCGCTGTCCGTCATCTCTCCCGGCCATTAGGCGGGCGGCGGGGCGGCGGGGCCGCCCCCGGGGGCGGGCTCGGGGGAGCGGTGGGCTGCGGCGCTCGGCCCAGCCCAGCCCTGCCCACGTTGCCCTGAGGTTGAAATGCAGAAGTCAAGGCTCTCTCGTCTGGAAGCAGATTTCCTTGTAGCCCTTTTCCCCTCACGCCCCTGCTGCCTCCTCGTTGGAGATCAGAAAGCCTCGGGGATTAGTGCAGCCGGGAGCGCAGGAGGCTGGGAGCCTGTCTCTGGGCTTAGGTCTCCGTTTGGGATTTAGGGAAGCCCAAGAGGTGTCCTGCTCAGAGGAATGGGTAAGTGGCTGGGAGCTGCAGGAGGGTTCAAGTGGTGTCAAGAGAGGGGGAGCACCCGTGCGCCGTCATGTGCCGCTGCCGCGGCTCCCTTATTGACTTTGCTCGTGTTCATACAAGTTGTAAGAACACGTTAAGGGTCAGGAGCAGGGAAGAGAGAAAGCTAGTGACTGCTCCGTTTATTATTAACGTTATCAGGCGAGTGCAAGACATGATTCCAGCCGAGTGGATGGCTGGAGCGTGTGGCACGTTGTGTATTATTCCTGACACCGATCTTAGCAGTTAACATTTTAGCACGTTTGTTTTACAGCCTGGTGTAATTGTGCTGTTAAGGAAGAGGCGCTAACAGCACCAGAAACGGTCTTTAAAAAGTTAGTTGAGACTCAGAAGCACCGCGCTGCCCTTGCCTCTCCCAAAATCTAAAAGAATTTCCTAAACTACTTTTCCTTCCTCCCCCTCCCCCACGTTTTCGAAAAATGTTTTTCTTTTCTTTCTCTTTCCTTCGTGTTCCTTTTTCCTGTGGCAATAAAGCTGAGTTGTCTGTTGGGGCGATCTCTTTTTTAATCTCTGGAATGCGGTTTTTTTAAAAATATGGTTGATACACAAGCCGGAGAGCTCTGACATTTGTTGCCACAGGTTTTCTTTCTTTCTCTCTCCCTCACTCTCTTTTCTTTTCTTTATTCGTTATCTTT
>NW_009952694.1:3214326-3217781 GCF_000747805.2 Chaetura pelagica
CCCTCTTTTTTTTTTTTTATTTGTTTTTTTTTTTTTTTTTTTTTTTTTTTTTTCCCCCCTTTGCCCTTTCCCTCCCCCCAGTTTTCTTCAGTTTCTGGGGACATCCCTCTATTAGAAAGAAGCGTACGTGGAACGACCGACAGGGTGGTCCCCGAGCCATGACATCTGCCTTGTGATGAGAAGCAGTTCAGACGCCCCTTCTGAGCCATTTCCCGTGTCCGACGGGTGTGTTTGTGTGTTTGCTTGCAGAACCTGCCTTCGGAGAAGTGAACCAGCTCGGGGGGGTGTTTGTCAACGGGAGACCCCTGCCCAATGCCATCAGGCTGCGGATTGTGGAACTGGCGCAACTGGGTATCAGGCCGTGTGACATCAGCCGACAGCTCCGCGTTTCCCACGGCTGCGTCAGTAAAATCCTGGCTCGCTACAACGAGACCGGCTCCATCCTACCGGGGGCTATCGGAGGCAGCAAGCCTCGGGTCACCACCCCCACGGTGGTGAAACATATCCGGACCTACAAACAAAGAGATCCGGGCATCTTCGCCTGGGAGATCCGGGATCGCCTGCTGGCCGATGGCGTGTGTGACAAGTACAACGTGCCGTCGGTCAGCTCCATCAGCCGCATCCTCCGGAACAAAATCGGGAACCTGTCTCAGCAGAGTCACTACGAGTCCTACAAGCAGCACCAGCCGCCCCCACAGCCTGCTATACCCTACAACCACATCTACTCTTATCCCAGTCCCATCGCTGCTGCAGGAGCTAAGGTGCCCACCCCTCCCGGGGTACCAGCGATCCCCAGCACCATGGCCATGCCCAGGACGTGGCCATCCTCCCACTCGGTGACGGACATCCTGGGGATCCGCTCCATCACAGACCAAGGTGAGGAGGGGGGACCCGGGGCCACAGCGGCAACCGGGCAGGGCCGGAGCGTTTCGGTGTCTGCTCCTGGGCTCCTTCCTCTCCCAGAGTCGGAAGGAGGTTTCGTGATTTGCCCCGGGAAATCTCGTGTTTCCCCAGCCCGAGCCGGGCACTGAGTTTACCGGAGGATGTGCCTCGGGAATGTGATCGGAGGACCCGGGGCGGGCTGCAGGCGGATCAGCAAATCGTACAGATCGGCTGTCACCGCTGCCCTTGTGATCCCAGAAGGGGAAACTTTGTCTAGAGGGAACGGCACGGGCTGCGGCGGCCCGGGGCTCGGGGTGCGCTCAGTCCCGCTTCCAGTCCCGGTCGGGTCTGCCTTTCCATGCCTTTCCCTGCCTTTCCCCAGTCCCAGGCGCCGCCTTGGCATTACCGAGAAATCAATTTTCTCTAGTTTTCGCAATCAGGCCAAATTTGCTCCGGCAGGAAGTTCAAATGTCACCTAATTGCTTTCATTCTAATGCTGTATTTTCCTCCGAAGCTGGTCCAGGAAAACCAAACCTCCAAGATTTGCTTCTTTTATCCTTTCCACCTTCTTTCTGTTTCTCCGCCTGGAAACTGCGTCGCGTCTCCCGGCCGCTCGCTAAGCTTTGCCGCAAAGAGAGGGACATTTTTTCCATTTCGGTCTCTGCCAGTGAACTAACAGTAAATGTGGTTAAAACAACAGTCTAAAATAACCTTCGCCTACAGCGATCTGTGTCCCACTCTTCCCTCCCAATTAGCGGAGGGAGGGAGAGGGGGGGGTTGTGATTTTTGTTTTCATTGCGTTTTTAACGGCAACAATACGGTTCCAGCAGCACTTCAAATGCAAATTGATCCTTTAGGCACCGAAGAATAATTTTATGTTTCTTTTCTCAAAACCTCTATTTTTTTGTGGTGTTTTTGTTTGTTTGTTTGTTTCTTTTTTTTTTTTTTTTTTTTTCCCCCCCAAGGAATAGGCACAGACACGTTTTACTTATATTCATACATACAAACATCTGTACGTTTTGTTCTTCTTCGCCCTCAACTTCGCTATATAAACTTTATGCTCAGACCACAGTGGCACAAGCAAATGTGTTTCTGCGTCGACCTTAACAAATACGCGCCTGGCAATCTTTGCTCTGGGCTGGGGAGAGGTAGTGTTGGCAATGAACATTAAAAAGAATGAGAACATTACAATCACATGAGAAATGGGAGTTGTTGGGTATTTTTTTCTTGGTTTTTTTTTTTTTTTTTTTTTAAAGTGAGTTCCTCTTTTATTAACACCACATTGGCAGGCAGGCAGGCAGGCCTCTGACGGTACTGCCGGGTGCCTCGGTATCTGCCCCGTCTCCCTCAGACCTCGAGTTGCACACATCTTTCTGCAGTGTAAAATCTCCCCCCTCCCCTTCCCAGCAGAGAGCAGGGACTGCTGAGCGGCCGATGCCGCAGATGGGGGCTGCTCGCCCTTGATTT
Source organism: Chaetura pelagica (assembly GCF_000747805.2). NCBI lineage: Eukaryota > Metazoa > Chordata > Aves > Apodiformes > Apodidae > Chaetura > Chaetura pelagica. The sequence continues at coordinate 3,216,676 of NW_009952694.1, forward strand.
ATAGGATAAACTGACCTTGCTGACACGGAAAGGAAGCCCCTATTCATGGGAAAGTGTGAGATCAGCAGAAAAGGGCGCTCACCGAGAGAGCTCAATTTCTTAAGACAACTTCAGATTTGTGCCTTTGCCCAGCCCCGGCGAGGGGCCGGCTGAGGTCGTGCCCCCCCCTCCCGGGTCTCCCGCAGAGTCGCCTGCAACACAGCCTGGTATTCCCGTGCCGCGGCTGATGCGCGTACAAATAACAGGAGTTATATAAAACTTATCCCCTTTTTCTTACCTTCTTCCCTTTTAAATTTAATTTTATTTTAAAAAAGTTTGGTTTTGTTTGGTTTTTTCCCCTTTCTTTCTTTGTTTTGGTTTGTTTTCGTCCCAATCTTGTTTGAAGCCTGGTTGGTTCATCTGAAGCCATGTCAAGGTTAATTCTAACAGGGGGTATCATTTGTCCTCAGACTCGCGCGCTCACCTTTCGGCACAAAAGGCGGTTCCTGTAAATCTCACTTAGAAGACCCCGGGGAACGAGTGAAGGGGGGCAGCCCCGTCCCGCCAGTGCAGGGGCGCGGGGACGAGCGACTCAACCAGCTCCGGGCTCGGCCGGAGATCGCTGCCATCAGCTGCACGCAGGGAACCGACTCCCTTCCCCCTCGCTCCGGATGATCTCTCCAGGGGCTCCCGGGAGCGAGGTGTAGCGGGACAGGGACAGGCTCTGCCCCATACACTGCGTCCCTCTGGGAAGACGAGCCGAGTCCAGCCGGAGCAAAGTGTTCCGCATCCCGGCCCCTGCTTCTAATCCCTCTTTCCCCCGTGTTTTCCAGCAGTGAGTGACACTTCGCCTTACCCCAGCCCCAAGGTGGAGGAATGGAGCAGCCTGGGCCGAAACACCTTTCCCGCCCCGGGCCAGCACGCCTTGAACGGGCTGGAGAAGAGCTCCCTGGAGCAGGAGGCCAAGTACAGCCAGGTAAAGAGAGAAGGGGGGAAGGGCGGTGATGCGCAGGGCCTGTGAGCTCGGCCTCGGGCTTGCGGCTCTTGCCCCGGGCTGCCGCCCTCTGGAGCCGGTGCTGGCCTTCCCTCGGTTCTGGTTTGCAAACGAGTCCGCCAAGACGGGCAAC
>NW_009952694.1:3218783-3289565 GCF_000747805.2 Chaetura pelagica
GCCCCCCTGCCCCTGCGCGCTCCCCCCCCGCCGACCGGATCCCACCGAGCCGCCCACCGGGGCTCTGCCTCGGCTCGGCCAGGACCGGAGCCCTCGCCCCGGTCCGGGCAAGGCGGTGTGAGCGGGCATGTCCCGCCGCCCTTAGCGCCGCGTTGTACCCTGTCCGCAGCGTGCTCTGTAGGCAGGGGAATAATTTGAAAATTAGGTGTAATTGCTTCCTACGTTAAGCATTTTTAAACGCTTAAGTAGACGACGAATTTCCTACGTTTAATTGCAACACAATATAGCTATTACTTAATAAATCTCGGTCTAAATTTTTGTACTTGTTAATGGAATCCCATGCCAGGAGAAAAGCTATAAAAGGCACAACTGTTGCTGGTTGGGAAAGTGCAGGTTTTAAAAACTTTTTTTTTTCATGCGATGGAGGCATTTCAAAACGTATCAGGGGCTGCTCAGATACATTGACTTCCCGCCCTCCGTTTGTTACACTGCTAACGAAGCAGCGGAAAACCCACGATCTCTGTTCAGCGTGTTTCCATTCAAATACTGAGGTTTGGGACATATTTTTTCGAGTTCTATGTCTGGTTTTGGATCCCACGTCGAGGAGACTTTTGTAGCTTGTATTTGGTGCCGAGAGTAGCTGAATCAGACCCTTCCCAATTCAAGCTGTGGAGTGTGAACTTGGGAATGCTTGAAAAGAGGGGAATGAGGCAGAGTGGGAAGCATCGTAGGTCCCCAAAGTGAACGATTACTTTATTCCATATATTACCTTACAAACAGTATACTGCCCTCAATGCTATCCTATAAGTTTCGTGTTATATTTTTCTACTATCCCTTTATTTTTCTGTTAATTTCATATTACAAATAATGTGCCGTATAGTATGGCCATGACTGTAAGGTTTAAGAAACAGTTAGAGTAGATCTAGAGTTAATACTTCCTTCCACAATTTTCTTTAAACGTGAAACAAATACAGCGTTAGCAGTCTTACTGAAAATTGTGAAAAAGCTTGTCATTATTCTGTTAAGAACGGCTGTACTGTGGCTGTGTTGTCATAGATTCCAGGCTGGGCCTTCTGCACTTGATTCTGCTGAAATATTCAGAAGATCTAGCTCTTAGGCTGTAAACCATTGCCTCTGTTGGAATCTCATTTACCTCAACAGATGCGTTGAGGAGCAATGTTATGTACATCAGATTATTTTCAGTGCTGGTGTTGCAAACTATCTTTTATCTTTATTTCACCCTTTCAATATTTATGCTTTCATCTTCATAACATCATCACTGTTCTACTGTCAATTCCAGTCATACCTTAAACTTTTGTTCAACATGCAAGATCACCCGACAAATGTAATTTTAACATATTTGCTATTTTAAAATGGAGCAAATTGCTATTAATAAAATGGAATGCATTTATCACAACACATTGTCCAGAGAGTTTAAAAGAGCAGAAAAGCCAAAAAGCATTTATCCAAAAGGTCATTTTCAGAACCCTACTCACTAAAAGAAGATACAGAGAAGATTCCCCCCTGCTCCTTCTACATAAATAATATGGGCAAAATAGAATGCTCAAACGTATGGACCAGTCTATTAATGTAGTATTCAGACTTGCTTACCGGATATTCTGTTCGCGTGTACATTCATTGCTTTGTCTGTTGCAAGCTGACTGCTTGCAAATTCAGAATGTATTCAGAGAAAATTAATGTCAAATAAGGATGTGAAAATGCGATTTTTTTTGCAGTTTTTACAACATTCTTTTTGCCAAAATATTTGTTCCAGTCAGGTGCACAGTGGTACTTGTGAACCAAATTCTTGCTGAGGTAGCACTGATGTACTGTCTGTCTGTTTGCTATAGTGCAGTGAGTCTGGAGTGATGGTCTGTGACAGTAAAGTCTCAACAAAAGGCTCTGATGTTCTTAGATCTTTATATAGTCTCTTGTAATGTGTACTGCTTTGGGTATAAATAGATGAGCAGGGGACAGGAGAGAACACTGGTTCATTTGTATGGCTCCAGCAAAGAGGTATTTGGAATGGTGGAAAATGGGGAAACCACAGTCATAATTTATGTGCCAGAAGTACTATGCTGAAATGGACTCTGTTTCTGAACTTCAGGGTTAAATGCTATTGTCCTCATCTCCTTTGTGCAAAGCTTATTACAAAAGTTGGGTTTTACAGCAGATTTCCTCCAGAGAAGCGCAATGACTGTTCTGTAATGTTCCAGTTTTATGTCTGTATTACCAGAGCCAGCAGTGCCTACAAGAGGAGTAGAGCAGCAGGGCATCAAGCACTTGTGTTCCACTTAGGCATTCTAATTAGACAACAGGAACAGAGGGAATGTGCTTTAGAGCACATTAGTAAAGGATTCTGTGTGAGCAATAGGGAATTCTTCTGTTTCCAAAAAATATCAGCTGCACATTTTAAGCATTGGCAACATTTAAGACAGGTTCACCTGTCCACATCTGGCAAATACCTCCATAGCTACTAGGCGAGTGAGGGACACAATAATATTTTAGTTCTCAAGAAATCCCCTGGAAACTCCATCTCTATGAGAAAGACTAGAAAATTTTTGCCCAAAGAACACGGTGTTCTGTTCTTTTAACAGATATTTATTCCATCTCTCCTTTTAAACGATGCACATTGGTTTTAACACACAGGATCTTGTAGGCTTTTTCCAGGTTAAAGTCTTTATTGACCTCCCAGATTTGTCAGCTGGCAGCCAAAGCTTAACTCGTCAATGGGCTTGAACGGCTGCATTTTACCCCTTGCCTGACCCATCAATGAGAATTTGGCCTGGGAAAAGACTCCACAAAAGAGGCAGGAAAACTTCATTTTTTTGCCTCAGCAATACACAGTCACACTCATTCAACATGAGACGGAGCCTCTGGATTTAGAACATTTTTCATTTTAAGTATTATGAATTTCCTGATGTCTTTGGGGTCTTTTTTTTCTGACGTTCAGTTTGAATTTGGGGAGCTGAAAGCTGTGCCTGGCAGGCTGTGATTCTGTACCAAATGTTCCCCAGGAAATCACAGAGATGCCTTGCCAAGTTTCTGTTCCTTTTTAATTACCTAATGTCCCAAGTTCCTGTTGATACGTAAGCAATTGCACTGTATTTACCTGATGCATCATATTCACAAATTTGTCATACAGCTTTGCAAACAAAGCGACTTCTGAATCAGAGAAACTGAAAAGGAAAATAGATTTTTCTCAGAGCTTGACAATTTTGAGTCATACATATTTCATACAGAGAGAGAGGCACATTCAGTGTGGTGTTGGGGGAAAGGCTTCTAAGGATAATTTTATTATTAATTCAAAGGGTGAATATTCTGAGAATTTTATGCTTTACACAGCTTACCTTAACAGTTGCATTAGGAACACCCCCCTGAAACCACTGAAATGCAAACCCATTTGTACCCTGCATTTGCAATGAAAATATTTAATAAATATGTATAATATTTTAAATGCAGTATTCAGACGTCTGGTGCTTGTGATTTTATGGACTAATCTTAACGATACGCAAACTGGAAAATATGAAAAATATATATGAAAACACAGAATATTTGACATATGTCCATACAGTTTGTTGAGAGGCAGATAGCTTTGGAAATAGGGTTGTTTTTTTTTTTTCAGAATTATTTTCTGTTGCATTGCAGGAAGCAGATGTACTCTTTGCCAAAGGGAGCTGATACTCATCAACATGGAAAAAGCTTGTAACTGGGGGGGTCTAAGAGCAAGTGGTGGTCACAAACTTGCTTGTGGAAAGGGTATCCTATTTGGAGGCTTGATCCCAAATCTACTAGAGTCGCTGAAAACAGTCCTTCAAATTCAGAGGGGCTTGTAAACATGGTTTGAGTGAAGTCTTCCTCTGGCTTGCTGGGCAGACCCCAAAGTAGCAACCTCTGTCTCAGCTGAACTTCAGCAGCTGTTACTGGCTTGAGCTTTTGGCTTTGCTGGGGTAGCACTCCCTGTCCTCTGGTTGCATTCTGATTAGGGGTCATGAGCTCTGTGTGCTGTAAGCACATCAAGGGAAGGCTCCATTTTAGGGCAAGTGATTGCAAATAATTGTGGGTGCAATTCTGGACAATTATTTGCACAGAAAATGTGGGCAATGTAAATATTTAGTTCCTGATCTTTGATATTAGGTGAACAATGAACTATATATGCAGTGGCCAAAGCATCTGTAATTGTTTTTATCTGCAGTGCTTAGAACCCACAACATATGGCAACTTCTTTGGGAACAAGACGAAAATGTGAACTCAGATGTCATGGCCAATTATGCAACACAGATTATTTGTTGAAAAAAACAATTAGCATTTTACTTATTTGGCATCTTCTGTTCTAACTCAGGAGTTAGGCAGTGTTTTCTTGCTATGGGTCTGTGCAAAATCCGTAAGTGATAAAGGCCCAGACCTCCTGCTCCTCACTCACACCCAGGGGTGGGAGAAGGTGAGGTGCTTATTTGCTTTCTTGCCATAGTACTTAGCAGAACTGTCAGCAGAGTTTCTGTCTGGTGCAGGAGTTCAGACCTTGGCTTGGAGACTGTGATTCCGTGTCACTCTCTTTAGGATCTCCAGACCAGTGCCTGTTACTAAAACAGTGTCACTAAGACAGCTTGCTCGAGGTCTAGGCATCCATGTCATTGCATGTTGTGGGTGAGGGGCATGAGCTGATCCCACTACATGCACCCGATTCCTTCCCAGGTGATCTGGATGGCACCCCATTCGAACCCCATTTGTGAGACCTGCCTCTTACTGGCCACCTGCTTCCACGGCCAAAACACAGTGCCCTGCCCACCAACCCACATGGCTTCAGGGCACTCCACCCGGATGAAACTAATAAAGAAAGTCAGAGAGGTGAGTGAATGGTATAATGACACACAGACTGCACTCTGAACACCCTCTGCTTAAAGGGCCCCAACCCACCAGGGGCTGACAAGCCAGTGGTGGGAGATACCTATCACAGTTGAGGAGCAGAGTGCCAGGGGCAGGGGGATTAGATAGGAATTGATCAGTTCAGTCTGCTGCTATTTGCAGTAGACTGGGAATAGGTAGACTGTATGTTGTGTTTGAATTTGTCTGTTGTGACAATTGGTGAGCTCTCAGGAATCACCTACATATCTAGTCATAGGGATCATAGGCATTCAATAATCGATGGGCTGTGATTTCATCCTCCTTTACTTATCAGCTTCCCAGTAATTGCCTCTGTAGCATCAGAGATTTGTTAGGCAAAGGGGACTGCTGTTTCAGCTCTCCCTGAAGAGGACGAAGTGGGGACTTTACCAGTTTGACCCCATATTTGCCTAGCTTCTAGCCATCAAAAATCCCTTTGGTGTCACTGTGTCCATAAGTCTCATTCCAATCTCGGTTTCATTCAGGTAACACCATATTGTTAAATATATTATACTAAGAGGGCAAACAAATGTTTATTCCTTTCAGTGTGTTTGCTCATTTAATGTCCATGTGTCCCCCTGCCTGACTTCAGATTTTGCCAAAATGCCAAGGGGGAACTATTGTGCAAATCCGTTCCAAAACTATGGGAGTCTGTTGTTAGTTCTTACTCAAGGGAGTTTGCTTAGATGGTGTGATTTTTTCTTTGAGCTTTTCTTTTGTCTTCATAAGCACAGCTTATCTGTTCAAGGCAGACTCAAGTTGTGTCTTTTGTCATCAAAATCAAGCTTTGTGCTCCCAGCAAACAGAATTTGTTTTTACTCCACTTTGAGGTAGTCTGGTTGGGAGGTTTGTTAAATAATACAATATATCCCAAGATCCAGCACCTTCACTGCAAAGGCATTAACTTCCATTTATATCATCCTTCCTAAATTGGAGTATGAGCTGAAAGCAGCCATTCAGTGAACATACCTTGCACAATAATCTACATTTGGGAGACATTTTAGCCGGACTTATTAGTGCGTGCTTGCTGTGCTGTATGTGGTAGCTCTCACTTCACTGTGAATACTGTCTAAACCCATCCCTCTCCTGAAGAAGCACTGGAAACTAGTGCTCTCATCTTTTCCCTCAGAGTGCGCTTGGGTTTTACAACAACCTCAGTCTGCCTTGTGTCCGTTGTGCCTTTTTCTCCTACCTCTTTTTTTACTCTGTTGTTTTTATAGTGGATTCCTCAGTCTCTAAGAAATAGGTGTGTTGGGTTTTTTTGTGGTGTTTTTTTTTTCTTTATTTTTTTTTCTTTCCTTTTTTTTTTTTTTTTTCTTTTCTTTTGCTTCTGCTCTAGCTTGTTTTGGAAAAAACCTAAAAATGCCCCTGGCTTCTTTAGGAAAGGATTGGTGATGGTGTGTAACTTCAAGTTACTATTTTAAAAAATGGGGTTTTATTTCTCTGAAGCGACCGAGATTTAAAATTTGATAAGAAAATATAATTAGGAATGATCTTGATACATATCGCAGTTAAAACAGTCAATTGATATGATCTGATTTCTTTGTTATTCAGTGCAGCTGGGGATGCCTATAAGTAAAGGAAACAAGTTAATAAAAAAGCACATTAAACACATGGAATGGGATCTGCTCATTATTAAAGGAATGAATATTATTACAGAAGGAAGTGGTGGGATTTTCTCCTGCAGTACATTATAATGCATCAAACTTGGTAACAGGAGAAGTGACTGCAAAGAAAACGGAATCTTTGTAAGAGACACTGTATAGGATTGGGTAACTAATTACATTTTGAATTTTGAAGACTCAGGCATGCATATAGCTCAGTTTTAATTGTGACTTCAACTAGAATACAAGCACTGCTTCAAACAACTTATAGTAAAAGAGAAATACTGTAATTCCCTATTCTTGAAAGGTCTCTTTCAATTTTTCAAAGCTCAGTCTTCTGGGAATCAGCACAGCTCAGCTGAGCCACAGACTGACTGTAAACCCCTTGACCATGTGTTATTTTAAAAGCTTCTCATTTCCACTGTACTACTGCTGTTCAGTCTTTTTTGAAAAAGAGGTGTATGTTTCAAAGTAATATCCTACCTGCAAAATGTTTCTCCTTCTGTTAGAGATTTCTTGGATACAAAAAGTATTTAATGACAATATCCTCATTTTCAGAGTCTGTTTTATTCTCTTCTGCTTGCAGTTGAATTAATAGCAGATCAAAGGGGAAATATGTGCAGTAAAATAAATTCATTCAACTAAGAATATAGAAATATAAAGTCTCTATAAAAAATTTTGCATTAGATATTTTCCAACATTATTAAAAGACAGCAAACCCTGATGTACAGGGTCACCTCCAACTAGGTTATTCACATACAGCTGAGCACTTTTGCTACATTTTTCTTAAAAAGATTTTTAATAAAAGTTGTCATAAACTGGAGAAGTTTACTCAGCACTCACTTTTTTAGTCCTTCTTTGGGTGACTCCGACTTACTTGTTTTGGCATGTTAATTTTAATGGGACGCTGATCTGAATGACTGTTTGTAGGATCATGTAACTTTTCCAGTTGATACTGTACCACTGAATAGCAGTTTTAGGATTTAGCTCTAATTCAGTTAGCTACAATTTCTACCAAAATGTTATTTAAGGTTACTAATTTTAAAACTTTAAAAGAAACATAGGTGTGTTACTTACATCTGTAGGTAATACCACTTCCCTATATGAGATTTCCATTACAAGCCTGCTGCTGATGTTTTACTTGGAAAATTAGTTTACTCTTCTCTTGAGAACCCTTATGTTGGTTTGATTTATAAATCATATTTAACCTCCAATTAAAAAGGGAGATCTAGCATGTTTGCATCTTTTATGTTTGCAGTTTGTGTTTGATTGCTCCTACTCTTGTTGCCATAACCTTTTTGGCTTATTATGTGCACGTCACTAAGAACATGAGATGTCCTCTGGGTTTTTTAAGTAATTTGCTCTTCTGAATGAAGGACTAGATATTCAGCTCTGCTCCCTGTTATGTTTTTCACTTGCAGTGAAAAAAATGACTTATCCAGTAGCTTCTTTGTGTTTTCAGAACATTCAAAAAATATTTTCTTTTCCAGCAATTATTTTAAGTTTTTAATTTTGAAAAATGAGCGGTGAGAGGATGTCTCTCTGTGGAGCTATGGTAGAGTCCTGGAAGATAAAGCTCCTGCTAGCACCCCATTTTGCTGGGAAGCTGCTGGTTTCAGTGAGACTGTTGTGGTACCCTTGCAGATTTGCTTTATGTGCTCTTGGGGAAAGGCTCCATGCTGGCGGATCAAGGCAACATGCTGAGCTTGCTGATCCAAGGGCAGGAAGGATTTGTTCCATCCAAGTCAGTGTTAGGATTGAGAAACACTGATGAAACAGCAACCTTATTCACCAGAGGTGTGTTCCCAAGTCTTGACACAGGCTGAACTTCTGCTGATTCCAGCAGGGAAGTTGAGCTGAGTCACTGTCCAAGCTCATTAGGGCTGGTGAATTAGGTAACTTGAGCTGGAAGCCTATTATGTTCCTCCAGACATATATTTTTAAATTGACATTTAGAATCCTTCTGCAAAACATACACTCTTAGTCTATGGAATAAATTATCTACTTAATAAAATATTGTAACAATTATATGACAACAGGGAAGTGATTCAAATAATTTGAAATAATAACTTTAAGAAGAACTATTTATGTTCTTTTGGACATTAGTTTAGAGTTAGACTCTAAAACTTGAGGTGTCATCCACCTGTGGCATCAACTCTGTTCTCATGGTATTTGTGTAAACCCCAAATGAGATAATTTGCATTATTGCTATTAGTGATAAGTAACATAAATGGAGGTCTGTGATTTTGCATGCCATGATTCTGGGTCATTTTCTGAAATGCTTAGAAGCCACATGGGAAGGGATCATAGTAGATGGTCTGATTTTAATACAGAGAACACATACCTAGCAAGAAAAAGGCAGAGAAGGAAATGTAGAGAAGGGGATGAAACAAAATAAAAGAATATAAATTAATTACAATATAGAATGTGGATTTATACCACAACCTCTGAAAGTGGAATCTAGGTTCTTAGTTTTGCTACTACTAACAAGACCAAGACAGAAAAAAAAAAAAAAAAAAAAGGTTAGGTAGTTTTTTTGACATGGATTGATTGGGAAGTTTGTCTGGAAAGCTGGTGCGCTGTCTTCTCACCATGCAGGAGAGAGGAGGCTGAAGCTGTATGATGCATTATACCAGCATAACCCTCCTAACAGCCATCAAGCTGTGTGTGTGGGTTACCTCTGGTTTATGTTCACCTTGGCTTTGAATTCTGGTCTGGAGCTTCCTTTTGCTGGCACTGATGCAGATCAGCAGTAACTCAGCAGAGAGACACGAGACCCAGCTTGTGATCCTGACCCTACTCTTGTTGTTTTGCAGATATCTTTGCAAGAACATGTCTAACTGAATTTGTGAATTGGTGGGAGGTCATGTGTATAGCTCTGAGATTTGGAAATACTCATTCCATCAGTTGTCTGAAAACACTGATAGAAGCAACAACTGAGAGCAAATGTTTTCCTCTGGTCTTTGTAGAAGCCGGACAGTAAGTGCTTTCAATCAGGAACGCTTATCACTTAAACAACAGAGGTTCTTTTTCAGTTAGAATGACATGTATGTTTGTTTGCCTAAAAAAAATTAGATTTCCCTTGAAAAGCAATGGTTTAAATAAAAAAAATAATTATAAACCTTAAAAACCACTTTCGAGAAGCTCTGCACTTAAAACAAGTTCTAAGGGTTTTAAAAATCCATAAACACCATGGGGTTCTTGTACTCCTAATTATGAATGTTTAGATTTTGGTACTCATTTCCTCTGATTGAAATACTGCAGGATGAATAATTCATCCAGTATACATGGGTCATGGAACTTAATCCCCTCCATTTATTTTAAGTGAATGTCATGTTTGTAAAAAGTGCCAGATTGACAGACAAGATTCAACCCCTCTGATAACCTACACTTTGTATCTAAAGCTGTTTAGAAGTAAAAACTCTTGTGGTTAAAATTATTGCGTCAAGTCCTTCACTGATGAAAGCCGGAGATGAGAATCAGGGGCTTTTTTGCGTAGTGTAGTTTTAAATCACATAACATGAGGTTTTCTCTATCCCTGCAGCTTTACATTCGGACCAGAGAAGGCCTCTGGCTGCTTTGTGGGAATGGCTTGAACTGCCCCTGAAGCTGAGCCATGGTCTGTGCTGGGCCAGTCCTTACCCATCTCAGTGCCTCCTGCTTGGCTGAAGGCACCTGCTGATGTCCACATCATCATGTTTTTGAGTTGTAAAGCTTTGCAGCATTGGAACTAAAATAAGAAGGATTAATTAAATCAGGGAGGCAGAGACAACAGCTTCCAGCATTGGCAGTGTCTGACAGGTCACAACTGCTGGTCCCTATACAACTGCGTCTATAGTTAGGGCAAGATCTTTCTCATATTCAAAATAGACAAACAACAGTTACCACAGCCGTAATGTAAGTAAAGGAGGGATGGATGAAAGTGTTGCTCTTGTCTGTTAGAAATCAGGATATGTATTTTTTCAAGTTTTACAAAATCTAGTGAATATTTAGTAAAGTTCTGTTTGTTTTTTTGATAGCAACCCAAGTAGCACTTGCCATGTAATTCAGTAACAGACTATGGGTTCTCCAATAATTACAGTTCAGAAACCTTAATTTTACTTTGTGTCATAAGACCATTCTAAAAAATGCCACACAGTTATAAATAGAGGAACATATGTGTGATTGGCTCCGGCATTCATTAAAAATGCCTGAGTTAATGCAGTCTGTTCAGAAGCTTAGGTTTGCCTCAAATCATGCAAAGAGATCAGTTTCTGGTTGCTGAGAAGCCCCTGGCAGCCTTGCCTGTAGGAGCTTCAGGAGGCCCAGCACTTGAGCTCAGACATCGGTGAACCAGAAAAGAGGTGGCTCATTGGCACATTGTCTGGCACATATCTAGTCTGTGCCCAGTAGCACATGGCCAGACACTGCCCCAGCATGGGGCTGCACAGGGCACAGTCCAGGGACCCTGCCCTACACGCTGTGTGGATGAGGATACCCTGTTTCTGCCAAAAGAGAGGTGAGCTGTGGGGCTGGGCATTGCGTGGCACTGCTGACCCTCAGGGCCAAAGAATTGGTCCTGGTCTGTTTTATTTACATGTACAGACAGTCATCAGCTCCAAGGATTTTTGTGCTTGGATGCTGTACTCGGACATAGCAGAAGTAATTTTTTGAGGACCAAAAGTTGCCTTTCTCATAAACAGCACTACCCGTGTTCTTCTGGCCTGTGATAGTGGTGTGAAAAGAAATGCAAAGTGATTGCATCAAGCCTTGGCATGATGCAGCACTATGCACAGCTTTCAAGGATGCATTTGCACTGTTACTCTTCCTCAAATGAGGTGTCATTAGAGCATCTGCCTTTTCTAAAGAGCTCTAAGTGGAAGTGCCAACAGTTGGAGAGCATCCTACAGCGTGGCAGTCTGTACAGCATATGGAAAGCATTTTCTCTTCTTCTCTGTGGCAAATGAGGACTCCGGCTTTTCCCAGAGCCACAGAGCAGAAGGGTGCAGTGATAACACAGGAGGCAGGAGGCACGTGGGATTCTGCTACAACCTAGGAGGAATCCTTTCAAAAGCACGGCCAAGTGTTCCATGGAACATGACCACTTACAGTGAGGAGCTCCGTTTAAAATGGTGCTTCCAGGCACAACATTGAGTCCACTGCTGAGTTCCAGCCTCCTTGGGACTGGACAAGCCTGGAGGAGCAGGTTGGCCTCACAGGGTCCAAAAAAACTTTGGAGCTTCAGAGGTTGGAAGTTTGTGCTCTCTCAATGACTATGAGACTCTTCAGGACTTGCCCCAGCTCTTTTCTCCTTCCAGAACCACTTAGGGGTTTATATAGTTGTCTCTGGAGGATCCATTTGGGTTGTGACTCTTGGTGTCCCAGTGTTACAAAATGGCTCTAATGGCTCTGCTGCCTCTGTGAAAGCTTTTTGTTGCTGTTTGTCAGGAAAAAACAGAGAGGTGCTCTTTTCTTTTTTCACATTCTTCTGAAAAAAAACTTTAAATACTGGAAGAGGCAGGGAGCTTGGAGAACAGCAGCTTTTTAGGGCCTATCACACTTTTTACTTTCCAGTAAATTCAGTGAAATAATTTTCCATGTGATTTAAGAAGTGTACTAATTTACAGTGCAATTATTTGAAGGTTTGTGTTAATTAGCATTGTTGCAAAACTGAGGCTAACGTGTAATTCTGAGACACAGTAGGGGACATGTAATTGGAGTTGAAGGTCAGGTCATATATTTGGATTTTCAAAAGAATAAGGCAAGTTCAGCTTCAACAAAGTGTTTATAGATTTGGAATGACAATTACATTGCTGCTGCAGCTGTATGTTTTGTACTAATTAATATGCCTATTGGAGGTTTGTGGCTAGGATCCTGAAACTGTCTCCTGCTGTTTTAGAGTGCTGTACACATTTATATTGACTCCAGCAGGATTGCTGCTTGGTTTCCCAAGTGGCAATGAGAGGATAGTCCAGCCGGTGGAACTGTGAGTTAAATTGCTAGGAAACTCATGAGCCTGAAACCAGGCCAGTGCCCTTTATGAAAGCAAATACTGGAAATTTAGGCAGGTGCAATCCAGACAGGAATTGAACAAATGAAATCTTAATAGCATGTGAAGTTTTAGCAGAAACAAAAGTCTGTTTCATTTCTTAACTCTACATTATCCAGGTTAGGTCCAGCTCTACCAGCTGATTAAAAATAGCAGATGCTACATGATTTGCTGAATCATTACCTGTTGTTTTATACCCAGATAGGAAATGATTCTGGGAAAAAATACTATCCCAAATCCTAGGACATAAACACTACACAAAACAAAACTTAAGGTAAATGGTCTTGCTTTGTACCTGTTCTGCTGAAGAAGCCTTTACAGGGTGTGAAATAAACCACCAAACACTTTTTATTTAAGTAAGGAGTCATTAATTGTGAAATCCTACCATGGCAGACTGAAGGACTCTCCCTTCTCTATTTAAATAGAAACCCTTCTCCTCAGCCTGTGGAAGGACCTAGGAAAATAGCTTGCAGGAAGAACCCAGCCCTGCAATTGTTTTGTGCACAGAAGCTCTATTGAAACCAGGAGAAGCTGTGAGCAAAGAATATTTGCAAGGTTATATCCCAAGTAGCTAGAAAACAGATTTCTAAAAGACATCATCATCAATAATGCTACTATAGTTCTGACTCATGCTTTGAGCAAACAGTTACAAAAGAGTTTAAGATGTTCCCACCCCACACGCAGCTTGTTAACTCTCTGCTCTGGGGAGTGTTGTGTTGAGATCTGTGCCTGCACCTGCCTGCTGCAGCTCAGGGCTGAGCCCACCCTTCTTTGGGGTTGGGGGCTGTGAAGTGCTGGGTTGGCTCCATCTCTCCTGCCACTGGTATGGTCGTGCCACTGCACACCCAGCTTAAACTTGCCAGGTCTCAGCAAATGGTGGCCAACACTCCATGTGAAATTACGAGAAGGTGAGTAAATGTTACAGCCCACCTGCTCCAGCTCATGGGACTCATTGCCAAGATGAAGGTGCTCAGTGAAAGAGGTGGGACAAACCAATCACACATACCTCCTGATACAGCCCTCAAATGTAATTATTAGGTGTGTAGGGAGTCCCTGATCCACAGCTTGTGGGAAGGAGTGTGGATGTGTTGGGGGGGCTTGGTGATTCCTGCCCTGCTCTCTGTATGTGTTCTGTAAACACCTGCTGTTGGTTCCTCTCTAGGACAGACTCCTGGGAGAGGTGTGCAGGGCTGATGTGGACTAGCTGGTCTTAAAAGCAAAACACAAGGGGGCCGCTGTGCCTCTGCAACACAGGGAAGTGATTATGGATGGCTCTCTGGGTGTCTCCACTGGCCCTGGTTCTTGTACAAAACATCTGAGGGCAGCTTCTTTTATCACAGATCCGCTGGGTCTTACTGTCTTATAAATGTTTTTTTTTCCTTTCCTTCCAGGCACCCAATGGCCTCCCAGCTGTCAGCAGTTTCGTGTCAGCACCAGCCATGCCTCCCTACGCCACACCATCCCAAGTGTCACCTTACATGACGTACAGTGCTGCTTCATCCGGCTACATGGCCAGCCATGGCTGGCAGCATGCTGGAGGCACCCCACTGTCCCCTCACAGCTGTGACATCCCCACCTCACTGGCATTCAAGGGCATGCAGACGTCCAGAGAGGGCAGCCACTCAGTCACGGCCTCTGCTCTCTGATGCAGGAGCTGGTCCAGGACCAACATGACCCCGCTGGCTGGTTGTCTCCTGAGCCTGACTCACAGACTGCTCCATTCGTGCTGGCGATACCCGGCACTTCTCCTCGTGACTTGTCTCCTGTAAGGCTTTTGGGATTGAAAGAGCTGAAGACAACATCAGAAACTGAGAGAAGTGTGGTGTTGCACTCTTAAAGACCTTACATCCCTCAAAGGGCTTGTGGAGCCTTGTCCCACTCCTGGTCAAACCACACATATTTATTCTTAATCATCACAGACTTCCTAAATGTGCAATTTTTATTATCACTTCTGTAAAAATCAATAAAAATCACCACAGAAAATTCTGCTATGACTCGAATCAGCAAAAGCGGCTAAATGGGAGGTGT
The DNA here is from genome assembly GCF_000747805.2 of Chaetura pelagica. NCBI lineage: Eukaryota > Metazoa > Chordata > Aves > Apodiformes > Apodidae > Chaetura > Chaetura pelagica. Next base: position 3,233,328 of record NW_009952694.1, read on the forward strand.
TTGTCAGTTGCCTAGAGAACAATCCTTTAATCAACGAGGTTATACAATCCACTGCTACCAAGAGATCACTTTTTGGTTGTTTTGTTGGGTTTTGGTAATCAAATATAGAACCAAGACAATAGGCAGGTCTCAGATTCTTCTGGCATGTCGCCATTGTCAGGCAGTAATAACACCTTTGTGTTTTGATCCATTTGTAAATATAGGCTTTTGACAACATTTGTTTTCACCTTCCCATACATTTATTTTCATTTTTTTTTTCCTTGGAGTTAAAAAAGGTGACTTTCTAGCTATTTTCTGTGTCTTTGTGTGGTGGGCTGATAGCCTGAGGTGCTGAGGTTTAGGTAAGTTTTTTTTCCATCTGTTTTTGTGCCTACACTGGGGGCACCAACATCGCATGAATAACTCTCCCCAGCTATACCCAGCCTCCCAGATTCATGAAACACTACATTTGTGTTAAGTGTGCAAACAGAAATGGGTGGAAAATACCTGAACAGGTAGAGGAAAATGCCATGAGTGTGCAAACTGTGTAGCGATGCTTACAAAGATATGTCAGTCAACAAACTCACTGAGAAACATAATTGTACCATAATTGTCAGCTCACTTGTGTCCAGCATTTTTGGCCCCAAGATTATGTTGTAATTTTTTTAAGAAGTTGTCTTTAATTTCTGCTTTAATGAATGTAAAATATGGCTCTTGGTAAAGTTTACATTGTTGTTCTGAAGCATTTTTTTCCCTTATAGGTATACTGGTGGTGGTGCTACAAACACAGATATTATTTAATATTAACAAAATCCCTTTCTGCATTCTGTATCCAGTGGCAAGTGCTCCATGCCAGTTATTTTGCTTTAAACTTTAATCCCAAGAGAGCTGACGTTCTGATCTTTGAAAATTTACCTGTTTTCCTTGGGCAATAATAAAGTTCTGACTGTTATTCCAGAATGCTTTCCACATGCTGTAGGTATGTTCAGAACATGAACGTGGAAAAAAAAAAATTAAGCTTGGTGTGACATTTGATATCCTTCATAGAATATTAATATATTGTGTATTTTTAGTAATGCTGTGCAATAACTTAAATTACACTAGAGACGGTTAAAGCAGAGGAGAAAACTTCATTCTTCAAGTATTGCTCTAGCTGCATACTGTAATAAACATTCATTTGGTGGGAAGGTCAAATACAGTCCCCTCTTAAAATAAAGTTCTCTCTTTGTGGATTTCCAGCTTTCGTCACCGAGGCAGCTGTGGGTAAATGTTCGTAATAATCTAAGTAGCCGGTACATATGTTATGTACAGCATATCCACTGAAATATAAATGGACTCAACTGGCTGCTGCAACCTTTGCTTTTTGCATTAAAAACCAGTTAACACAACTGTATTTCTATAAATAACCCAGGTATTGTATTATGGCCCTAAGGAAAGAAAGACCTGATACCGGATGTGATCCCATATCCTTCAGCCTCAAAGGCATTCAACAGCTGTTTAGCTTTAACGAGATGCTGAAACCCTTATTCTGTAGAACACTTAAAAAATAATGTTTCTTTGAAAGCACTAAAGGTACTAAATGCACATAAGTGCATTTCCACACTGGTAGTGACATGACTAATGTTATCCTGCCTTTATGCAGCTGTAGCTGAAATAAGATGAGCCTCATCACCATGAAAAAGAAATTGGCTTAATTTTAGACAAGCTTTTCACTAAAAATAAAATGGAGGGTGGAAAAAAAGTTAAGAAAAAGATCATGAGTCAATAAATGATTAAGTTGGCAACAGAATTTTATCTTTCACCCTTGCTGTTTTACCGGATTAGGGAATTATTAAATCTACCTGTTGTTAGCCATAGAGCACAAGTGAGGTACACCAAAGGAAAACAAAACAACAACCATGAAAAAAAAGAAGAGGAGCCTTCTGTAGCACAGCTCTTTGATCTCCAAGAATACACAAGTTTTTAACAAAGTGTGCCTATGTTAAAAGTTTTCAAAATTTTTCCAAGCAACTGGAGGTTATTTCTGGAATAAAAGTAATTTTTCTGACATTTCCATGAGGCCTTAGTGCGTTTTGGGATATGCTTCAAGATATGGATCCTGAGCTTGTACCGGTTGTTTGCATTATCTTGTCTTCAGCGAAATCAGGATAACTTACAAAGCAAGGACAAGACATGATGTTCACTATTCCTCAGGTGGGAATGCACCATCACAAACCTTTTTCACTTTGTGTTTGTTTAGGTCCAGCTCTTTGCCCACCTGTGTGCAGCGCCTCGCCCCTGAGCGAAGAGGCAGTGGGGCTGTGTGCAGAAATCGTAGCTCAGAGCAAGCAAAGGTACCTGACCTTGGCCCTTGGTGAACTGCCTGGGATGGATTTTTTGGGTGTAATTTTTCATAACTTTTTTTAAATGTAAGCCTATGATGATTCCATGATTCTGTACTCCCTTGATGAAAGACTTCTTTCCCTGCCTATACTCATGACCACGTTAGCTTACTAGCCACACAACTTTAGGCCACTTTACAAGAAACAAAGGAGAAAAAAGGATTTAAAAAAAAAAAAAATAATAAAAAAAAAGCATTAGCTGCTGGTGTCAAGTACAAGCATATAAATACAGAGTGAACCCACTGAGGTGAATGGATTAATTTGGGAAATGTACAGTATATGTGATTGCGAAATTTCAGTTTTTAATCTGAAATCCCTACACCTCATCCTCAGAGCATCAGGTGCTTTCAAAGGAATCCGTGAAGCTTAATATTCTGTTCTATGACTGTGTTTGCATGGGCCTGGCACAGACGACCTCCAGCATAAGTTTGATTCAGATCCCATCTTACACCAGGAGTGATGGGGTATTGGGCAAGTATGTTCATAGGTTTGTTTTTTAAAACAATGCTGTGTTTTCTGCTTTCTAATGGTTCTCTTGTTATCAAAGATCAGGATGAGCTACTAACTGAAAAAAAATCATGTTGGAAAGGATGTAAAACCAAAGGCTATATATGTACCTACAGTATATTTAAAGCCTTTTATTTTTATATTTTGAATGCTCTAAATTAATAAAAGACTAATTATAAAGCATTTTGCTTTTAATTTTCAAAATTATCTTAGTAGTGTTTTCTCTTTGGCCAAGTACTGATAATAAGATGCAACAACAAGGAACATTTGCATAAAAACTATAAACTGTAACGGAGCTAATTTATTGATTTTAGCTATGAAGTAGCATAGGTATGAGAAGTCACTGTTGTCAAATTTAGACAGATGTTTACTGAGCATGTCAGCACAGGCATCCTTGAACGCGCTGAGAGTGCATTTCTATTTTTAGCTTTCTGTTGCTTTTGGTTGCTTTTCTAATGCATTAAAACACTTGTGAGATGAGACTTCACATGTGAAGTGTCATTTTCAAGTAATGCTCTGGAAAGATATTTCTTTAGGATTATTGTGAAATCCTCCTTAAGAGGAAGAGCATTTAAAGTTAACAGTGTGAATGTAGTACGGGGTGATGCAGAAACTTCCAGCAATTGCAAGATATGCATTCATTTGACAACAAACCAAGTTTAGTTAATGGGAACATTTTAATAACAGTATAATGTGTAATGTAAAGAGTTCCTGAAAAAAACCGTGGAGTGGCACAACTGCATTAACTGAAACTGTGTCTTCAATTAGCACAGCAGAAGTTGTCATATTTCACAGAGCTAGTTAGAATGGCCAGTAAAGGCATGAGTACATCACTGAAATATTTATATTTACAATATAAATTGCTGGGAATTGCAACAGTATTAGCTTTAGAGCAACATTTTTTAATCTACCGAAAGGTACATTCATGTCTAGCTAGCTAATTATGACTGCATATGTGCTCTCAGTCTAGAACATTGTTTTTCCAATCCCCCGGTGGAATGGAAAGCTAAAGGAGCAGTCAAAGTGCACTGAGCATTTTAAGCACAGGATAAGTCTTTAAGTAATAGTATATGAAGGTGAATAAAAAAGTCCACAGTAAAATCTCATATGACTGAAACTGTATTTTTTGTTAATTTATTTACTCATTTCTTCTCTGATTCCCACAGTTGTTTTGCCCTTTTATGTAATGGTTCAGGCTAATTATTTTCAGAATCTCCTGTGATCTGAGCAAGATTAATACTATAAATATGGCTAAGAACAAGCAGGACATTTAACAGTACGTGTGTTTTTAAGGTTGCAGCTTGTTTTACTGTCCTTTTTCGATCCTAACTTAAAACACCAACAACTTATTCTGTCAATTGTGAAATTGTACTGGACTGAATTGAAACTGGACCCAAGATTGACTTAAGACTTTGCAGAGCAGGGATCATGTTCTTAACCTGGAGTCAATGGATCTGTCAGCTGACACTAGCTTAGGATCTGGCCCCACAGGATTATACTTTTTTTTTTTCTTAAAAAATCTCTGTACTTCATTATCTTAGCATTTAATCTGATTTTTTTTTAAAGTGTATTGGCTATCTAGCATAATTCAGTGTCCAGAATTTCCAGTTTGTCCTTGAAAAACTGACTTGTTCCTATGTCTCCTTTATATTTTCTCTTGATCCAGTAAACCAATACAAATATCAACTGTGCACTTTTTATTTATTGCACTTACAGAGTATTTATGCACTTACATAAAAGCATGTGAAGAAATGTTTTCCTGGATCAGGACGGGAAGACCTAATTTGTATTGAACTGTACTAACATCAGTGTAATCTGAGGGCATTCAACACCATAAAGGGTGAGATTCACTTTTACATTATTATTTCAGAGGCACTATTTGCGATCAACTGTGTCCTGAAGCCATGCATAAACGTATTCGTAAACCAAAAGCATCACTGCACCACCTGGAAGAAAAGATATTATTTTACTACATGCAAAATTCACTTTTTCCAAGGTTTTGTAGAGAATTTTCAGTGTGCAATCTAAACTAGGATATGAAAAGCCTTATTTACAAAACATATAATTCTACTAATTCACCAATTCCTTAAAAATTCACAAACTCTTAAATACAAATTTTACTTAATTGTAGTTAATACAAGACCATAAAGTTGATGTGGAAAGCTTGTATATTAAATTAAAACCCCCCTCAGTGTGATTTTCCCTAACATTTTTTCAATATTAATATTTTTCTTTAGTATTTTTTCTTTTAGAAGTGAAGCTTTTAATCTGAATATGTGCATATTTTTTTGCTTGTTTAGACTTAGATTTGGCCATGAAAGAGCAACTTGAGTGGTAGAATGACAAAAATTCATCATCAGAGTGATTAAAAGGCTCCCGGGTAAGATTCAAGAAAGGTTTTCAGCTGGTTATTCACCATGTCTATTGTAAAAGATCACAGTATTGAAATGAGTATAACCTTCCTGTGTCTGTTCCTGGCTATGAATCCGCAGGCAAAGTTCTGATCTGATGAAGTGGCATTGTCTGCTAGAACTGGTACACTATAAAACCCTAGCCTGAACACCATAAAGTATCTTTACTGTTTGGGACACCAGACTAAAGCCCTTCTATAACCAGGCTGTAATTACTGAGTGAGCTAAAGAAGGGAACAATTCAGAAGGTGTCATAGAATCACTTAGGTTGGAAAAGACCTTTAAGATCATCTAGTCTAACCACTACTCTACCAAGTCCAGCACTAATCCATATCCCGGGTTTCCGTGACAGCAACTATACCATAGTTTTCTTGCTGCACAATGGGCTCCAGCTGCTCCTGTTTATTGCTCATGCTGTGTGCATTGGTGTAGATGGCACTTCAGCTGAGCTAACAATCCTGCTGCCATTTTGGGGAGAGAAGTCCTAATTGCTATCTGATCATTCCCAGACACTTTTATGGTTACTAACCTATTAGTGATCCCTGTGCTTTTGTTGCCACATGTATCACTATCTTCCACCTCAATTGAGATGGCAGACTGAAGACTGTCCTTAGGTTCATCTCTAGCGAGCCTGGTTTTATCCCCTCCCCCCTTTGAGCCTAGTTTAAAGCCCTCTCAATGAGCTCCACCAAATCATGGGCAAGGATCCTTTTCCCCCTTTGAGACAGATGTACTCCATCTGTTGCCAGCAGACCTGGTGCCCTATAAACTTCCCCATGATCAAAGAACCCAAAATTCCAATGGTGACACCAGCCTCTGAGCCATGCATCAATCAGGTGTGTTTTTCTCCCTCTTTCAGTATTTTTCCCTACCACTTGAGGGATTGATGTAAACACCACCTGCACATCCAAGCCTTCAACCAGTTGCCCCAATGCCTTGAAGTCCTTTTTAATTGCTCTTGGACTTCTATCTGCAACCTTGTAATTGCCAACCTGGATAACCAACAGGGGGTGATCATCAGAGGGCTGCATCTGACCAGAGATCTTCCTTTTAACATCTCAAACCCGAGCCCCTGGGAGGTAGAAGACTTCACTGTAGGATGGGTCAGGTTAACAAATGGGGCCCTCTTTTCCCTCAGAAGGGGGTCACCTACTGCAATTACCCTCCTTTTTTTCTTGGTTGAAGAAGTCCTAAGGTCTGGGTGTGTACCTATAGAGCATATATAGTATATAGAGAAGCTTCTAGCCGGTGAAGATAAGGAATGAGAATCAAATTCCAGGCTGCAGGAATAAAAGTGTGGTACAAAGTGCTACTTGTGGGTGCCAGTGCTGGGGCATAAATCTTTTCTTTTCTTTGCCTTTGCCTGTTGGCTCAGGTAGCTGGTTAAAGTGGCATCTCCAACAAACATGTCTTCTGCTGTACTGAGCTGACATTTCTAGGAAGATGGGATAGGCTCAGCCAGCCAGCCACTCAGAGCTACCAAATGAATTTTCTCATGATATTTATCCTACCGAATCATCATCAGACTTTAAATCCTCTGTGGATAGCAGCTCACAGACAGCTGGACAGAGCAGAAGTTTGCAAAACACTTGGATCGACAAACAAATTATAGATACAATGTCTCATATGTGTTGTTAGCTCAAATTAAGGCCAATTCCAGTTCTCATACTGCGTGATCTGTTTGGGTATCTCTTTTCCTGAAAGCATTCACATGTTTAAAGGAGTTACCTTTCCAGTCACAATAAAGATTGCATTATTGTTTCATTGGAAAGCCAAATCTGTATATTAGTCAATGGGCTACAAAAGTGTTTATAACAAGGTAGAAGCCTAACTGACTTGCTCGATCTGAGTCAGGATGCACAGTCATTTGTAAGACAGACAATTTTATTCCAAAATCTGCTGTGCTAATGATTACTGGGGAAGAAAAACCCTGCCTTCTCTTTGTCCTGTATGTATCTACTGCCTTTGGAGTATGAGGGAAACAGCTTTTAGCTCCAGAGCTATGCCTAGCTGCCCCATTTCCTGTCCCCACCTTCTTCCTTTAACCTGCACAATAACCAGGCATGGTCTAGCACTTACCCAGACAGATTTGAAAGGCAAACATTTACAGACAAACCTAATGCCTTCTTTATACTGCAAAACAGACTCTACCTACTTGCTTTTAACCGTGTGTGTTCTTGCCTATTAAACCACCTTGCACAATTGGAAATAGAATTTTGCCAGCAGACCTGGTGCCCTATAAACTTCCCCATGATCAAAGAACCCAAAATTCCAATGGTGACACCAGCCTCTGAGCCATGCATCAATCAGGTGTGTTTTTCTCCCTCTTTCAGTATTTTTCCCTACCACTTGAGGGATTGATGTAAACACCACCTGCACATCCAAGCCTTCAACCAGTTGCCCCAATGCCTTGAAGTCCTTTTTAATTGCTCTTGGACTTCTATCTGCAACCTTGTAATTGCCAACCTGGATAACCAACAGGGGGTGATCATCAGAGGGCTGCATCTGACCAGAGATCTTCCTTTTAACATCTCAAACCCGAGCCCCTGGGAGGTAGAAGACTTCACTGTAGGATGGGTCAGGTTAACAAATGGGGCCCTCTTTTCCCTCAGAAGGGGGTCACCTACTGCAATTACCCTCCTTTTTTTCTTGGTTGAAGAAGTCCTAAGGTCTGGGTGTGTACCTATAGAGCATATATAGTATATAGAGAAGCTTCTAGCCGGTGAAGATAAGGAATGAGAATCAAATTCCAGGCTGCAGGAATAAAAGTGTGGTACAAAGTGCTACTTGTGGGTGCCAGTGCTGGGGCATAAATCTTTTCTTTTCTTTGCCTTTGCCTGTTGGCTCAGGTAGCTGGTTAAAGTGGCATCTCCAACAAACATGTCTTCTGCTGTACTGAGCTGACATTTCTAGGAAGATGGGATAGGCTCAGCCAGCCAGCCACTCAGAGCTACCAAATGAATTTTCTCATGATATTTATCCTACCGAATCATCATCAGACTTTAAATCCTCTGTGGATAGCAGCTCACAGACAGCTGGACAGAGCAGAAGTTTGCAAAACACTTGGATCGACAAACAAATTATAGATACAATGTCTCATATGTGTTGTTAGCTCAAATTAAGGCCAATTCCAGTTCTCATACTGCGTGATCTGTTTGGGTATCTCTTTTCCTGAAAGCATTCACATGTTTAAAGGAGTTACCTTTCCAGTCACAATAAAGATTGCATTATTGTTTCATTGGAAAGCCAAATCTGTATATTAGTCAATGGGCTACAAAAGTGTTTATAACAAGGTAGAAGCCTAACTGACTTGCTCGATCTGAGTCAGGATGCACAGTCATTTGTAAGACAGACAATTTTATTCCAAAATCTGCTGTGCTAATGATTACTGGGGAAGAAAAACCCTGCCTTCTCTTTGTCCTGTATGTATCTACTGCCTTTGGAGTATGAGGGAAACAGCTTTTAGCTCCAGAGCTATGCCTAGCTGCCCCATTTCCTGTCCCCACCTTCTTCCTTTAACCTGCACAATAACCAGGCATGGTCTAGCACTTACCCAGACAGATTTGAAAGGCAAACATTTACAGACAAACCTAATGCCTTCTTTATACTGCAAAACAGACTCTACCTACTTGCTTTTAACCGTGTGTGTTCTTGCCTATTAAACCACCTTGCACAATTGGAAATAGAATTTCATGGGAATGGGATGCTGTTCAAAGTAAGGCTTCTGCTCTTTTTGACACGGACTGTCTCTGCAGGCTGGCAAAGTCTAAGGGCTCAGTACTCTGCTTTCATGATTAATCAAAATCAGCCAGGGAAAAGCAGTCTAAAAGCCAAAGAAGACCTAGCTCTCAAGCACTGTGCTCCCGCACCTGGAATAGAAGCTAGTGAGAAGGGGTCAATCAACAAACCCAGTTTTAAGATATCCTTATCCTTTTAGCCCTCTAGGGTCATGCAAGTCTCTTCCCGGCTCATACTATCAGTTTTTTTGGGTCAGTTCCTCACAGACCCTGCAGAGCACAGGAGAACAAAGTAACTGGAATTTGATATGCTTGGGCTATGCCTTGACTAGTTGAGAGAATTTATACTGGAGAGACTCTAACCTGCATTTTCAGGTCATTTTACATTGGTACAGAATATTCATAGTGAAAACAAAGAATCACATTAGAGGGAACAGGACAAGCTTAAAGAAACACTTCCAAAGGTTTTACAGTTCTGGCACTTGCATGGATGCATTTGGCTTGCTCACAAATGGAGTAATTGTACAAACCAGCAGTTACTTGGATATGCAAGCATCTCCTGTGTACATGTAAATGATTTTTTTTAGACATACACTTAGCCAAATCCAACTATGATACTATTAGATGATGCTACTACCAAAAGCAATCATTCAAACATTAAAGAAATTTTGATGGTTTCTGGTACACTGTTTCATTTATTTGACTGAAGCCTGCTACATTTTGTCAAGAAACTGGAAAACAGGAAGAGAAACCAAGAACAAAAGCAATATAGTATTGACAGAGGGAAAATTACCTGGACCAAGCCTCATGATCTTGGGAACCAAGCCTTTGTACAGAGCCAGAAATCTGTAGCAGAAGAAAAACAAACAAAACATTTCAAACAATATTCTTACTCGAAGAGAAGAATGGAATTTTAGCATGTGTTTGTTAAAATGCTGGCAGAGCACTTAGAAGCAATTATTTGAAATTACACATGTTCAATAGCAGGCTGTATCTGGATTTTAACATTTTACAGAGGCAGATCAGATGAAGAGAAAAAGTTAATCAATGTTCAGTCACAAAAGCTACGTTGTGAGCCTAGCCAATCAGAAGTATGACTTTAATCAGTGAGATGGTTTTACTTTCAAGAAAAGTCTGTTAACAACAGCTGCATACATGGACAAAATGACTGCCATAATTGAATATCAAAGCTACAACTCAGTCTCCACTTGAGAAATATTTTTAAAAGTTGGAGAACGTTATTGTCATGAGGATCTGCCCCCAATTTAATGATTTCAACAGTAATTTTAAAGGTACAGAGGTCTGTAAAATTTTATTAGTTTAAATTGGGAAATACTCTGTTTTCTGTTGATGTTTTCCTTTTACAAAATGAAGCATTGAAAAAATTACATGAGAATATACGAAGGATATTTTGTGGAACATAACATCAATTTTGACAACCCAGCAATTAACTGGTAAGTCTTTTGTTAAAGTTCACATGGAGTAGGAGGATATCTCCTATATTATAATTCTTAAATACATTTTCAAAATGCTACATTGTGCTTTTTTGATATGTGAGTGCAGGGTGGCTTAATGGCCCTCATCAAATCTGAAATATAACAACATGGTTTTATGGACCCATATGAACTAAAACAGAGGCCTGGACATTTATTAAAATAAGAATGTTTTACCCTTCCTCTTTGTAGACTGTTGCCATAGTTTTAAAACAGGTTCTGTACTTGATCTCTCCAGGAACTGGCTGTGGTCCTTGAATCCTACTTTTTGCAACATCAAAAGGAATGTTAATAATTGAGGCTATTGTTCCTGAGACTAGCCCAATTCCAAATTTCCTCAAAAACTCCAAATTTGGATCCTACAAAAAATAGAGAGAAAAAAAGAATACAAAGGGAAACGGAAGGACCTGTGCAGGTTAAACACTATAGAGTAATATGTGTTTAATCAGAAAACTCACACAACACAACACACTCGTGTTATTTTAGCGGAACACATTAGGATTTCCTACGCTGGAACTTGTTTTCTTGACAATTCTATTGGCTATGTTTTTACACATGGTCTAAATTGCTGAAGTACACATTTCCTCACACAGGATTTATAAACACAGTTCATAAAGAAAGACTGGTATGGCATATGGGGATGATTTGTATAATTGGGCTTCACAATGTACTTAGTATTACTGTATCAAAACAGGAGAAATCCAAGCACACTATTAGCTAATTGGCCAGAATATTTTACAAATGACAGCAACTTCCACCATGAAGCCTACTAAAACGCTCATTTGTGTGTTGGACCCCCAAATGCTAAATTAAATAAAGGCTAATCTCAGTCTGCTGCCATTCCTCTCCAGGTTTTTTACATTTATTTTCACATGTAGCTGATCCACTGTACTGAGAAGTGCTAGCTTCCTGTTATTAACAATCCAACTTGGCGCAACTGCAAAAGAGCCTCCACGTTCTGCGCATTATAAACGGTGGTAACTCACTCAGCTAATTGGCTGAAGAATTTACAACAGATTGTTTCTGAACCCTGCTATATATTCATGGTAAGAGTTAGAAGCAGGTTAGAAGTGCATCTAAAACCCTGCTAGCTCACGCGCAGTTCACAGTCCAGCAGGGTTTTATTTGATCTTTTAAAAAGACCTCCTATCTTGGCATTTTCTATGACATTAAAGAATTCAGTGTCAAAATCTCTTGAAGCAAGTCTAATCTTATTTTTCTTAGTGGAAGTCACAGGGAAGTGTGCTCCAGTGCATGTCCTGTGCACATAATTTTTTGCTATTTGTCTTCAACAGCAAGGACACTTCTTATTTATTATAGAAGACTCTCTGCATGCAGTTGCATTTTTTTCAGCAAGGGGCTTAAAATGCAAAATCACAAGTAAAATAAAATACGATGTTGCTATGTTATAACATCAATATTTTATATATATATATGATATGTATACTGTCACAATATTAAGATGAAAGAGTGGGTTCTTTGTTTTCTAAACCTATATATTTGCAACTGAGAAGAGGAGCAATTAAGAAGTTTTGCTTTCCAGATTAGCAACAAGGAACATAGATTAAAGCTTCCATAATATGTATTGGACAAAGTCCTTACAGTGTTTAGAGAGAAATGTCAAAATCAACAGAGCTTTCTATTGCTTGCAGAAAAACTCAACACCTTGATTTCACATAACATGAAACATACTGTTAATACCTTTTAAAATTAGAATGGCCTGTGGTACATAACAAATTGCAAGACTTATTTACAAAAACCTTAGTAGCAAATTTCTGTTTATTCTGTGCAGGCTGACAGGGGTTTAAATGGAAATACTTCTGGTATCCAGAGATGAAGAAATGACCCTCTTTGAAGTTGAGGGGCAGCAGCATGGCAGCCCTGTTCCAGCATGGTGCTTACCCAGCTCCAGGCACCAGGCGTATGATTATACCCACACCTGAGAGCTAAGTACTATTCCAGATATTATACTAAACTCCTCAAACCGGGCTGCAGCAAGGAGGCTACCACTGCTCTGTTGATTTTTCATAATCCAGAATAGTCTGAAGTAATTTTGTCACATAATTTGGTGCAAGGACACTTCCTTCCATAGCACCAAGCACAGTGGGTTGCCCTCTGGACTGGGTAATATGTCAATCAGAAATATTTACTTATTAAACATTAAATTCCCAGTCTTGCTGTTCCTGACAAGTCCTTTATATTTGAATGACTGAACAGTTTCATATTTTGGTGAATTCCCAATGCCAGCGTTGTCTGCTTTATGATGGAGAGTGCCCCAGAGCACAGGATACCGGGGATGTCTGATCAAGGGAGCATCTCTTAAAATGTAACACTGCACTAGCACACCTAAAGGGAAATTAAAACAAATTGCTTTATTTCAGCTACAGTATTTGTGATATAAAACAAGGTGAAAGGCAGCATCTTGCTCATTCACAAAACTCGATTCAAACCAAATGTGCTATGGTATATACTAACTTTGGTATGTAACTTGATTTTTTATTAGATATCTCATGGGTAAGGTTTTTTCTGTAGCATTCATCACTCTAATATCTGAGTCATCTCATTCATATAACAGACTGAAAATAAATGTAGCTGTTAAAAATAATTAAAAATTATTTTTTCTGAAAGCACAGCTTAGTGGCATTTTACTGAGGAATGAGATTTCCAGACATAATTCATGCCCATCTACAACACTTACATGGACAAAGACACATTGACTGTCTATCAGGTAGATGCAAGTTGGTGCTATCAGGAAGCAAAGTCTTTCTTTTTACACTGAAATCTGTCCCTTTTCCACCCCTTGGACAATGTCAAAATATTCCAAACAGTCTAGGATCCTGTGAAGGAAGACGTAAGGGTAAGGTATGTGTCTACTGCTAATGCTGCAACTGGCTAGCAGAGGCAGTTATCACTTCTGCATCATGCAGTTCACTGACTAAATATTGTGTATTTCATATGCTGCACATTAGAACAAAATTCTGGCAATCCTTTCTTGCTTTCCTAAGTAGCGTAACTGGGTGAAAAACATATAGGAATTATGTTTTTAAGCAAAGGTGATTTTAAAGTAGTATGAGCAGAACATATAGAACAGAAACTTGATTTTAGATGGTGCCACACAACAGTAGAGTATACCACAAGGAAGTGAAATATCAGTTTGCTAAATCACAATGGAGTAACTTTGCTATTGTTGGACAATGTAATCTGTGATCATCTCACCTTTTGTCATGCTCCTTACAGTCACATTGCCTGTACACCCGAGTCCCCGCCCTGTGGGCATCAGCAGCCATTAAAAATAAAGAGAGAAGTAGGCATCACCAATAAATGACCTATCTATGCATGTTCTGCTGGATTTCCCTGTTTTCTTTGGGAGAAAAAATTTTGAGATGTTATCTTTCTGCTTTTTATACTTCATTACTCCTATCATAACATTTTTTAGTGGAGATTCTGTAAGTTCCTCCTGAACTGTATGCTTCTTAATTTCTTCCATTATGTTCCATAATTTCTAAAACCAGAAAATTCTACTCCTGCCTTGCACATACACACCCATGTACAAGAGTTTCACCCACTGGAGACAGTTTTAATTTATCAGCTTCAGTCTCCAAAGCCCCAGATTTTCCTTTCCTTGCTGTTTTGTTCACTTGTTTACTTGCTGGGCACTTTGGCAAAACCTCTGATTAAATCTTTTATCTTAGTCAAAACTTCCAGACTATCTTAATCCACACTGAAGGAAAGTCACTTAATTCAATAAGTAGCATAGATATCAATCCAGCAATGAAACAACCCTTTGGTAAAGGCACGTATGCCTGGAACTCAGTTATTTTAATTTTTTCAGAATAACTGAAAAATCATGTTAGAATCAATAAAGACTCATCATAATAGATATTTTTGTGCTGATTTACTTATTTTGTACTCATTGTACTCATCTGAGGTACAATTCAAGGATCAAAGATAGGACACCACACTTGCATATGCAGTGGAGAGAAGGGGATACCTTCAAAGCAACAGCTCCAAGTCCCTAAGGTAGGCTGCTTGAGGTAAGTAGAAACAGATAATGTAGGCAGTCCAACAACATGAATAACAGTGTGTGGAAATATAACAGAGACACTCACGAATACTTCAGGCCTTGTACAGCCTAAGAAATTCGGCAGAGTATGTTGCAAAGAAACATACACTATAACCCTATTTTTAAATCAATAAATAATATAAGTAGATAAATTAATATTAATTTTTGTAACTGAAGCTTTTTTAGAAGTCTGTTTTCTTCAGTATTTGGGTGTTTGTCTTGAGATCTTGAAATATCTTAGCTTTTTTTTTTTCCCCCCAGTAGCTAAAGGTACACATCTTATGACAAAGAATACTTTTGACTTGGCTCTAAGAAATCTGGTCTATTTGGAGATGTCCCCACTTATTGTAGTGAGGCTGGACTAGATGACCTTTGTAGGTCTTTTCCAACCCAATGCATTCTATGTTTCTATGATTCTATGATATATATGTTTTAGTAATTCTGAGCACCTTATAGATAAGTTCACTGTGAAAGACTGATGCTTACTGGATAAAAAGAATGTCATTTCCTGACTATCTGCATGAAGAATAAATTATAATAATAGAATTATATTTGAAGTTGGCAATTGCAAAGCAGTGTACTGAAGTTAGATTGAAATTAGTACTAGTACTTAAGAGTGGAGTATTTGCATTAAGTTTCTTAAACTCCTTTGAAAATGTTAGCTATAGTACTAGTCTTATAGATGAGTTACACCTGGCACAAAAGTGCCAAAAGTGATATGAAATGACCAGTAAATTTAAATATCTCTGCTTAGGGTCACATAAGGTATTGGCAGAGAAGTCAGGAATGCAGAGGGGAGGCTTTTCACTGTATGCCACATGTTCCACCTCCCTGTGTGTGACAATGGAGACTTTAAAAGGCAAGGCTTTGGTTTAGTCAACTCTGGTTCTTTCTTGTGTACCTAGGAATTACAGGACTGAAAAGGGACATAGGTCAGGAATAAGGAGTAGAGCTGCTTCTTAGCTGTTTTGGCTAAGGTAAAGAGCCATGTACAGGAACTCTTATGGCAAGCTAAGAGGTGCCACAAAGACCTGACCTAAGCTACATTGACTATAATCAAGTTTTTGGCAGCAAAACAAGCTGTAAGAAACTGCTTTAGTCATCCTGATAATTGGGTTTAACCACTAAAAGGAGCTTCCTTTGGCAACAGAGGGTGGAAGAAAGGAACATGTGGGTTTGAGGAAGGGGAGCTTCCAAGACTGGAGAAAAGATACGTTTAGAGAGAGGCAAGGTAGAAGATACCTCAGGAAAGAAGAAAGGAACAAATTGAAAATTCAAATGAGTTGCTTTAAACACACACACTGAGCCAGAATCCAAAGGAAAGACAGTGCCTGCGATTTCCTGTTGAGTGCTAGAGGACAGTTCGGAAGAAAGGTGGTCAAACTCTTAGAGAGGGAGAGGCTGGTACAGACATGATCAGTTGGTTTGGAGGACTGAAAACTCCTGGCAGAAATAGGCAGTAAGGAGGAGAAAATGATGTAGATTCACTACAAGGCTCCAGAAAGGGTGAAAATGAAAAGACAAAAGTGAGTATCATCACTGATTTGAGTCTTTTAAAGTATATTAACAGTTTTTGTTAGTGACTTAATCAAGATCTGACCACAGCTGAAGGAACAGCTTCATAGTTTTCTTGACCCTGAATTTCTGTCCATCTCATGCATTTACATAGTAAACTCCTTATTGTAAATTATAGCTTGCTGTCTGATTATTACAATGATGGTCTGATCTTTGTCAAGATGAATAGGAAATGCTGAAATTACAATAAACATACTGATAAACAGGAAAGGTGTTCCGAAATGCACAGTCACAGATGCACTTTGTTTGAATTAAATGTGCTTTTTCACACTGGTATTATCTCAGATTTCCCCTTGAGTGAAATCTCATTGCAGCAGACATTTATTTAAGTTTTTAAAATCCACCTGTCAGATGTCTGACAGAATAAGATGAATGACAGTCAGTAGGATAAATGTCCTGGCTAGTCTCCTGAGTCACATGGCTGTCTGCTGTACAAGGTATATATTTTCAAACAGTTTGCAATCCTCTCAGTGGTTTGTTTTTCTTGAAATACAATTTCCTCATAAAATTGATACTCTTACTCCAGATTAATGAATAGCATTATTATCTATTATTTACTGTTTTGCTACAATCTTTTGGTCCCATAGGTAAAGGCTAGGAATTCATCCTAAATGAAACATCAGTGCCAAAGAACTTTTGATGAAAATAAAAAAACAGGAGACAACAAAAAAATGTAGTCACTGAACAGAAAACATACAGGATTCTGGAGGCTCATCTCTCCCACACAGAGTTGGTCTGCACAGATAATCAGGCTGTTCGTAAAGTGTTGGGGTTACAAGTAGGTCACCTTTTCATGGCATCCTTTAGACAGCAACTATGCATATAAGGGCACTTACTGCTTACCCTTCCAGCCAGTACCTTTGTCTGCTCTATCCATCTTCAGTCTCAGTTACACAGTAATTTATGAAACACAAGAAAAAAAGAATAGTCCCATGAACACCAGAACTAAAGACATTTGAAGTCTTACAGGTTCGTGTGACTGCTTGATACTGATGTCTGGAAATGTGCAAGCTCAGACTAAGGCTGAGCTTTTTCCCATGGAATTCAGTGCTTAAAAAGAGATATTTGCCAGTGAAGATTTCTGTCACTGGGGCACCCATAAGGTGCACTTGTAGGATCTCTCCTCATTTCAAATTATTTTTTGTATGTTTTGTAAGAATTTAGCTATTTTAGTCTGTTTCCCTGTCAGCTATGGTTGAACCTGGTTATCAGTTTCAGCATTATTGTAATTTCTGTAGGAAAACAGAAGAAACTTGTTTTTCCTTCTTCACATTTTTATTTTGACCAAAGATTCCTCTCCTGAAAATCTCTATCGGCCTTGCCTACAGGAATGCTGCGGTAGAGGACCAGTTGATTTAACAAAAGAGTCTTTTGATACAACATCTTTCGATGATGATGGCCTAGGCTGAAGTCTTTAAACAGCACAGGCTCTATTTTCCACAGCCACAGGACACCTCAGATGGGAAACTACTGGTTAATGGTTGGCTTGTAACATTGTATTGGATACAGCACTGCCATTTTTTTTCCCCCAATTCACAAGTCATCCTGAAACTTGAGCTCGGATGGTTGCTCTGAGGTTATTCTGTTTTCCACTCTGATTCAGCCTTCTCCTAAATCATCTTGGTTTCCTATTTTTTTGACTGTGTACATGTCCTTTTCACCCATATCACTTTTTTTTTTTTTGTTGGCATAGATCTGAAAATGACTAAAAATAAAATTATTGCCTCTTATTTTCCTTCTTTCACCAGCTGAACAGCCCATTTTGGTTTCCCATCTCTTCTTCTTTGCCTATAGATATTTAAGGCCCTTTCTCTGACAAACAACACACCCCTCACCTCCCACTGTCTGATGCAGCAGCCCTTGCAACAACTGACACATCTGCAGTAGCTGGGGCAGGTGGTACCTGACTTCAAACGAGTTTTGCAGTTGGCCACGTTTCAAAGGGGTTTTTTAACAGTTAGGAAATTCCATATAGTTTAGAAATATGACAGCCACGTGGAGGTGGTAGTGAGCAAAGGTTTTAATGAAACTAACATTTACCATCAGACCTAACTATGACAAGCCATTGAAAAGCGAGAGCTGCTGGAAGCCTATGAAATCTGCTATGAAAGCAGGTGCCATAAAACTGAGACGATATGAATTTGCAGACTAATTTGATTGCTCGTGCAGATGCACAGCTATTAATGCTCCATGGTTGATAAATTAGTGGCAATTGAATCAAGTCTGGCTTACTCCATTTTGAGTAAACAGAGCATGAGGTTGGCTGTAAATGGTCTGTTTAGCAGAAAAGGCTGAACATATGAAAAATTATTCATTACGAACATTTACAACCCACACATGTCATTTATATCATTTGACCACTCGACGTAAAAGGTTTATTGTTTTTGGCAAAATAAGCTGCAAACATCCTTAATCGGGATGCAAATTTAATGCACAGTTTAGCACTGCTGACAGCTAAAAGGCTCACTCCGACATTTCCATGCATATTTCCACTTACATTACAGATGGTGAAGGGCAGATATGGAGTCAAGAGCCAAAATTATTTCAAAAGTACACTATTCTTATTTTGCAATTTTAAATGTTTGTCAGTATCCCAGGGCTGATCTCAATATTTTATTTTCTGGCAAAATTTACAAAGTGAACAAATTAGATTTTGTAATGAAATCAAGAATGTGAGAAATCTTGAAAAGTTACAACTGTCTCACATAGTTCAGACTAACTGCAGAACAGCTTCTATCAAATTCCTTGTACAGGTGTGATAATTCAGCCTCTAGTACCTGACCACTGACGGAAAAGGCTTGAGTTAAATATCATAGTTTTTGAATCTTCTGTTTTCCAGTCACTGAAGTGAAGTTCAATGCATGTCATCACCTGAGACATAAGTGTAGGTAAGAACAAGCCAGATGAGATCTGATCTGTACCCTGTTAAATTCAGGGCAAGATTTGCATTGATTTCAGTGCCAGTTTGATCAGAATTATTGGCTATATCGATATGCACACACCTATCTATGACATTGATGCCTGCTGGCCTGGAGCATCCTATTAACTTTATTTGCATTATTAAATGCTATTACTGTTCAAAACTGAATGGCTGCATGAAATGTGACTATTAGGAATTATTCCATTTCTCTGCTAGCTCCTCAGTTGTACCCAGGAACAGTGTTGGCTGCCCTGGGCCAAAGCTGTGCCAGGGAACATCTAACAGCACAAATTACTGAATTTCAGTGACGCTGCTCAATTTACTAGCACAGGTGTAGTCACTGAGAGAGCCACTGTGCAAGCTACTGTGCACTAGTCAAGCACAAGGCAAATGTCTCTGCTTGCTTGCAGGTAATGCAATCTAATCCTGCACTGATAAATTGTCTTTTGCTTTTAATAGCATGTACAGAACAGCTGGGCCACTGGGCTGACACCATTGAAGTAATTTCTTTTTAATTTTCGAATGTATTTACATCTATGTTGTAGATGTTAAACAATTCTCTGTAATGCACCAAATTTGTACAAAGTTCTAATTTCTCTCAGATCATAAATCTCTGAATCTTTCTAATAATTGAATATGTTTTCCCATTAAAAAAAAATATTAATCTGAAAGGCTGGGAAAGCATGGTTGTGCCAAATACTGTTACTATTCTTCAATGGCTATACAAGAGCACGTCAGGATTTCCACAGAAGCTGCACACACGCCTCTGTCCTTACCTGCATATGATTCTGAGTGTTCTGCATAGCAATTATAATTTTTTCATCTTTTGATCCACATAAATATGATTACTCCTATCTCAGTATCAAGATATGCTTGTGCCTTGAGTTTTTAGAATGTGTGATTAAAGTACATGGTAAAGTATGCTTAAATACACTAAAAGAAACTTGTAGAAACTTATGGGTTACCTACTCGTGGACAATTCAATTTACTGTAACGATCTGCAAATAAGAAATGGAGCTTTTCTCCATTTACACAAAGTTGCCAACAAAAATAACAAGCTTCTCCGAAGTGCAGAAAAAAAAAAGTGTTACTTCATCTGGGAATAGAAACTGATCCATTTTGATGTAAGTTGCAGCTTCTTATACGAATATCACTACATATTACACCTGTGACTGTTTAACTGTCATCATCTAAAAATCACATTAGTGAAAATACAGTTCAGTAAGTAACACACTGGAGTCATTAATAAACCATTAGCTGTTGCTCACACAGTCATTTAGGAGGTTGCCAATACTACCATGTTCTCATTAGTACAATTTACCTTTGTTGTAAAGGGAAATGTTTCCTTTGTTATGTGAAGGAATATAAGACCATAAAATAAAGTAGCTTCAAGAGAAATTACAGCTATAAAGATTGGTTTTTTTTTTTTTTGGTTTTTTTTGGTTTTTTTTTTAGACATACAAACTACATAAGCCCCTGTGCAGGACTTGTTTTGGGCTGGCTCTCTCCCATATGGCTAAATCTGCTCTGTAATCCTTCAACACTAGGTTGAACTCTCTTTGAGTAGACAGGCCTGGTGCATGGCCAGAACACCCTACCTACTGCAGCTCTGCCATCATCTCAAGCTTCACCCCTTGCTTTATGAATACTGAAAGAAGTTCTATGAGCCCATTGTTCTCTTCTAAGCCAGTTTACCACAAAAAGTGTGCATACATAATTAGCATAAACATAATATGCTTGTTTCTTGATTCCTGCCTTTTTACATTGCTACCATGGTATAAAGCAAAATGTATAAAAATGAGAATTCAAACATTACTATTTTATTTATACCCAGCTTTGCTTAAAAAGTGAGAAGTACAAATTCTTGGATTTCTTCCACTAAAATGCTATAAATTTCTGCAAAACCAGAGAGTTAGGTTAATCACTATTTATTGCTAAATGCTACAGCTTGCACAGAAAAATACAGTGTTAATTAAATTGCCAGACTTCTCATCCATTTGTCTGTTGCACTGCATGAAGAACTTACTTTATTGACTGGAAGAATGGTTTTCACATTGAAGTAGAATCCAAAGTAAACCATGTTAAAAACTCCGTGACGACCCAATGTTGCAGTAAGACCTTTGTTGAGTCCTTGGAAGCCCAGACCCTCGGATTTAATAATCTGCCGAGCTTGAACAAAGCTAGATGGTTGCTACACAAGTTAAGCAAAAGAAGGAAGAGATCATCTTTACAAAAAGAAAACAATAACCATAGCACCATTTCAATCCTGTTGACAAACACAGTGTTGCCAATTCTTGTAATTTTATCTTGAGTCTCATCATATTTGTTATTTTCCCTTTATGTAAAAATCACAACTTCCATTAAAAAAAAAACCAGAATTTGTTTTTCTGCTTGCAGAAAAAAAAATTCAAGTATGACCTGAGTACTGTAAAAGACTAAGGATCCCTAAAGCAAAGGAAAAGGTCATGAAAAAATAATTCATAAAAGATTCCACAGCACAACATGTGGCTTTCAGCGTATGAATTCAGCAGTAATTTTTTTATCATTGATGTTTTCTTAAGATTACGACAGATGAAACTCTTACACAACTAGATTATATAACAATTATTCTGGACAATAAAAAGCTAAAACCAGCTTCTCTAGTAAAACCAACAGCATAGGAACATGCACAGTGAGGGAGTGATCACAGAATCACAGAATGTTAGGGGCTAGGAGGGACCTCTGGAGATTGTCAAGTCCAGTCGTGCTGCCAGAGCAGGATTACCACTGAACCTAGGGCAGGTCACACAGAAACTCATCAGATGGGTCTTGAAAATCTCCAAGAAGGAGACTCCACAACCTCTCTGGGAAGCCTGTTCCAGTGCTCTGTAACTCTTACAGTAAAGAAGCTTTTCCTCATGTTGAGATGGAACTTCCTGTGCTCTTGTTTGCATCCCTTGCCCCTTGTCCTATCACAGGGCATGACTGAAAAGAGATTGGCCCTTCCTTCTTGACACCCACCCTTCAGATATTTATATAATAAGATCCCCTCTTGGTCTTCTCAAGACTAAACAGCCCCAGGTCTTTCAGCCTTTCCTCATGCTCCAGGGATAAAAGGGACAAAATTGCAACAGGAAATTTTTGCGCCATTATGTCTAGGGAAGGAAGTCCCTGGGAGCCACAAATGAGAGTAGTAAGAGAAGCTGTAAAGATTTGTCTGGAAGATAATTTTGCAGTTTCCAGATTCAATGTTAGGAATAGGTTTGAAGGGTGACAAAAGGCATATATATATGATCTGGGAACTCTAGTAGATGCTCTGTGGCTCTTCATGCTGCTAAGAGAGCAAACCACTGCTGTAAGACACTGGCTTTTGAGGGAGTTATTAGGTACACAATATGTTTTAAACCAAATCACATGTGAAACCTTCTTCTTCTAGTGTTGAAAATCTTGAAAAAAGGTGAGGCTTTTTCTATTAAGTAATTATTTTTTTCTTAAGCTTCCAACTGAAAATCCTGTTTTGCACTCCAAAATAATTATGTGTCTTAAAAAGTGTACCTAGATTTTGAAAATCAAAACACTCATTTAAATCCCAATGAACAGATTTAAGAAATTGACTTTAGATACTCTGTTTAGAAAATAATTCCCAAGAGGTCTGGAAATAATTTTAGTCAGCCAACTTCCATTTAACAAAAAGCAGAAAGGAAGAAACTTCCTCAGAATCCACTTATGATGGATCACTAATGATCAGTGATCCACTTATGATCATCACTAATGATCAGTTCCCCAGACAGGATCTCTCTGACTACATACACATTTGATCTATTTTCCAATATACTGTTATACTTAAAATCAAGTGCTCCCCTTTGGAATATTTCAGATTTACTCCTAGCAGTATTATAAAAGAGTTTCTTTCAAAATGTTGTTGCCTCAAGTATGGCTTTCTCCAAAGCATTAAGCCAGCTCTAGGTAACCAAATATTTAATTAGAAAGGCAAAACACAACTTCCACTAGGAGTCTCAAACATGAAAATATAGAGAAATTTTGACTAGAACACTGTGAGCACTGCTAATTTCAATCCACTTATTTGTTTAATAGCTTTCCATTTCAAAATATCACTGTGGTAGATCAACAGCATCAGCAAATGATGCCTCTTTTATCTGACACAGTGTATGACTGTTTATTTAGGTGACTGACAAGTTTAGTCTTTAATACTAAATTTCATTCTGGTTTTTTATATTTGGCAAATAATATTATCCTGTTAATGCTCTGCATACATTTTACTATAGTTTGCTTTTCTATTACCAGGGATTCAAATCAGAATCTGTCCTAGAATGTAGAAATCCAATATGGACTATGGTCCAGATACTAGCAATAACATCATTTCTCATACACAAAGCATGAGGATTAGATCTTAAAAAAATAACTGGTATGCTGAACAAAGCAATTTAAGCTGAATGCAGCAACTTTCCGTAGTATCCCTTGGTCTCATCTTACATACACATTTACTCATGACTTGGATAAGAAGCCTATCACTTGCTGAACACCTGTGATGGGATTCATCAGTCCAAATATAGATATCTGCTGTATCTACATATACATCTGAGGTACTCAAAAAGGCTCCCTTTTTCAGTCCTTTAGCAATAAAGAGGGCTTTGCTAGACAGCACTTCACTTCACCCACAGTTAGCATATAAAATAACACCTGATCAAGCCATAGGTCTGCTTTGCCACTGATGATGGAAGGACCTCAGGGTGACTAATTCAGATGGAGGAATTTATTCAATTCAATTCACTTTACACAGCTGTTGACTTATACTAAATAGAGAACTAGTCAGTAGAATCCAGAGTCAGATTCTTCTCATCATAAAGCAGAAACTTGTGTTTGTTTAATTAATCACAACTCTTAAGGAAGGTGAGATTTTTTTACCACACCAGCTTCCATAGCCAGTGAGTTATCCATGGCTAGAGGTACAAAAAAACCCAACCAACCAAACAAAATCCACCCAAAAAAATGTGTTAGGCTTTCTAGCAGTTTACTTTAAAAACAGTCACCGTTATTTTTACCTGTGGCAATCCACATTACAAGTGTCTATAAGTGATTTATAGTGGCTTTCCTCTTTAAACCTGTCAGACCTAGAAAGATGATCTGGTACCAGAGAATAATTCAGTTGTCACCGTAGTGTGTGAATATTTGCTTTGGGGGTGTGCAAGAGTCTGGGTGTGGGTGTACGTGTTCATGCTCTTCCTTGTTCCTTTCAAACAAGATATATTTATTATTTCAATACAATAGTCAAAGAAATATGTGAACTGCATTAGGTTTCATCAGATAGTATGAAAGCTACACAATGGGATAGGCACATACTTTACTTAAACCTTTTGGAAAAACAGTGCATGGGATTGAAATGAGTGTACAGCTTTATGCTGTATGACATAACATACAATAGGCTCGATTTTACATACTTTAGTTTGGAATCTTACTGTGGAATTCTAACAAATTATTAATGAGTTATTATAACTTGAGATCACAGTAATGAAGTTACTGGAGTTTTCCTGATTTACTGCAAGATGTGAAATTCTAACACCTTTTAAAGATATATTAAAAAATGGTATGCCTGTGATTTAAGGGATGCTGTAATTAAAGTAAGTAGTTGCATAAAATTTACTAAAACACTCCAAACTCTGTTATAAATTTTACAATAGATAAAAAAAAAATAAAATGTGTGAAGTGAAAGGATATATGGGTCTCTTGCAACTTCACAGGAACTAGTTTGCTCAAAATATAATACTGCTATATTTACACTCAAAACCAGAGGTTTTATTCAGGTAAGTTAATTGTATCTTCACAACTGGGAGGCAGAAAGATCTAGAATATCTGCTTAGTTTACTACTGCTGGACCAGTAGTAGACCATAATTTTTTCATATCGCCTTTCTGAGAAAGAAATCCTCTGATGCACTGCTTTATCCCACTTTCAATCTCTCTCCTTCCCATACCCTAACCTTTTTACTTCTGTACTGTTTTAGCTCTCTGTTAAAGTGGCTTTGCTGCTCATAGTTAAAAGATGTCTAAACATTGAACTGAATAATTCACTATTCTCCAGTTTAATCTTTTTCCCCTCTCAGCAGTAGCCGGAACCATGGACAAAGTCAGTTTTGCTCATTGACTTATTTGAATGAAACAATATTGGAATAATAAAACTATGAAGTGAAATAAATTTAAATTATTTGTGTGCTTTATTATGTGACTATTTCCCAGTCTGTGCTTATAAATGTGAAAAGGTATAATAAAAATAATTTCACCCAGTACTCTGAAATATACCAGCTCCATTTTAGCAAAAAATACACCAGATGGACCCTGGCTAGGGCATGGAGCCGTGGTGTTTTAAGCTAACCTTTGGAGTTCATTTGAAGGGTGGACATGCTGGAGCAAATGCATCATGTACAAGGGGCTCAGGTTCCTACTTTTGGATTACAATTCCTCACAGTGTTGGGCAGCTGGCTGCTCTAGAGGTATGGAGGTGCACTTCAGGCACAGAATTTTTGCAACGGAGATGCTGACACCACTGACGATATTGTCTATACCTCTTCATGTCTGAAGGCATTGTCTACCAAGTCTCTTCTCTCTTTTTCCATTTCTGTTAAACTTGTGGGAAAATAATCTGCATCAACTCAATATATTGTAGACATTCTGCTCTAGGTATGCACCTTGAAGTGCCTAATTAACCAGAAAAAGAAGAATGGAGCAATTCTCATACCTCTGTGAAGACATCCCGGTTTGCCTGCAAGGTAACCTTTACTACTTCAAAAGGGTTGACCACAATTGCCTCTGTCAACCCAGATCCCAAGCCAGCAACAGCAAATGCCTAGGAAAGTTAAAATTGAAGTTAAAAATTAAGGAGTTAAATTTCCCATACATCAGATTACGAAACTAAATTGTACAATGCAAACTGCAAGGTTACAGTAACGCAGCAGTGCTCTATTACTAAACTTTAGTTCTTGATCAGATGCTGACAGTTCATGAAGGCAATATGACAATAGCCATGAACCACGTCCCCAAAAAAATAAATAAAATGTCATAGCACTGTCAATTAATTATCTTTTCAGCTGGAAGAAAAATTGTAATACCAATTTATTATTAAAACATGGAAAAACAATGCCCTCATGTTATCTTTGTGTGGAGTCTGAATAAAAGCACAAATAGAAAGGCAGTTATGCCTGGAAAAAAACAACAACTCTGCATGGAACATTAAGCACATAACACTCATATATTAACTTAAAAGATTACAAGAAATGTAAGAAATCCAAATAGTGTAGTACTTAAGCAAATTGCACATGTAGAAGAAAAGTTCTCCTAAGAAAATATCAATCCTAAAAAGGCTTATAAGGGAATGAGTAGTACACACAAAAATGTCATCCTCTGCAAGAATGAATTAATTCAATTTACTTAGAAGTTGATGGTACCTCACAGCCATAAAATGGTGATATTCACTGCTTTGCTTTCCATCATCACACAGCATTTTAAAACATGTGAATTGGTTTGCAAAAGAATAATAATATTGAAATATTTAGATAAATTGAGAAAATTCAGAGGGGTCATTTTTTTGGATAATGTTACTCATTTATTGCCTTATTGCCTCCATTTAGCATCTCTAAACTTTCTACTGGCTGAAAAGAGACCCAGCATTCAAAACACAGTATATTGAGCACATTTGCTGAAATTCAAGGAAACCAATGGTAAGGAAAAAAACAATGGTGAGAAAAGGAACTTTTTCAGCACAGAGGAATTTGAGTTGGGACTCTTGAAAGCTAAAGAAAGAGAAGAATGGTAAGTTAGGAGGGCAGTGGCAAGCTCCAGCCTTACCACCTTTGGAAAACACTGTGTTACCAACAAATCTATTTTTCCACTATGAGATGGGAACATAACCTATCCCCTTCACTATCAACCATGAGACTGAAGCCTGTAGGAAGATGTTGCTAATGCACACATTAGTAACATTCGTACGCATTTCGCTTTTAACAATAAATATTGTCTTGATACGTGGTTTCTTGAGGGACTGAGAGGCATTCTGCATAGCTTAGACCCTCTCAGTCTTCTTTTTTTCCCTTGCTACCATGGTTATTTTAGGGGAAAAAATGCCTCTATGGTAGCAGAATTGTCAGAGGTGTCTAATGGTTGCTCCATCTACTACATGAACCCAAGCAGCTTTTGGTCAGCTATTGCATAAGTTTGCAGCACATTTTCCTCAAAAAAACAAACAACAAAACAACAAAAAATGATGATGTAATCTTAAACTCTGTTCTTTCCTCTTGCTAGAGAACAAATATTACTTATTTGCATTTAAGGAAGAGAAGAGCCTACTAATAAAAACCCAACAAGATAAAAGAGGAGATACTCTAAACAACTACGTAGTCAGGGGAATAACTAAGAGGAAGAGGAAACTTGCTTTAAACTGGTTAATATGCTTCCATGATCATTCAGTTGTCACACTGGAAGGCAAATGTAAATGGCAGTAATACTGTTTGGAAGAGACCTGAATTAATGATAAAAGAAATGTCTCCTTTTTTTTCAATGTCATTTTAGTTCACATGGTGTGGAGACTTATATTTCTTCCTATAAGACAAGAGTTTACATATTTCCTTCAGTTATCACAAACTTCTCTCTTGACAGCTAAAACTATATAACAAATTTCAATTCAAATCTCATTTGACCAAAAAAGCTATAATACAGGTGTTCAGAATTTTATTTTTGTTAGAGTGTATTTACCACCCTCCAGATAATTAACATTTTTAGTCTTGTTTAGTGTTCTGATACATCAATATACTGAGTATAAGAAAAATGTAGGAGTGTTTTCAGAGGAAAAAAATGTTTAACAAATGCCAAGTAAGTAGACTGAAAGGAAGCAACAGAGTAGAAATATTGAATTAAAACTTCTTTAAAATGTTCAAGAATGAAACAACTCACTAGTTAAAAATTACCTTTAAATTAAACATGATTTTCAGAAAAACTGTCCTTACATAGAAGTTATGTGCATCTTTTAAAAAGATTTTTCTGAAACTATTATCATGGTCAGCACCGGGAAACATTAATTATGAAAACCTTTATAGGTAACCAGGAAGACATCAATTGTTTCTTGAGTTGTGATCTCATGATTGTGAAAACATATGTTTATTATTATTCACACTCTTACACCACAGAAAGCAATTCTTATAAAAAAATTCTTATAAACAAGAACTTCTATAAGAAGTATTTTGTTTTGGTTTGGTTTTTTATTTTTTTATTCCAAATGGCATGATAGCAGAATTACAGAATCACAGAATCACAAAATGTTAGAGGTTGGAAGGGACCTGAAAGATCATCTATTCTAACCCCCCTGCCAGAGCAGGATCACCTAGAGCACATCACACAGGAACGTGTCCAGGCGGGTTTTGAAAGTCTCCAGTGAAGGAGACTCCACAACCTCCCTGGGCAGCCTGTTCCAGTGCTCTGCCACCCTCACAGTGAAAAAGGTTTTCCTCATGTTTACGTGGAACCTCTTATGCTCAGCTTGTATCCATTGCCCCTTGTCCTATCAATGGACATCACTGAGAAGATCCTGGTTCCATCCTCCTTACACTCACCTTCTACACATTCGCAAACATTGATGAGGACGCCCCTCAGTGTCCTCTTCTCTGAGCAAATGAGACCCAGCTCCCTCAGCCTTTCCTCATAAGAGAGATGTTCCACTCCCTTCATCATCTCTGTGACTCTGCGCTGGACTCTTTCAAGCAGTTCCTTGTTCTTCTTGAACTGAGGGGCCCAGAACTGGACACAATATTCCAGATGCGGCCTCACCAATGCAGAATAGAGGGGGAGGAGAACCTCTCTTGACTGACTAACCACACCCTTTCTAATGCACCCCAGGATGCCATTGGCCTTCTTGGCCACAAGGGCACATTGCTGGCTCATGGTCATCCTCCTGTCCACCAGGACCCCCAGGTCTCTTTCCCCTATGCTGCTCTCCAACAGGTCAGCCCCCAACCTGTACTGGTACAAGGGGTTGTTCTTCTGCAGATTCAAGACTCAGCCCTTGCCCTTGTTGTATTTAATTTTATTTCTCTCTTGATATTGTAGAGAATTATTTTGAAGACATTTGAAATAAAAATTAACATTAACTATATTTTTGATAAATTCTGTTATCAGTTTTTTCAAGGTACAAGTTTGTTCTGAAAAACTGTTACTTGAATTGGTGCCTTTCATTTTGAGCTCCTTCTAAGGGAGGGAATGGGTGGGACTGTTCAGTACACACATCTTAACTGAGAGCATCAAGGTCTGTATCCATACATACCAGTCCTGGCGGTAATGATGCATATCCTAGTAGCTTCTTGTATTGTTCAAAGGTGAAAAACTGTAAATAAAAGTTAGACTGAAATGGCATTGAAAAAATTACGAGTTACTTATGCAAATGAGCAAAACCAAACTAAAGTGGAGCTTGTATTCTGAATAATTGTGTGGAGATCTGCAAAATAAACAGGAGCAAATTTTCTTTCACATGATCTGTAGCAGTGTTAGATGTGCAAAAATTAGACTTCAGAACTGATTTTATTAGCTTCTCATGCATAACTGCAGTATAAGTGCAAATAAACTAATATTTTACGTAAGAGTTTGCTATGACATGGTTCATGGTTTTAATTTCTACACATTTCCTCATTTACATATACTGGTATAAATGCAGTAGCAGAGACTATAATTTCTCCCAAGAAATCACCTTCACATCTTTAATACAATATAGTGCAATCACTTACATATTTCTCAGATATTAGTATACTTTTCATCAGAGAGATGTAATTGCAGATTTTGAAGATGGAAAATCTGTAGATTTTTATAATCTATTGTTGTACACAGACACATTTCTTCTAGTTTTTGCTCTTTACAAATAAATAATTTCTCCAATTGTCTGCTTTCAGGCAGCAGTGCTTAGTAGTTCTGAGCATCTGAGGTTCCTTAAAGGGTGGGTTTTGAAAGCTGTACTTGTTTCTGTTTGAACTTCAAGGAAGGAATGAGAAGCTCAGTTTTACCTGCACCAAGACCGAGAAAGGCAACCACCTATAACTGGTTGACTTTGTAACCCAGAGCTTCTTACCATCCAAATCTATTAATTTCCAAAATAATTTTTGTGCAATCTTATAGACATCAAAGTGGAATAAATTAACAGCTTTGTTGAGAACGACCCTGACAGTGTTGAAGTCAGTAAGAAGCTTCCCATTGACATATGCAGATGCCTTTCACCTCCAAAAAAGACAAGCTCAGTCCTTTAGGGCTTAGCTACCACAGATGTATCAGAACAAACCAGCTTTTCCCTAAATTGTGTGTACAGAAACATGAATAATAAGCACTACATTGTCATTTTAACTTGTTCAGAACCCTGTTGCATGGCAAAGTCAATAACATTATTCAATGAAGACCTGCTTCAAATGAAAAGTCACTAGAATCCCACCAAACCCAACAGAGAACTGGTTGTTAATGTGTTGATAATGCTGCCACATTTGAAGCAGGAAGGAAATTTCATACATAATGCAAAATCAGGATGTTAAATTCTGAAAACTGAAGGATTTATGCTCTAGTCAGTGGATAGATACTTTAAAAAATTCTCAGCAGGTATTATTATTTCGTTTTGCAGTAAAGTTCTGAGAATTGGGGCCCAGATTTTATTTGCCCTCTAAATTCTGTACAGATTGAACACTAATCCTGTAAACATCCTGCAAACATGCTTAAAATTACTGTTTGGGTCTTGCCAACAATCAAACAAAATAGAAGTGTTATTGAGACAAAAAGTTATCCATCTTTTTGGAAAACTGAAGATATTTTATAGATATAATGAAGTCTCTGAGAAAAGTGTCAGTTCTGGGTTGGATAAGTTGCTTTACAAAACTAAATCAGTTTCTTACTGTGTTAAAGTTTGCTTTATTCTCTCTCCAGCATCTTTCTACTCATTGTTACCCTCCTAACCCTTAATGGAATTTCTGGTATTCCTTAATGTTTTCCAAAGTGTTCTAGATCTGAAAAATCATTGTAATAGGGGCAGAAATACATTACCTAGCAATTTTTTGGTCTTAAAAATGCTACCTTAAAAATCAATAGCTTCCTAGAGTAATAAATAACACAACTACTTAACCATAGCTATGTTTTATATTTAAAAAAAATAATAAAACAAATCAGCAGCAATAAAATCCAATGTAAATGTTGCCGAGTGTACTAGAGCGGCCAGTATACATACAATTTTGCCAAAAAAGTACTAGCTATATCATATGGATTTATATGATGTATGTCTACCCAAAACGTTTTTAAAGACACAGCATAATTTGTCTTTTTCTGTATAGTTGTGTAAAGTTAATATCTTTACACACACACAAAAAAAAGTCTCAGAATAAATGTATTTAAAACATGTTTTTGTGTATAAAATAACGAATATTGTCCATCTGGCAAAGATACACTTTAATTCAAGTTACACAGAAAATAGCCAAAGTACTTACCAGATGGCTCAATAACTCTAAGGTAAAAATATATGCTTGAAACAAGATGTCTGGGAACACATGAACAATGCCCCAAAAGTTCATCTGTTAACCATTGTATTGGCATAATCACTTCTTTCCTCCGAGTTCAATCTAACATAAAGTTATAAACTTTGATTTTTCGTCTTCCAGAAATACCAGATTTCTTTTTAGAAGGGAAATAAGAGAGAGAGAAAACAAGAAACAGCAAGACAGACATACGAATATAGTTGACTAAAAGCGAAACAGTATCTTCAACACTTAGTTGAATAACTACGGCTAAATAACTTCATTTTAGTAGTTTTATTTTTAGTTGCAAATATCTACACCAGATAGAGACAATATTCTAGTAGTCCAAGTACATTTCTTCTTAGTAAGAAATCTCCTTTGTCCGTTCTCTATATGCTTTTATCAAACATAAAAGACACTATAACTAGAAGTTTTCAAAAAAGTTCATTACAAACACCAACCAAGGTTTCTGGAACCTAGAAATTACCTCTCTGCCTTTTGTGCTTTCTCAAATCTCAAGACCATAGGCATGAACACAGTCTTCATCTAAATCTCACTAGTCAGTTTGGCAGTGGACAAGATATCCTGGGGACTGTTAAAATTAAGCAAACTATTAGAAGAATAAAAGGTGGAGAAAGAGCCAAAGGAAGCAGTGATGTTTTGGTTGGGTTGCTACCCAAGTAAGGTTAATGGAAATTTGAGCCAAGCTGGATTCTCTTCAGGTCAAAGCATGGGTACAAACTCCACTTTGGATGTTAGAAATTAGAATAATAGAATCACAGAACCATAGAATTGTTTAGGTCAGAAAAGACCTTCAAGATCATCAGGTCCAACCGTTAACCCAACACTGCCTAGTCCACCACTAAATCACATTCCTAAGTGCCACATCTACACAGCTTTTAAGTATCTCCAGGGATAGTGACTCCACCATTTCCCCTGGCAGCCTGTTCCAGTGCCTGATAACTCTTTCAATAAATAAAATTTTCCTAACATCCAATGTAAACCTCCCCTGGCACAACTTGAGAGCTTTTCCTCTTGCCCTTTTGCTTGTTGCTAGGGAGAAGATTTTGACTCTCACTTCACTACAACCTCCTATCAGGTAGTTGTAGAGAGCAACAAGGTCTCCCCTCAGCCTGCTCTTCTCCACGTTAAACAACCCCAGTTCCCTCAGATGCTCCTCATAAGGCTTGCGCTCTAGACCTTTCACCAACTTTGTTGACATTCTTTGGACATGCTCCAGCACCTCAATGTCCTTCTCGTAGTGAGGTGCTGAACACAGTATTCTGAACACAGTATTCGAGGTGCAGCCTCACCAGTGCCAAGTACAGAAGGACTATCACTTCCTAGTCCTGCTGGCTGCACTATTTCTAAGGTCACAATAAGCCAGGATGTGGTTGGCTGCCTTGGTCTCCTGGCCACACTGCTAGCTCATATTCAGCCAGCTGCTGACCAACACCTCCAGGTCCTTTTCTTCTGGGCAGCTTCCCAGCCACTCTTCCCCAAGACTGGAGTGTTGCATGGGGTTTTTGTGTCCCAAGTGCAAGACCTGGCACCTGAGCTTGTTGAACCTCACACAATTGGCCCCAGCCCATTGATCCAGCCTGTCCAGGTCTCTCTGTAGAGCCTTCCTACCCTCAAAGCAGATCAACACTCCCACCCAACTTGGTGTCATTTGCAAATTTGCTGAGGATGCATGCAATCCCCTTGTCCATGTCATTGACAAAGATATAAAATAGAACTGGCCCAAATGCTGAACCCTGGGGAACACCACTTGGGATGGGCTACCAATTGGATTTAATTCCTGTCCATCAACACACGGTTTTACCCAGCAAAGCATATGCCCATCCAAGCTGTGAGCAGCCAATTTCCACAGGAGAATGCTGAGGGAAACAGTGTCAAAGGCTTGTCAGGCAGGGGAATAGGGGAATTCAAATTGGATATAAGGCAAATGCTTTACAGTGAAAGCGATTTAGCACTGGAGCAGGAGCACATAGAGGCTGCAGTTCCCATCCTTGAAGATTTTCAGAACCCGGCTAGACAAAGCTTCCAAGCAACCTGACCTAACTGTGAAGTCAGCTTGTTTTGAGCAGGAGGCTCAGCAGATGACCTCCAGAAATCCCTCCCAACTTAAATACATGGTTCTATAATTATATTGAATATTATGTGGTTTAAGCCAATTTAATCAATTTGAGTAAGAGTAAGTGACTCATGATTTTTGAATCACTCAGGTTGGTAGAAGACAAATCAAGCTTGGGTTTGCATTTTAACTAAATATACGCTGGAATCTAACAAGCCTGATCAGATTGACCCTGACTTGCTTCAAACAAAATGAAATGGAGAGACAGAGGAAACATCACAGTCCAAAGAAAATGAGCTATTAGGATTCTTCTAAATATTATCCATCTATTCTTCACTATCACTTTGCTAATAGACAGAACTTTAGTGTTCTTAGTTGAAGTAAATAATTTTGAGACAGGTGACATATGTTGTTTGCATCTAAAATGCCAATGCAAACAAGAAGATGACATTTCCAGAACTGCTTTAGGATTCTGTTACAAGGTCACATCCTGTCCCTTTATATAAATATTATTCTTCTGTAAAGGAATTTGAATGTGAATGATTAATTGCAGACCAAGGACCAGAATCATATACAAGCTTTCTAGAAAGAAACAAAAAGAGAAAGAATGGAAAATCAAGATATTTTGTCTAATAGGTCTTTTAGAAACATTTGGTGCAACTACAGGAAACTTCAGGGTTCTGAAGACAAATAAACTTTTGCTCGTAACACAATGGATGCTTTGATACATTTAGAACTTTAAGATGAGGTGCTTAATCACTAGGTTTTAATTAAAAAGGTTGCATGACAACTGAAAAAAAAATGTATTGATATATTTTTCTTAGGAATGTTAGTAAAATAATGCTCTACAAATGAATGTAAAGCTAATAAAATCTGATAAACATTTGACAGCAAATACGCTTAGATAGGCTAGCATCTATTTTGACAGTAAGGCAGCTGAAGTGAAATGTTCTTTGTACGATGACAATTTTCACCCATTGCTACTTCCAATCTGTAAAAAAGTGAAAGTATGGAGTGGAGTGCTCTTTGGAGTTAAAAAACTCTGGACAGCACTTCAAACCTACAGATACACCACTTCAAGTTACTGAGTAAGAACTTACTAGGAGTGGCTTCTTTAATGGCTTCTTGTGATAGTTTATTAAGCTGTTCTTACTTGTTTTGCAAGCTGCTAGACATTTTCAGTAAAACAAAATGTCTAAACCAGATGTTATTGTGAGGCTAAAACACAACTTAAAATATTTTATTAACTTTGATTGTATAATATAATAGAAATTTGTTTTTCAGTATCATTATCTATATGGGTCAAAAATAGCCTATCATTTAGAGCCTTATTCTACGCTTCTTAAACAAGCACAGTTTTTATTGTGTTGTCAATAGGAAAGTTCTCCCAGTAAAAGGAAGGGGATTAATATGACACATAAGTTGAAGATTTTAATGCCAATCAGTGGGGGAGAAAGCGAATGCTTTACAGCTGCCACTCTCCTTACTCTTGTTTTTAAAGGAGGAAATATGGCATTTTTACCTTCACTGCCCTTTTAGGTGTCTCAGCCAAGATGGGAGGAAATATTCCTTTGTAGAAGCCAAGCAATCTATTGAAGAAAAAAAAATAAAATTATTTATATACGGATGAACAACATATAATTACCATACTGCCAATTCTATTTTCACTTTTGAGTAAAGCAACCAACCTTTCAGCATTTCCAAGCATAAAGACAGATTATCTGCTGAGTTGCTGAGTAACTAATGTGCTACGGTTTCTATTATGTGCTGGTGAGATGATATTAAAAAATCAGCAATGAATAAGTAAAAATTTGATCATTTTTTTCCTGAGTAGACAAGAAAATGTATATAAAGGAGAAGGAACAGTTTTATGAAAGAAGAGGAAGTATTATTTCATTGTATTAATTTTCTTGACATAGCAATAATCACATTAAAACCTGAAGTCACAAAATACAGATTTGGAAAAGATGTGACTTCAGAAAGTTGCATACAAAAAACCTGCATGCTCATCTTCAGATGCTAGGTGAAGGCATCTTTTAAAATTTAGTTGCAAATATCCCTCAAAATAGATGGAAGTATTTTTTTGACAGCTTAGTTTTAACATGTTAGCTATTCACAGAGCCATAACAGAATGTATGAATTTCATCTTAGAAAAAACATTTGAGCAATATCTTGCTACTGTACTCATTAAAATCTTTGCCTCTCTCTTGCCTGGCTCCATAAATTCCTATGAAGTTTTCAATAGCTGTTGGCTTCTGAAGCTGGCCTGAAAGGCAAAGATCCACTTGTTGCAATGCTTTGTTTTGCATCATCTACATTTTATATATATATGTGTGTGTGTATGCATATACATGTGTGCATGTGCATATATATATTAATATATCTATATCCTACTACAAGCACACACGATATTTGCAGGCAGCCAGAGCTCTGCTTACAAGGCCAATATAGATGCATAACACTGGTCTTGGGAATGCTTTAAATGATGGGTAACTCTCAAAATCCCCAGGTGAAGTAAAAATAGGCATAGTTAATTTTTTGCTAGGTCTCCATATTAATGTAGGTAGTGCATGGGGAGTGTTCACAAAAGCATCTAACAGAATCAGCAAGAAGCTATCTTGCCAGCCAACAAGGGTATGTCTTACAACTTACCCATCTTCAGAATTTATATACTTCTTTCAGATTCTAAGAGGATTCTGTCTACAGAAGAAACCACTTCTTAAACGAAGTATTAGTGTCTTATTAAAATACTGAAAGGTAGTGATGTTGAAAGGTGGTGATTCACCTTTCTAAATCAGCCTATTACTGGGAATATTTTGTAGGGTGTGTAAGAGTCATCACATCAACAGATTCTCCTACGGTTATCCTGTGCACATCAAAGGAAAACAAATTCATATTCCCCACATGAATGTACAAT
This sequence comes from Chaetura pelagica, assembly GCF_000747805.2. Taxonomy (NCBI): domain Eukaryota; kingdom Metazoa; phylum Chordata; class Aves; order Apodiformes; family Apodidae; genus Chaetura; species Chaetura pelagica. The sequence continues at coordinate 3,269,901 of NW_009952694.1, forward strand.
ACCACAAATGCTATACTATTTTTTCCACCCTTCTTCTAATGCTTCTCTGGAGTTCTCTTCTTAAGCTGCTCCAATATGAATAAAATAATTAAGGCTTTGTGAGATGTTCCAGCGTTGGTATATCACTTATTCTTCCTCTGAAGTAACCAAATTATGAATTCCAGTCCACAATAACTAAATCTTGAGTGTTTTATACAGTTGGATTGTATATTGATTTATACAATGGTTTAATGACAAAACACTGAAAGTCCTCAGGTAGGAGATTTCAGAAACACAGTTGAGTTGTCTGTTTTAATTTCCCTGAAGTCTCAATTTCCAAACACAAACAAACAAATAAATAAACATATACATATATCTATTATCTATCCACATAGATTTGGATGTAACAGTATAGATACACTGGATTCCACCAGTCTACAACAGTTCACACATTTTCAGAGTATATTCTGGCTGATTCAGCAAATATTGGAATGTTGATTACCTTTAAGCATGTGATTCATAGTTTAATGTGAGCTCAAACTGTAACTGAGGTCCAAGTAGGATATCAGCTTCAAGGACACAGATCCCTATAAATGCTTTCTTCCTTTCAGCTCCATCTAAAAAACTGTAAGCCTGCCTACAATAGTCATCCCATTTGGAACTTCTAGTACTCTGACATGACTGGAGTTGAAAAATGAAAAGTACTCCATTGCTCTACTCACAGGTGTAGCTCTGACTACAAAAAGGGAGACCCAGGCTTGGTTCAGATTTTCCCATTAGCAAGAGATGCATAAGCAGAGAAATATGCAGTGTAAAGCAACAGCTCAGTTCTAAAAGCAGACAGCAGCATTACCTAGCCTTTCACAGCAGTAGAGGTTCTCTTCCAGGTTGCCCTCTTGTATACTCAAATGTATGCAGTTATTGAATATAAAAACCTTGTAACATTCCCAAGGTCTCTGAGGATCTCAGGGAAAACTTTTCAGAGAGAATGTGAGGGGAACTCCTCTCCCTTGTATTTCAACCCAGTCCTTCCTAAAGAGTTTGTACCCTCCATTGCAGCACTCCGGTCATGTGAGCCATCCATCACAGCTCTGAGATTCCAGAAAGATCCCAGTCCTGTAGCTGCACACAGATCTCTCATTCCTTATGTTTACATCCCACGCTGTGGGCGGTATGGTGCAGGCACTTCGGAGAGACTTCCTTGCTTACATGCCAATGCTTGAGGTCACACCACTTGAGCTCTGTTTTGTTCATTTTGTGTTCCTGGTTGCTCACATCACCCCAGGCACATTGCTTGTCAGCCTGTCCCTTGCTCCCTCAGAGCTGGGTAGCTCTCTCCCTCCCTTGTGGTTCCTGGTTTAAAGCCCTCTTTACTAGGTCACCCACCCTGCGGCAAAGATACCTGTGCAAAGATATCTCTGTGCATGTCATGTCAAGCTGATCTGGTTATTGCACCTGTAAGGTCAACACTGAAGATTTTTTTTGCTGGAGGAATCTCTACTGTGAACCAGGAGCTGCAGAGCTCAGCAGCTATATTCATGCATCTACAAATCCATAAAATTTTGAGAGGTCTGTAATTGGATTTCATTGCTTTACTCCTCCTTTCCTCTACAGAGGCAAATTTCATCATGAAAAACAGACAGAAAGGAGTTAAGGTCTATTCCTATGGAACACATTAAATTTAGAAATCTCAAAACACATGAAGACTTTGAGGAAAAGCATCCATATATGTGATATGTAATTCAGTAAACATGGTAAGAACTAGCTCAGTATTTAATTATGAACTGTGGTTTAGGGTTGTTTTTTATTTTCCTTCCTCATTTGAAATAGAAACAGAAAAAAAGTTAGTAAGCACAGCCTGTGAGATTAAAGGAATAAAGGAAAGGAGGAAGTAGAAGACAATCCCATCTCATTGCTGCCTACTGACAACTGATTAATTTTCTGCATAAAGCATAGTCTCTTTTAGAACTGTCTCTGCCTGAGGTGGAGGGCAAGTAGTTGCCCCTAGATTTTTCCAGATAATGCTTTACAAGTCATGCCCATTACAAGAACAATTATTTGAAATCCTTGCAATATGAGCTATTTACTTAATTTTAAAAAGTAGCATGATAATAACAAAAAACTTGAGTGGCTGTATCAGACAGAAACTACATACATGCACAATGATCTTGTATTTTTCTTTTCCTTGGTCAATAACACTGAGTTAGCCTACTTGCACACAGTGCATAAAATTTTTCAGTCAACTAATGAATGGTGATGACATTTCACATTTGAAAGATATTGTCATCTGGATTCAGGCCTTCCTTCAGAAAACTGGTGTTCAGAAAAAGTATGGAACAGCAGCAGCAGTCACCACAGCATGTATAGAAGAGAGAGGACGTGACATCCTATTCCTAGCTAGACACTGGAAAGAACAAGTAAATCTCCAGCAGAAACACAGCTACATCTTATTTTGTTTCAGCACTAAGCGTCTAAATGAACATCACCATTCAATTGTATTCTGGGCAACAGCCCAAACGCATCTTCACAGCAGTTGATTTTGAAATATTACAGTCAATCATATCTTCTCAATTTGTTCTTTCAGGCTTTCACTATCCCTCTGGTTTCCATTTCTTGTTTGGAAGCCTTGAGTCATTCACCCTGGCAAGACAACCCACGTAAATTAGGTTTTTTTTTCTCCAAATTACACCAAAATTGGGATCTTGCTTAGTTTTTTGTTTTCTTCCTCTGCCTTTCATGTGATTTTCCCTTTAAGGATCTAATAAAGCTGATTGAAGGCATGAAGACAATATTCCCTTTCTTTTGTTGCTGTCAAATCCAAGCCTCTTACCCACATTGTTTTATAATTGAAAAAAAACCCCTCTTAGGTTCAATTCTGCTTTCATTACCTCTGCATTATCCCAAGTATAAATAAAAGATCTGGGTTTCATGGCCATGTCAGTTACATGAAACCGAGGTGTGACTTTTTGATTTTACAAAATTTTTCCTTTAAAAAAAGGGAAGTAATTTTGAAAACTTGTTTGGTACATGGACAGGGGTTCAAAAAGAGGAAGAAAGTATATATACATTTAATAAAATTTGCTTAGGGTTTCATTTCTACCAGGAAAAATGTTGTCTTTTTTATTTCATAGTATGCAGCATATTATGAATTTATTACTAACAGAAAGTAAAACAGTGCAATAATACTTTAATATTAGTGTGCAGTGATCTTTATGTTGACCTTGCTGGAGATTTAAAAGATTTTAAATTCCCAGAGGTTTCAGGAAAACTAGGTAATGCTTAGTGAAGGCAGGCACAACTTCGTACCTACTGCTGAGAAAAAGGGACTTACAATTTATCCTTTTATTTTGAGAGCAACAAGCCACTAGCCAATTCACACACATAATGAACCCTCAATCTCGGTGTCTATAACCATTTGCCCAGCTGAGGAGGTATGCTGTAGGGAAGGCTGAGTGTCATTTAGGGGCAACAGGTACAGAGTTGAAAAGATATTAAGGGTTGGACACATTCATAGAAAATCAGTCACGGACACTCTGTTGCTCTCAAAAAAGCATTTTTTCCTGCAAGTTATGCTACGTATATAATCTGACTGCAAATGTTAAACACATGTCCCTACAGGAACCTCATATAAAGCCCTCAATGACACACTTAGCCAAGCTGGCTTCTGAATTTCTATTATGCAAATAAATACAAATTTCTATTATGCAAATTTAAAATGTATTATTTGTCTACTCTACAGATACCTGTGATTTTAGACACCGGTAGTAAATACTAGGTACTTATTTTCACAGCATATTTCACCTTTTTTCACTGAGCATGCATTCATGTAAATCATCATCAGTTGCAACACAGGGGAATTAAGGAAAAACAGATTATTTTTTTTCACAGCAGGTAGATGTGATACAGAATTATACATTAACATGTACTGTACTAACACTGATTTTACACTACATGCCAAAAGAAGACCAAGTGTCCAACTCTGAGAATACTAGAAGCAGAGCAACTCATGAAAGAAATCCTGCAAGTAAATTAAGGCAACATAGAGTATGAAAAGTAACTATTTAAAAAGAAAAGGGCTGTCAGTGAAAGGTACTCTGCAGATACTTCAGAAAAATAATGAACATTGGAGGGTCTGGCTCAGAAACAATCAGACGGGCCAAGGAACGGATTAATAATCAACATCAGTCTACCTCACTTATTCAAAATGACAGTCATCACTGTATTTACTGCATGTGGGTCAGATTATGAAGTTATTATGATCCATCATCCATGTGAATTTGTTATTTTTACTGAGAAATGAGTCTTTCTTCCATGACTTTTAATGACTTCTCAATTTCTTGGTCAAAATCCTTGCTAATTTTTGGCTTTCTAGTCTATACTCTGAATTTATATAACTCACAGGACACATCTAAATAAAAACCCCTCAAAAGAGGGAAAGATGAAACCTTCTCCTTCATTTCTTGTGTCTTTTTTGCAGCAAAAAGTAAGAGTGAAAAAAAAGGAATAATTGTTTACATATCTGTCTATTCAATGACGGTTTAGCTCTCCATTATACTACGTATTTCTCATATGATTTCTATGTTTTGCTATACTCCAGCACCTAAAAAAGGTGCAGTTGTAGCGTTGCATTGTAGTGCACAGAATAACTTAAAGAGTTCTTCCTCTTAAAAAAAAAAAAAAAAGAGCATCTTGTTGTGCTTTTTTTTCCTAAGGATGATTATAAAGTCCTTAGTTAAGTGGTACCTCATTACCATGTCCTGCTTAAGTAATGGATCTGTGTGTATTAAATTACACTGGATATTTAAAAATGTAGCTCTTCTCACGCCTCTTCCACTGATGGGTGGCAGAGGCCTGTGGAGCTGGGCTGGGGGAGGACTCGGGCTGCACCAGAGGGGGATGGTGGTTGCAGGGCCCCGCACGCCTGGCTGGCTCCTCTCCTGCCAGCCCCGCAGCACCAGCAGCAGCACTCACTGCTGGGCTCCCTGACACCTCTGCATGCCATTTCCAAACACTGCTCTTGTCACCTGGCCCCCAAGGCTAAGGAATGAAGTACAGCTTTGCCCGTGCTTCTGAGAAGCCTTAGCCTGGTCAGTTTGATGTAACTCCTGTTCGAATCAGTGCAAATGGCAGCGTTATTACCACTGGCAGCTAATCTAGGCTCTTACACAATTACCTGCATGTAAACACTAGCTGGGCTGTAGAATGGGTCTACATGTCTCATTTCTTACAATTGACAGCATTTTCTTCCCCCAAAGACTTTCCCTCTAGCTGCCCCTTTGTTTGCAATAGGAACGAGCTACAGACATGCCAAAACAGCTTTGCCTAGAGCTTCTGAAACAGAAAAATTCTTCATTGCATTTTGGTTTGTCAGAACTGGCAGAATGCTTCATTTGTTCAGTAGGAGTTTTAGTTGTTCAAACAGTAGAAGAGAATTTGAGGGCTTTTTCCCCCCCCTTTTGCTAACAGTACTGCCACAACTGGTACGACAGGAAACAGTCACAGTTTTAAAGTAGCTCCACACCTACATTTATTGAAGCTAAAGAATGCAAGAAAATATTTCATTTTTAGTTTTGGTACCAGAGAAAAAAATAGACTTTAGTACCTGTGCTTAGAAATCTGTTTCTGACAAATAAAAAAAATAAAAATTACAGAGGGAATCTCTACTTGTGTTTTCTGGAAAAGATTGACAGCATTTCTTTGTGCTAAACTGATGCTGTGGTCCATTAAATGAAAAATAATGAGATAAGTAAAATTTCTGTGCTCATCTTGGGAGTGTGTCCTATTCAGATTGGTTGTGACTTCATAAAAATACAACATTAAGCTGCTTTAATTTCATCAGAATGTGGCTCAGGAAGGAATTTTTGATTGCAAGTTAATGTTAGCCTTCACTGGAATTAGTTATACTCTTCCATATCCACATGCATAATCCTTAGGGAATTATATGAAGACATGTATTCTTTCCCATCTGCTAGCTAAATATGAGATTCAAGAGGCTTTCAGCATCATTATACAGATTAGTGGCTCTCCCAAGAGGACTCGAGGTTCATGACACAGTGAATAACTTACAATGAGATTTAGAAGACCAGCTTTCAGAGATAATTTTGTGTTTGTATGAGTTTTGCACCTGCAATTATTTGTGCTTGTAATTTAGGTTACTTAGATGTTTTTAATTTGCAGATGCAATCAGTAATGTAGGTACTTAAACTTAACTGAACTGCAGGCAACCATAACTGCAGGTGCAAAATTTTGTCTGTAATAGTTTGAGTTCATAAACACATCGACCTGTAAAGTAAAAGTGGGCCAATGGTGGTTCTATAGTGTTTTTACCCAACTTACATATTTTTCCCATTAAAAAAAAAAATTACTTAGGACAGCACTTTTTAACATTACAGAGAAAGGGCTATAATTAAAGATACACAAGCATGCACTAATAATTAATTTCATTCCATCTTTTAGCACCTTGACCTTTGGGGTATTTTTCTTACTCCCTTTACAGTACCTCTAGCAGGAAATCATAAAAGATTCATGATTTTGTAACAGTAATACTGTTGATAGTTGCAACAGTCTTATATTCACAGAGATCAAAGTGTGCAGAATTTGTAGCACTACTTAGGTAGTGAATGGCATCATGAATACGCACACATACTGGCACTTGAATTTCCATCTGGCAGACAGTTGTGATACCTAAATGTACCATGGGAGTGAAAGGTATTATTACACAGATGTATGAGGAAACTCATATGAATGGCAACTACTTGCCTAAAGACAGACAAAATTCCTCTGTGTTGCTGAAACTGGATTTTGCCCCCAGTCTCTTTTCACTCAGAAAGTGCTAATCACTGTAAGGGAAATTATTAATAGAAATTTTTACTAGGAATGATTTTATGTAAGTTTTATGTACTTGGGAGTTAGAAAATGATTTCTCAAAAAGAGAGACATTTCTTACAGTTACAGGTAGTGTCCCTAGGTACAGGGACACAGATCCTGTCCCCACCTCTGGAGTGCCATCACATGGTGCCAGCATGATCCAGTGAGGGCACAGCTGTGAAACCGTACTCCAGCCCTTTGCTCCAGCCAGCTCACCCCAGCCCAGGTTCCTCTGCTTAAGAAAACTCTGTCAGATGAAGATTTGCATTGTACGCTGAGTGTATAATCTGAGCTGTGTCCAGCTCCTGGATGCTGGATTGATGCCCAAAAGGATACCTCCTGTTCTTCATGTGCCATGCACTAACGCCCTAAAAACACCATATGGATTAATACACTTTCCTCAATGTTATTCCAATCTAAGAACAAACAGAGTTGACAGTTAATGCAAACTTTTTTTTTTTTTTTAAATTTAATTACAAAAAGCTGATTCCATCTTTCATACTATGAAACTCCTACACTATGACGACATTCCTACCATCCTTATGACACAATTTAGAAGATAAAGCACCATGATGTCATGTTGTCTGGAGAGGTGACTAACCTTCATTCTCAGTTTCTCAAAGAGAAAAAGGAGAGGCAAAGTAGGTTTCAAAGACTGAAATCAAGACGATTTAGTGAAGATTTACCAAAGATTCCAACCAAATTTGACTGTTGAGCAATCAGAAATGGATTTTGCAAAGCTTTACAGAACTGATATACTTTAGTATAGTTACTGATGCAAAACCTGCTACAAGATTCTGATGCAGAGATTTGTAAATACCTCTTCAGACTAGATAAAGAGGCAAGACAAATGTGTGAAGGGAAGAATCATATAGAAGTAACTGTCCTAATTATTATTATCACTAATTACTGTTCAGTGATCTACTCTTTCTTTTTATGTAGCCATGCCCCACCAGCCAACAGTCTTCTCATTACACACACATCTGTAAAGAAACCTGAGAGATATTTTTTAAGAGTAATGGAGTCTGTGTCTCAGTGATGTGGCAGTTTCTACTGGATTATTTATTTTTTAAAAAAACTTGCAATGTGTTCTTTGAGCAGCAAACCTGCCTCAGCAGGTTTAACTTGAACATCTCTTTTGAAATGTTTTCTTTTTCTCAATATATTCTTCTGATCCAGCACCCTTCTAAACTTGAATTCTTCAACAGAAAAGAAATTTTGCCCCTTCGGCACTGAATAAACAAAACAAATTAACCCTCTCTCCCTAGTTACTTTTAAAAGCATGCAAAGTCTTTTACTTTGCAGATGATCACAGCATTTCATGTAGCAACTGATGTAAATGCAACAAAAACTATTTTACTGCAGACAGCATGATTTTGTGTGTAAAACATTCCTGCATTTTATGACTTTAAATAAGACCTTTATAACCATCAATATGTCAAAAAGAAAGTCAATTTGGGTCAAATTTGCATTTCTTCTAGATCTCAAATTTTCTCTGAACTTGTGAAAGAGAAATATTTTTTCTTGTGTGGCTCACAAATCTGCTATGAGGTTTGCTCAGCAACCAGCTCTGAGCACCCAGAACTCAGCCAGCTCAGCTAGAGATTATCATTGCACCTCTGCAGCAGTATGATTTGCCATGATCTCACAATCTGTAAGTGTAACTGTGAGTTGCAACTATGCTACTTCCTTGTTTGCCATCACCAGAGCATTACAAAGTCAATGTAAACATTTCAGTAGGTATGACTAAATGATTACCTGCTGTCCTACAGAGCTAGTTTAGAAACGTGAAAATCTTCTCTACAGACAGTAAAAACAGCAAGGACATAAGAATATGTTCACATTCTTTTAACTGGGGTAACAAGCAGTCGGAACTGCAGTTTCATTGCAAACCTGTGCTGGGCAAACTGCATTTGAAGGCAAGAATGTCTGTGCTACAAGCTGGTCTGCAAGTCAAGCATGGGCAGAGAGCTCCAAATGCAATGGTTTCTGCTGTAATTGTAACTGGTTATGAAGGAACAGGTGGTAAAGTCATTTGGAACATTGGGCACACCAAAGCAATGCCTGGCAAAAAGGCACCCAATGTTATCAGCATTGATACTCAACACAGTAGGTTCTACAGGTTGTGTTTTGCTGTTAGTTAAAAATGCTGAAAAGCCCACAAGAGTCAGTGAGCTTCTAATAAAATATGTCTGCAGTTCAAGAAAGAAGTACACAATTTATGACTTTGTACTGAAACAATGTAAAAAAGGCAATACAGTAAAAAGAAGAGAAACTCAGCAGTGTTGTCAACACTCTGTGTTCTCTTGTTAGGTTAGAAAAATTCAGACAAGGGTGTCACCTGAAGCCAGCTGGAAATCTTCTAGTGAGCTACATAACTCAAAAATAAAAGAAATCATAAATTCTTGAGCAGTAATATTCTTGAAAGCAGATTTTTAATTTAACTTTCTGCCATGATGCACTGATCAGTCTACAATGAGTTTTTCTTCCAGGGACAAGCATACTTCTTAGTAAATACATTTTTATACTTCCTCATGTAAAAGAGAGTAACAGTAATAGAACTATGGACTTTTCTTCACTAATTCAACTCCCACTAAAATCAGACTTCTTTATTTTAATAGAGTTTATGCCACATCTTTTGCAAAGAAGCTTGAATAGATTTTAGAACATGACTATCCCTTTTCTTTCTAAGACTGTATGTTCTTTTCTCTTTTCTCTAAGCACTCAAAACACATGCAGCTTTGGTTCTTTTTATTTTTTCTTCAGTTTTTACCTGCGTAGCCTACAATCCCAGTTCCAAGCAAAAAAAGCTTGGTACTACTAGTTATTCAGAGATAAACCAGTACAGACTACTGCTACATTCAAATTTTTTTAAAAAACAACTTTAAGCAAAACCAGTGAATCCTGAGTGATAAATACTGATATATGTCTATTGCACTGTACAGGTCTATACCACTAATGACTACAACTGGGCTTCCATGAACAATATTGTCCATTTTGAGTCAGGATTTATAACTGAAATTATGTTTTGGTTTAGAAACACTTAAGAAATGGCTAAATGTACATTCTGATAATGAATGTATAAAACTTACACTTGAGGATATAAAAAATCATAAATAATCAATAGAGAGTGGAAAGAGAAATGTAATGCTTTCCATTGTCCCCGGGGTCTGCCCTACACATGGACCCCTTGGAAACCACAAAGTATAAAGCAGTGCCTCACAGTGTAATGAATACCTGTACTTTGCAGGGAAAGCACATTTGCCATGCATAAAGAGACAGAATGTAGCAGTGCAGGGAGCCCTGGTACCGCAGCTCGAGTCTGCTACCATTTGAGCTAAAGCAGAACTACATGAGCTGGCACCAACAGCAGCCCATTTATCCTGCCTGTGGGTAAGCTATCACAGGGCAGCAGCACAGCACACGCACAGCCAGCATCACTTTTCAAGCAAAATGAGTAGCGCACAGAGGTAAGGAGAAAAATACAACCTTGTATTAAGTTTAATGCATATACCCGTCTAATTAATTCATTTTTCAAAAACATTGAAGCCTCTGGGAACGCAGCCTTCCTGTGAGACGTTATACTCAATCAGCACTACATCACAAGTCAAGCACATAGAACCAGCTCAGAGATGACGAGTAATGAACTATTACTTGAGATTTTCAGCTTATTCACTCCATATTTGTTTGTGATGATGTGGTAAAAAAAATGCTTTGGATCTCAGTTTTAACCATTTTACTGGACATCTGGTGTTTGCTGCTTGAAGTTTCACTATTACCAGGGTCATTGTAATTCTATAGCACATCTGGGCCAAATTCCCTGGCAGTTTTTAGTGAATTCTGCGGCAGTGGAAACATCTGTAGCTGCGCAAAGTTACACACACAGAATTGTGAGGGGCTGCAGAATGTTCTTGGATCTTTTGCATTTCAGTGTCCAGGAAATTACCCACTGGTAATGGACGATCTTTATTTTTTTAATCTTCTGTGGGATAGGCCCAAATCAAGTAAAACCACACAGATTCTAATCACTAACATTTTATTTTCATCAGTTATTAAAGAAAACACTGGTGCCTCAGTCTTCATGTTTTCAGAAGTACACACAGGCTTTGGAAATATTTTCTTGGAAGTGGGTGGACTGATGTGATGCAAAACTGGCTGACTGTCACTGAAAATTTTGAGAACTGCAAACAGAACCTGGGCTACAAGACCTGAAGAGAATAAGAAGAGAAATTTAGCAACAGCCTCCCAACAAAGGACTAGGCACAGTAATCATTAATTCTTATCTTCTAAGGTAAAAATAAAGATTAAAAAAGTAGAGCATTATCATGCATCTACTATTTGTGGGTAATCAATTTTTGTGTTAAAAGTCTTTAATGAAATTGTAGCATAATCTAAAGCACAATCTAGAATAAAACTACTACTTGCATATATGAAAACAAAGGCCTGGAAGAATGAATGGTGTGGAAAAAATAGTCTCTTAGTCCCCAGATTCTCAAGTATTTGTGCCAACTAGTTAGGGTTAAATCAATATGCTACAATTCCCTGGATTCAATCCAAAACTTCGCTTTGAATAAAACCCAAAACAACAACAACAACAAATAGAAAATCCTAGCACCAGGTTTCTTTTCAGCACTGTGACACAGCATTGATCTACTGTAGGAGAGATTTAAAACACATCTAATGAGTTCACAAAGAGCTACATTTAGTAGCTGCATGTTATATGGAAGCATTCTTCAGTGATGCACCTGGTTTGAGAAATGTCTATACCTTCCTAACAAAGCTTTTCCCAGTTGCTTATACCATCTCCATGCATCCGCCTTCCACACTCACTTGTGCTAATTCAATTATCAGTAAAACTGCACTGTACACCAGGTCACTGAAGAGTGGAGAAAGGAATTCAAAAAAGGAAATGCTGGGAACATTGAAAGCCTTCTGGAAATGGAAATTTTCTCCTTCTGAAAGAAAGAAAAAGATGTATGTGGAGATGTAAGAATGAGGGCAAAAGAAGCTAAAACGTTAAAGCCATGAGGCATGCATAACCAAAGTGTTTATGACTTGAAAGTCTGTTCAGGCTGACTGAAGGGATGCTCAATAGGGATGAAAGACCTTCCACTTTGCTGTATTGTTCTCATACAGATTAAAGAAGGCAGGGCATCTGAGCAGCAGGCTAGGTGGAATGCAGAGAATGGCAAGAAAGCGCTAGAGACGGTGCCTGGAACAGGAACTGTATGATATTCCCTGTCAGATTGAGGCAGAAATTCTTTCCTTACCCTCAAACTGTAAATAGGGAAGACTGTGACCCTCCAAAAATAAACCACTCCCCTCAAATGGATTTCCTTTTTACCTCAAAGGACTATTTAATGCTATCACATCTTCATCTGTATCCAATCATGCTTAAAAGGATGGAAAAACCCCTTCCCTATCAAGCAACTAGTCAATTGTGCATTAAGAAAAAATAATTCCTCTTGATCCTGACAGTGACTTGTTGAAGCTCTGAAGCATGATGTAAGTACAGTCATTACTATAATGCAAACCTCCATGTGTTATGGTAGGTTCAGGGCAGTGCAAGATTTCCTGTTCTCAAAGCTTAATAATACAAGACAGGGGATGAGTTGTGAGACTAGACTACAAACTCAGAAGGGACCCTTTAGGATACATCACTTTACTGATACAAGCTTTCATCTAGAAACTACATTAAATAATATTTGGAAAGACTTAAGTAATGGCCCTCCAGGAAAAGCCTTCCAGATGATTGTTCCAGTGTTTTTCTACAGAGAAAGCTGTGTTTGAAGGTTTCATTTGCTTAACTTCAGATTCCAGATACTGATCGTAGTGAGTAAGGTGAGCAAGGTTGAAAACTCTTGAACTCAAAAGTGCCAGAAAACTTTTTCCACAGGTGAAAAGAATATCCAGACATAGCAATTAAGTAATTTTTCAATATTATCTTTCACAACCAGAAAACCTTAACCACTTGAATTTTATGACACAAGGCTTATTTTCTTCCCAAGGTACTTTTGCAGTGCTCTCAAATTTCTTCAGTATCTATATTTTCTTTGAAGTGTTGATTTAATTCAGTATTTTAGCAGTTGTGTTACCAAAGTTATGTACAGAGGCAAAATTCTATCCTTCCTCACTATTCCTTAGTCACAAGTAGCACTTTTGTATGCTTAAGGATTGCATGATCCTTTTTACTGTGGAATAGTCCTATGAGCTCATGTTGACACAATTATCTTCAACAACTAATTCTTTCAGTGTTACTTCTTCCCAAGACAATGTTCTCTGCATTGTTGATACAGCAAGTATAATCTGGGAAGAATCTGGGGAATTTTTATTCCCCCTTGAATTACTTTGTATTTGGCCATATGAAAACTCTTTTAGTTGCACAGTGACCATGAAATTGGGTGTAATTCTAGAACAATAATCTGTTCTCATTTACTGCCCCACCACTTTTTTTGTCAATTTAAACTTTTACCAACTTCATTACATGTTCACTGGGAAGAGAACACAATGCTTATTTTGCTTATTTTAATTCCTGGTTTCTGTATGTGGCTTCTTAAGCTTTCATTTAATGGAAACTCTTCCCACTCCTAATTTTTGTCCTCTACTCAATTCAAAAATATTAAGGGCTGGGCTGAATTACACATTTGATTCTAGAGATAACGATGGCTTTGAAGCATTCCCAAACCAAGCTTGAGAAAAAAGAGACTTTAACTGATAGTATTTCAGTGTACATATTTAAGTGTGTGAGAGTATTAGTTTAACATCAGGGAAAATCTGAATTCTGTCATCTGCTTGGCAGACAGAATATTCACGCTGCCAAGATAACTGGGCCCCATGATACCACAAATCCACTTTGGCCCATTTGAAGCTCCGCTCTGTATGTTGGTTTGTTGAGCAGGACAGACGTTTGAGAAAAATATCTATAAAATCAGTATTAGATATTATAGCACTGAAAACATGAGATTATGTTATCTAGGTAAATTGCCTTCTGAATGTTGTAAATTAATAATGCCAACAATGACTGGAAAATGTTTCTATCCTTAAACACTAGTTATCAGTTATTCATTGCATATCTCAATAGATTATATATTCACTATTTTATATCCATCCAATAGTAACATGTGCTACTTTTCCTCCTTTATGTGAGGAAAGGACTTCCTATTTGTGCTTACAGAAAATGCGTTAAGAAAATATTAACTACCTAGAATAGACAGGAGTTAGAAATAGTATGTGGCCAGCTAGTTTTCAATCCAGTAATCACAAAGGCAGTGAAAATGGCTTGTTAAATTACAGCTAAATTTGAATGGTGCAGTCTTACTGCCAACAGGCTTACCAACTGCCTGTTGTAATTTTAATAAACCATCCCATCTACTTAATTTTGCATTTCTTCATTTTGCCTTCCACTTTATGATATAATCACACCCACAGTGAGACATTTTGATGTCCAGGGGCTATCTCTAAACCTTCCTTTCCCTGTTCTTCTGTCCTGCTTCTATACTATGCCTTCCTTTCTGTTTGCAAAAGGTCTGTGTGCCTACATGATGAGCCAGACAGAGGGAACATTTTTGGATGACCATCAGTTTTCTATTTTAATGGCCAGGTTAATATTAGCCCAAGCATTTTTCCAACATCCATGACCCCTGATCAAGTGCGTGTGATGGCACAAGGAAGAGTGACACAAAGGCAGGAACATAATAGTTCTGGGCGCACAGCATACACATTGCATCTTCTGATGGCAGTGCTGGTTTAAAAGAGCTTTTGTCGGACAGAAATCAGGATGTAGGTTATTATGTTTTCCTCTTTAACTTAATTTTTGATGTATGCTTCACATCTTACTGTATATTATACTCATCCAGCTGAGCTATGATAATGGCACTTTTACCCTCTCATCAGGCAGTAATTTTGCATTAAAAAGCATTTTCTAGGGATGGCTCCTAAAGCACAACACATGCCACCTCGTGAATGTGGTAACTGATATGTCGACATTCCAGAGTGCAAAAATAGGTGAGGATGTTGGCTTTCAGGAACAATCGCTTGCCAGATAATACTTCATTATCTGATAGACCATCTGGTTTCCAGTCCATCAATGTTATATTAATACTGTCAACTCTCTACGCTTGGTTATTGCCCAATATTTCTATTACTTTGTAAATAAGAGAACTCAAAAAAAAAAAAAAAAAAAGGAGTCTTCCAGAGACTGAGCAAGACAAATCACCACTTGCTCATGTACTTGTCATTGTCATTTTTGGATAATGGCCAAAGAGCATAGCCCATTGTAATCAGGAGAAAGATTACCAACTTTTAATTGCACAATATATATAAACACAGCTGGCCTAGTGATTCATTTGGTAATGCAATATGTTATTCCCCAAAACTCTCTTTCAGGTGTGACTTCAGGATTCTTTCTAGTCTAGTTGAAGTCTGTGAGATTTGCTGTGATTTACTCCTAGACCACTGGGAATAATAAAAGGAATCTTCTGGGTTTCCAGAAAAAATGTTTGAACTGTAAGTGAGAAGTTGTATCTATTTGATACCCTTCTGGTGTCTGTTCAGTGCATCCTGTTTTAAAAATGACTAATAAGAAGAACCTGCAGTTTATAATTCTGTAACCAAGAATAATTGATCTCTTTGCTATAAAATGGAGGAATATCACTGTGGGAATGTAATGACATTACAGTACAAATTCATGAAGAACAATATTAGCTGGATTTTTAAATGATAAATATAAATTTTAATATAAATTAAAATAGTGTTTTACTGTAGTTAGCAATGCAATCAAACTTTTATAAACATTATATTGGCTTCTAGATGAAATAGTTCTACTGTGAGCCCAGAAGCTGGTGAATACTCAGCCCTCTTTTGTTATCAGCTTTGAGTTTTTGTCTTTTGTGTAC
Organism: Chaetura pelagica; assembly: GCF_000747805.2. Lineage (NCBI taxonomy): Eukaryota > Metazoa > Chordata > Aves > Apodiformes > Apodidae > Chaetura > Chaetura pelagica. The sequence goes on from NW_009952694.1 coordinate 3,285,641, forward strand.
AACTCTTCTTTGCAAAGGAATCAGCTCTTTCTGTGTGACTCTTTTATTTTTTTTTTTTTCAGTAGTTTTTATTTAAAATTTCAGTTCTTCCTCAGTAACTGATGTAGTCATCCCTGCCAATACATGGTCTAATTTAAATATCTGGTTCAAAATCTAGATGCCTAAGGAAATCTAATAGCTAAATAAATAAAACTCAGAACAAAATAACTTTGAAAAAAAGACTGTGGTTAGCTTCCAGTGAAAAATGCATAAATAATCAATTAAATAAACATTCAACATTTCTTATACCCTTTTTTCCCATTAATCGAATGCTTTTCCAGTGAGTACTCAAGACACTAATGATCATGCTCTTATCAGATATGCCTGAAGTCCTTTTTCCAGTAATGAAACACAAATATAAATGTAAGCAAGTTACGGTAAAAGAAAGACCAAACTGTTCCAAAAAGTAGTTGCAACTAGATCAGATCCATCATAAATGTCTGTTTTAAATTTAATTGTTCTCCATAAGTCAGGTCAAACATGACAAAACAGGAAACAGAAATTAACTAGAATAACTTTATTTTATTCTAATTTACTACTCGGTGCCTACAAGACTCCAAAACAGATGCCTCTGAGCCTGACTTCAGTGAAGTCCGAGGTACTGACTGATTCTCTATTTCAGAACAATAAAACATCCGGTTAATAGTTTTGTAGACACATATTGTCTATCTCAGCAAAGGTGCAGTGGCAGATGCAGCCCTGGTGAAATCAGGTCGAGTCCAGCAATGGAATGTGGTGTCATGCTGCACAAGAGCCAGCATGGTCCAAAGGGATGCCAATGGGAGAATTAAAGCTCCATGAGTATCTTTTTAAAGCCATGCCAGGCTGCATGCATGTGCTGGCAAAATAAGCAACTGCTGCCCTGCTTCAGCAACATCTATAAAAACTTGGCAAGAGGCACCCCTCTTTACTTCTGCAGTCAGTGCTATCCCTGCAGCATGGATCTGCTTTCACAGCATGTTCAGCACCCCAAATCTCAGCACTTACAGACTCGATGCACAGTGCTGTGCCACAGGCTTCATGTGCTTCAGTAGTCAGTTACAGGGAACCTGAGTCCGAAGTTGAAACTTTTAATAGGAAAATGCATCATAACACACCATAGCCTCTAAAAGTCAGAGGCCTGTGGCAAGACATCCTGCCTGCTTTCTGACCCCCGACGTCTGCTCTAGACAGCCTTGGGGAGACATGCTTAATTATATGCTTGAGCTTTTATAGCGACCAGCCTCTCAGGGAAGGCTGATGATGTTAGAAAGAGAAGTGAGGACTGAATGACTAGGATGCGGTAACTTCTAAGGGTGGTATAACCCTAGGCACCTGATGTGTTGCTATGCTGGGTGAGAAACAGGTTGAGAAAACTCCACAGACTCAAGTTAAAAGAGTCTTGTGTTATTTCACAGAAGCAGAGAACTGAGTTTCATGACTAGAGCTGGTGCTGCAAATAATATGATTCCCATCATGAGGTACTTCAAAACTCAAATTTACTCTGCAGAGCAGCCCCTAGACTGCAACTGCAGAAGCTTGAATATCCCAACTCTTATTGCTATATAAATGGCCTAGTGGGAACCTCTTTCTTTCATTTATGATTTATGTTTCACAGTCACTCCTCAAAAACAGTTACCTACTTCAGTTACAGTCAAGAAGATAAACACCTATTATTTTGCAGGGGAAATTCTAGGAGAAACGGGTTCCTCTCTTAACCAGAAAATTAATAAACTCATTGTCATAAAGAGTTGAGGGAAAAGAATTAGAAGCCATTAGGCCACTCTGCACTGATACATTTTGAAGCACACAGTTGCAATGGAAACTTAGAATGAGTATTCCCATCTTTACTCTCCCTCCTCTATGACTACCGAAAGAGGCTGCACAGTGGTGCTTAGAGCACATTCCAGCCTGTGAGACCTAAGGGTCTTGGATTCCTGTGGGTACAGGAGTAGGAATCTCCAGATCCTGGGCAAGCTCTTTAAGCCATTGTCTAAAGAAAAGTATCTTTTAGAGGCTATTGTGCCTTGTTAATTACAAGAAGCCAAATCATATAGGTGTGTTTTAGGCACAGTCTGGAAAGGCTTAGAAGTGGATTAAGCCTACCAGATGCCTCCATGTAGCAACTGTGTGAGCTTTCTTAGAAGAGTTTTAGACTTAGATGATAATATCTTTTGCTGGACATAGCTTTTTTTATTTGTTCCATCAGTATCAAATAAAAAAATTTTAGTATGGTCCAGAAAGAGTAGTTTAACTTGGGTAAATTCTTATTTCCTAAATGAAAATAAGAATAATAATAGTTTGGAAAAACAGCAGATTGTAGTTTTGTTCATGCAATGGTGCATCAGTTTTCATTCCACTCTTAATTTTTGTACAGATTTTCTGGTTTATGTAAAATGTATTTGTGCAGGGATGGTTTTATAAGTAGCTTTATTCCTAAGCAATCCATACCATAGCTTTACAGGAGCTGTTCTTTTTGCAGTTTTCCAAGTCCTGGGGCCTTGTCTGCACCACGTTGCCTTTTGTCCCAAGGTCTATCCTGGTAGAACTTCCTAGATATATGTGGGCATGCATAGTGGTGCTCTGACCACCTCTTGCTCCCTGCACTGTTTTGGTCAGCGTTATCATTTAAGTTGCCTTTGTGTAGGATCACCTTTGGTAGGCTGATAAGCAACTTTTGTAGTTGGCTCCAGAGACAAAGCAGATTTTGTCCCATATGTTTAGGGATTATTTTAAATTTCTACTTTGAAATAATCACACAGATAGGTGCTTGATTTAGTTTCTTTTCTAATGAAATGATTGTCAGGCACACATAAGAAGTTTGCAGCAAACCCTGAGGGCTAACAGAATTCTTAGTTCAGCTGTTTTTTAGTGATGGGCAAAGAGTGCAATTTAGATATTTTTGTTATACTTACACATATATAAGTGCTTTATAATTAACTTCTTCCTGGAAGAGAATTTCTATTCACACCATTTATGAAGTGGTCTCAGCTGAATTGCGTATGCAAAAGTTTTGGTCGTGCATCAGCTGAGGCAGGAAATGTAGATGTCCAAGGCTAGCTGGAATGCTGTCAGGCATCTCCACACTTCATCATTGCCATCTACAACATCTTCTATGACAATGAAAACTCTATCTAAGAGTATGAACAAGACCTTTCACAAATGCAAATAATTGCAATTTTAAAAAAAAAAGAAAAGGAAAACTAGTATAATAGATGATGATTAGCACATACATTTCAGGTAATGTCTACACAATTTCATCTGAATTCAGGTTTTATACAGTTCCCAGATAGACATTGCAGAAATGCTTATTAGGCACCTGTTGGCACAACACTACTTCAATCAAAGAATTATAGGTGTCTAAATCCTGCTTTCCATGCTGGGTATCCTAAAACCTAAGGCAATTGTAAAATTAAGAAGTGTGTAATTTAATATGTTATCTTAAACTCAGGTTTACGTAGTATGCCAGAAAAGACTAAGAAAGGTAGTGCAGAAGAACTTGGTAAATAATCTGTAATTTTGCAGGTCACTAATGAAGTTGGAAAGAGCGCACTGTTTATTTAGGGCCTATGGCACTGTAGACTATAATGATCACACAGCAGGACAGAAGCAAATTTATGTGCTGTGCTCTTGAAGGCAAATGAACTTCATTTTGAATGAAATTATTTACTTGGCACAGAATGAATCAGGGAAGGTCCTAAGGAGTAGATAAGCAGCAAGAGTTTATACTAGTCAAAGATACTGATCTCTTTTTCTTCAAGAAATAGAGTTTTAAAACATTTCCATAATATAAACAGAAGGAACTAGGATCTGCGTGGTTAGAGTAGTTTGCATTCAAATTTGCTCATTTCCTGTACTGAAAACCAAATACTATTGCTTACATAAACAAACAAAAAATACATTCCTG
>NW_009952694.1:3289752-3347139 GCF_000747805.2 Chaetura pelagica
TTCCTGCTTTTAGACTGTTTTACCCTTTCACACCTAGTTTTGGAAGTTTTTGTAGTTTTCCTTCCTCTCTTTATGTCTTGTGTTATGGAGCACTTTCCTACTCTGTTTGCTTCTCTGACTACCACAGCTCTTTAGACCATTTATATGTCAAATATCTGTATTTTTGTATAGGAAGTCTCTCAGCACTAACACACCAAACTATTAACATTTCCATATTTTTTTTCCCCCCCTCCCCAACATTTATGTTCATTTTCCTTTTTATATCTGATTTAGGTCACTGGTAGCATTAAGGAGAACCCTAACATTTAGAAAACAATAAGAAGAAACAATAATCTTTCTATAATATTACTTGTAGCTTGAGTATGAAAATGAGGGTTGCACAGCAGTTACAGGTTGAACTTGAGGGCATTAATTATAATTTCAAAACAAGCATATAAATGTAAGCACCACATATTACCTCTACATTATAGTATGATGGTAGTCTATCTCCCAAAAGAAGGTTATTTCTTATGTCATTTGAAAGCGGAGTCGCTACAGCAAATATATTAACTAGTTGATCAACAGTTATACAGAGTTGTTATGGATGTGACTAGAATTAGCTTTTTAGTAGCCCCTCCTAGACTTTAATGGCTGTGCATATAAGGCTAGTAACAAAGAGTAACACTTGCATGGCTTACATCTTAAAATAGTGCCTTATTTTTCCTATGTGCTAGGTTTACTTTTATCTTGGAATATAAATAGGAAATTAATTATCTTTATGTCACTAGAAAGGATTATAATGAATTATAAATTGTTTAGGCACTATCTGAACTTCCTCAAAAATTTGCAAACATGAAACACAATTCAGCTGTTGGTCGTAGACAGTTTTAATATCCTTGATAATTTTTTAACTCTATCACCAGAATAATTTTACCTCTAACTTCCAGAATAATGCCAAGTGTGTAAAGCAAAAAAAGCATAAAAACAGAGCACAGTCTTAAAAATCTAGAATAGAAATTACAAGTATCATGAAAAAAAAACAACAAAAAAACAAAAAACAAATCTCCCTATAGCATAAGTATAACCATTTGTGCAGAACATCAACATTAAGACATGAAATAAGAGTTAACTTAAAATTGCTATTTAGGTGTATAATCATATGTAGTGAGAAATGGGGAACTGCATTTTAATGAGAGCCATGGATTCTGTTTCTTAAAAGAGAATGAAAATTAAAGACCTGATAGAAAGAAACAGAATATTTTCCATTGACTTCAGAAGGATGTGGATCATGCCCTTAAAGTAGCAACCCCTTTAGTACTGACTGCTGAATTTATAGCACTTCTTTATTTTCTCTAAGCATAACAGCATCCATTCATCACACTGCAGTAACAAAGCTGTAACCTGATATATGACAAATATTACAAGCTTAATGGCTGATGTGCATTACTGACGAGACCTGCTCACCATTTAGAAAAGATTGGCACTGAAGGATTACTGAGCAAACACAGCACCTGAAAAAACTTGCATGCAGGAGTCTGTCATCAGGTGTGTGATCGAGGGCATTATCTGAGAACGCTGGCTCTTATCTTCGGTTGGAAACTGCTACGATTGCCAACAATTCTCAACAAAGAGCTTCCGTCATGGAAGGCTGAGACACCGAGCCAGTCTGGTGATGGTTTACCTTCCCAAGGCTTCATTCCTTTTTATGGATCACCTGAGACCAAGCAGCACACCAGTCTTTAATAGCTTAAATAGCAGGACAACCTAGCAAACTGATGACAATCAAGGGAAAACCAATCCTTTTTGGTAGAAAGACAAGATTCCAAGCATTCCCTCACGGTAACTTAGAAAGACCTACTTCTAAAACTGCATTTTCCCAGACAGGATGCTGAGGAAAACTTTCTTGTCCCTGATTCTTAGCATTTTGCAATGACAGCTAACTAACCCTATATTAAACTATTCACTAGTGATACAATTGTTCTCAGGAATACCTTAAAAACTTTGTCTTCTCCACTTTATGAAACACTAAGTACAATTTATAGTATAAAATTGTGGAGAAAGTCCATGAAAATTGCTATTTGTACAAAACCATACAGTTCTTTTCCTAGCAATATTGCAGCTTTGAAAAATTATTATTTGCAACGTGAGCTGTTGAAATACTGAAGGAGGCATTTTCTTATTCTCAAAATGGTGACAATATATTTCATTTGCACAGGATTTTAAAAAATGTAATGAAAGGTTTTGGTTTGCCTTTTACATTCTTCCTAAGGAAAATCTAAATAAGATTTGACATTTTAATTGAAGTACCCATTTATTAAGAAAAGATGAAAAAATGGAGATTAAAAACTTTAATATGTTGTGATCCATAAAACATGAAAGCCTGAATATTATGCAAGTATATTATTACATGCTTTCAATGGTAGAGACATAGTACTTCAGAATTATGAAAACAAAGCCTTAAATGCTAATTAGTTACTGCCTTTTTTTTTTTTTAGCCACAAAATGGATTATTTTAAATCAGACCGGCAACCAAAAGAATAAATATTACTTATATACTAAATAGTAATTAATACCAAAGACAGGCAATATTTCCAAATAAAAGTGGTTTAAAAATGAGCTCTTAAAATGGCTAAGACATTTTTTATATTATACATGATATTATACAGGAAACGATTTAATTTATATTTTTACTTGAAGACATAAGTGAAATATTTTATTTGTTTTAAAATGGGTTTTGCAAGTAAAAGAAGGTACATTGATAAAAACTTGTGCTAAGTCAGGATATGTGGGCTAGAAAAATGAGTTGCATTAAGAAGTGTTTGAACAGCAAGTAATCTGAGCCCCTACTTAGATTAGGAGGCATCAGAAGTATTTGTCCCAGTTGCAGAGTTCAACTGGTACAAAAAATATGAATACATGTATTGGGTTTGGCTACCAAATTCCTGTGATGCAGAGGTATATGCTTACTTTGGAAAATTTTATTTATCAGATTAAAATAACCTCTAAAAAAATCTTCCTCTTCTTGAGACACTCAGTGCATGATGGCCAGCTGCAAAACAACATATATGCAAGTCCAGGCAAACCCAAAATATGCAAAATACAGACAGAAGGCAAGCTGCAAAAAGAAAATATAACACATAGGAATTGATCTTGTATTCATAACTGGAGCCAATGCTTCAGCTAGAGACACTGCCCTGTGTCCTACACAAAAACTCCAGAAATGTGCTGTGAAGTGTCTGTCAGTTGAGTGGTACAGACACTTCCTATGCTGCAGAGATGGAATGCAAGGGGACGTGCATCTGTGCTCCTATGCACGCGTTCCTGTACGGAGATGCAGTGTGTTGTGCACGCACTACTCTTGTTACAGATGTTTTTATAATGAAATAAAACCATTTCTATTGTATTAAAGTTAGTATTGTTACTTATAGGATAAAGAACCGCAGCAGACTGCAAGTATAGTTGCATAAGCAAAGAACATGAAAACTATAAAACCAACCTCAGATGTATTTAGAATTATATTTCCTTTGAAGAGGCAAATAGCATAGCAGGCAAAAGAAACTGGTTTTCACAGTTTGATTTAGAGTCATACAGAATGCAATGGGCCCTGAAATATAAGTTAGCATTGTACTGAATACTCTCTTCTAAAATATTTCCATACTTGATGCTAATTCCTCATTTTACTTTGTTTTATTTAAGGTACATTCTGTAGAAAATTTACATAACTGTAAAATATCCATAGCTATTGTCATTGGGTTTTTTTATTTTGAGTTGGGACATTGCTTTAGATAAATAGTTTCTCCTCCATGGTCAACCATAGTTATTCTCAACATCTAGTTTACTAAATTTCTTTCAGAATATGAATTATGATATACAGGAAGACTTCAACTTGGGTAAAGAACATTACAAAGGGAAGAGGCGTTGGAAATGGTGTTAGAGATGAATGATCAGCATATCTGGCAGTTACTGCTGCAATGGTAGCTGTACAACTCGATAAAAAGCCTCTCAGAGGAAGACTCTTTCTAACAAAGATGAATTTTACAAGTTTTATAATGCTGTTAATCTTCCAACATTAAAAAAAAAACACACCAACAAAGCAATTTATTAGTAAAAAAAAATGAGGATACCTGTATTGTCAGAGTATGGCATCATACGAAGTTGTTATTAAAACTATTATAAATAACATACAGTTGACCTACTCTGAAAACAGGAAAATTACCAATATTGAAAAATTTCTACCTATTCTAATAGACAGTTTTGCTACATCTTTGTAATTTAAAGTAATGAGCAAATGTATAGAATGTAATCATATGTATATAATGTATAAATGTATATGTATAAAATGTACATAATGTGTATATATATTATATAGACAATATATATTATGTATGTATTACATATAATTATATTCAATTATATACATAATATATATTATGTATATATATTATATAAAATATATAATGTATATAATGTAAAGCTCAATTGTTCCTGAAGTCAAAATGTTTTATTTTGCATCTGCATTTCTAGGAGTTCAAATTGAGCAAATTACATATAAATAATTAAAAAGATTGGCATAAAATAGACAAAGCTGTGTTTTCAGATGTAACCAATGAAGAAGATTAAATTAGATGAGGTAAAGACATGCTGATTAGAAAGAGTTATAATAGTGTCATTATAAGTAAGTATAAAATACAGTCTAAGAAACATGCTAAATATATGCTGTCTGGTTAGTTAGGGCAAGAAGTAAAAAATGAACAAGAATTTTTTCTCTTGCCCACTTCTGCTTTAAAAAGAAAGCTTTTTGACCTAAACCACTACTGTTCATTTTCACACGCATGGTTCCTACAACTTAAATAAAAATGCTTTAGTTTGCATTTTACGCCATCTGCCAGGTATTTCCTGTGAACATCCCATCTAAAATCTCTTGGTTCTAGTTACGGATGTCTGTAAAAACCCTGGCAAAACTGTAATTCTAAGCTTCACGAGCAGCCATTTTAAACAGAAAGCTGGTTTCGTTGTGTTGACAATCACATTTTAAACTGATTTCTTCCAGATGAAAAGATGCTTTTTCAAACAATGTAATAAAAGTGTAAAGTCAGCTGTTCTAAGGACATAAAAGTGATTTATCTGTTCTTTGGTTACTGTTTTTTTTCCCTTGATACAGTGGAATTTTCCTGTTAAAGAACAGGTTAAGAATTAATGGCTACTAGAAGCCCACATAACAGAGAAGTAAATAGCAATTTGCCTATTAAGGAACCACAATACATAACTGCAATTAACCTTGCATCTCGTGATGTATCACTATTGTTTCTGAAATGGCAAACGTTAATGGCTGGGTTTGCATAACAGATAAATAGTTAATTGTGACAGCTGACAATGTTATAATCAGGTTTCAAAGCTATTACCTCTGCTAAGAGAGAGGTTTCAGATGGATTTTAGATTCTTTTATCTGTCTGCAGCTAGGCGTGACAGCCTTGCACCAGGTCAGATTTGGGTAGTGCCCCCACCCCTCCATCTGGGTTGGAGTGTTTCTCCTCTTTTGAAGACAGGTTTAAGTTCCATAGACTCTGATGACACTTTATATATACCAATTCAGAACAAGCAAGCTGTGAAGAGACAGATCCCTAAAAACCAGCATGATCCAAAAGTACGACTTCAGCCCAATTTACCCACTTCATCTTAGAACAGTAACTCATTAAATCCTTGCTCAGAGGATACGCAGCCCTGGCTGTGACTCATCTCAGAGGGGTCTTGGCTCCTGACCTGAAACCTTCTCACTAGCTGAAAATGTCTGCACATCCCTGGGTGAGCAGAATAAACCCTGGAGAAAGGCAGCACGAACAGCACACCGTGTGTGAGCTCTTCCCGGCTTTCCGACTGCAGATGGCTCTGGGCTCAGCAGCCCGGCTGCCCCCGGAGCGGGAACGCACCTGGCAGCACAGCAGGTTCGGGCTCAGCTGCAGCACCGCGGCGCTGCCTGTACACCTCCCATTCAGCTGAATTCTCCGTTGTCCCAGGTGCAAACCTCTGCTCAGAGCACCAGGGAATGCTGCCGTCATTGCTGTGAAATAGTGCAGCCCCTCATGCTGAACGAGACACTGAAGTGGGAGAAATTTGTGGCCATTATCCCAGGCCACCAAATTTGGCAGATAATGTTCTTCCCATTCAGAGAACATAAACACATGGAGAGAATCCGATTATAAAGCACAGGATGATATTTTCTATACACTAGACTTATATAAGTTTTTTTTGAAACATAAGATTGGTCTATTTAAACAAGAGGAATGAAACAAATAGGAACTTAATGTGGTAAAATAATAAATATTCTTCAATGATAAAGTAATAAGGACTAAAAGTAAAAGTTCTTCTGATTTTTTGCTGACTAGAGTAGTTAGATAAAAATTAATTGTAAACAATTACTGCAGGAATCTTTTTACTCTTGTAAATATAAGCATCTTATAATGCAGTCATCTGATTCCAAACTAAGTCTTGTAGGAGCTATTGCTATAAGTACTAATAATATAAAGAGTTCTATTAATGTTATATTAGTAGAAAATAGAGATACTCAAGAAATCACAGCTTTAAGACTAAACTAAACTGATTATGAAAAGATTAAGACTAAAAGAATCTGATTATGAAAATATCTGAAATTTAAAAAATAAATCAAACCTTAGATGTTTAAAAACACTGAATTGATACACAATGTAAACAGGTGAACGGGTGTATCTTCAGCAACCTTAACAAATGATAATTACTGACACCAAGAAAGGTCTGGCCTGTTTAATTCTAAGGTGCTTAAAGATTTACATTATTTTTTGGCGTTCTCTTCCTACAGGAAATACATGACCATACGTTTCATCTTTAAAGCATCTGATTCTCAGAAGTGATTCTCTAGAAGAGTGTGCTTGTTTACTTTGCTGCCATATATACCAGATAAAATATTTCAGGTAAAATGCCTGTCCATCAGTTAGAAAAACATGGTTAGCCAAATCCTGCCCTTAGTTGCACTGGTGCAACCTCGTATTTCAGAGAGCTACACACATAAAACTGGGAATAGAAGTTTTTCACATTCCAGAGCCATTTCTTATGTTTTCAAGTGTTAACATATGAAGATGGGGGTAGGGAACCTCCAGTCAGGAACAGAGAATTCCTGCCTGAAGGGGATGATGAAAACCTCATGACAGTAACATCACTGTAAATACTGCTAACTGTCTGGAGACAACACAATACACTGAACAGGGCACTAGCCTTGCTGTCAAGATACCCAGCTTCAGGCTTAAAAATGCCAGTACCTCCATGTAGGCCCTCAGACAAACTACTTAATAACATGGATTGCCAAATAAGTCTTCAGACCTCTTCTGAATTAGGAGACTGTATCAAAGAATGTAATTTTATGTCTAATGTGCACATTTCTCAGAGCGCTGGTATTAACAAGCTATCATGGGCAAACAACCAACATGGGTAAAAAACTGTCTGGATGGCCAGGCTCAGAGAGTTGTGGTGAATGGGATTAAATCCAGCTGGCAGCTGGTCACTAGCGGTGTTCCCCAGGGCTCAGCACAGGGTCCAATTCTCTTTAATACCTTTATCAATAATCTGGGTGAGGGGATTGAGTGCATACACTTGGGTCACAACAACCTCATGCAATGCTACACGCTTGGGGAAGAGTGGCCGGAAAGCTGCCCAGAGGTAAAGGACCTGGGGGTGTTAATTGTCAGCTGGCCGAGTATGAGCCAGCAGTGTGCCCAGGTGGAGAAGAAGGCCAGTGGCATCCTGGCTTGTATCACAAATGGTGTGGCCATCAGCACTAGGGAAGCAATCGTACCCTTGTACTCAGCACTGGTGAGGCTGCACCTCAAATACCATTTCAGTTTTGGGCCACTCACTGCAGGAAAGACATGGAGGTACTGAAGCGTGTCCACAGAAGGGCAGCAAAGCTGATGATGGGTCTGGACAACAAGGCTCATGAGGTCTGTCTGAAGAAACCAGGGTTGTTTGGCTTGGAGAAAAGGAGGCTGAGGGGAAACCTTATCACTCTCTAGAACTGCCTGAAAGTTGGTCTCTTCTCCCTAGTAACAAGCAATAGGACAAGAGTGAAAGGTCTCAAGTTGCACCAGAGGAGGTTTAGATTAGATTTTAGAAGAAAATACTTCACTGAAAGGGTAGTTAAACAGTAGAACAGGTTGAATCACCATCCCTGGAGGTGTTTGAAAGACATGTGGATGTGGTGCTTAGGAACATTGTTTAAGCACTGGACTTGGTAGAGTTAAGTTAATGGTTGGTAGAGTTAGGTTATGCTAGGACTTGATGATCTTATAGGTCTTTTCCAACCAGAACAATTCTGTGATTCTATGATTTTGTATTGGGCTGCTCCATGAGAACTACCTCTGTACATACTCTAATCCTAATCTACTTGGTCACATAGGGCTTTACACTTCAGTATCCCTATCAGTAAAGTTGAGATAATAATGCTGTCTTCTGTGAAGTGTTTTGAGACCTTTAGGTGAAAAGAAAAAGTATTATCTTTGTTTCATTATTGACTAGTGTTGCAAAAGCATCCAGTCACTTGGGATTGTTGGCCAAACTCCACTGGATTATGAACTGGTTAATTTCTATCTACTTAGAGATTGAAAATGCATGAATATTTCATAAATAGGCACGTGCAGACAGATGTGCACAGATTTTAAAACATAATGAGGCAACAGAATTTCCTGAGAATTTTGCTGTATTTACTGGGATATTAGACAAAATTGAATTATCAAATGTGAATGTTATTTTACGAAAAAAAAAAAGCAGAATGCACATCACCTTCATATAGATATAGAAAAGACGTCTCCTTTGTGGCTATATTTGATCTAAAACCTTGTAAACATAATATGAATCACTATCTTAAAGTGAACTAGCAGGAAAATTCTATCAGTCAAATTTTCTGCCTTCCCCTTCTCTGATTTTGACCAAATGAAACTGAAAACAGAAAGACCAGATACTACACGTAGGTCTATATGTAAGACACAGGGTATAGTGAGAGTAAGTGGTATCAAGAACAGTTACAGGCAAAGCAGATCTGTTTCTCTGTCCACATATGTAATGGATTATGAAGAAAATCTCCTTCTAATTACCAAGAAGAAATTCTGAAATTCTTTTATCATGGGGCACCTGCAGGCTAATATGTATGTTAAAGCATCTTTTTTCCTTTCACTGCAGACCTGTGAGCACCATTCCCCACAGGGCCATGTGAATCCTGCCGTCCAAACTGCACAGGCATGAGGGTGGCTGCTGAGGAGTGTCAGTTTACCTGCAGAGGGACTATAAGAGCCAAGTCTCAGCCAGTAGAAAAAATGGCAAAGCAAAAGGAATCGCTTCCAAAAGTAAATGGACAGATTAAACAGTTGGTAATTTTAATTTCATACCAGAAGAACTTGCCACATTTCTACCCAAATTTTGCAAGCTCATGCTCCTCAAAAATATGCAAATACTAACTTTTCTAACACAGGGCATTTATTTGAAGATGTGCAAAGCAAATTTTTATTCACAAAAGCCAACAGATTTCACACAGGTTCACAGTTCAAGCCAACACACCGTCCTCTACAATTTCAATTACAGTCCTCAATTCAGCAAGGTGTTATAGAACTTAATTGACACTTCACATTTCAGATTATATTTCACAAAGGAATGTGGTAATTATTTTTTATACTCGAAATCACAGGTTTCTAGTGGATTCTTCAATGGGTAAACAGTATGGCAGGAAGATACCAATGTAGCATAATGTGACCCACAGAATAACTCTACACTATGTAGGATAAAGAGAAGTAAAAATAGCAATATACTATGGACCATGGGGATGCATCAGGACAGGTACAGGTAGATATTTGCACCCTTTTTTTTTTTCATTTTCAGCCTCATTTTAGCAAGGCTAATGCAAGCATTATGAATTCCTAAGTGTGAGACAGGCCAGTAGTACTAGAAAAGTGATGGATCCATGTGTAGATATTCCTGAAGTACAAGTGCCAGCAGACCTTCCTCAGGGTTCAGGTGGAAGTTACTGTTCCTGTAGTGGGGGCAGAAGAGAAAAGGTGCCTGTACTTCAGTGTGCAAGATCACAGTCTTTGAAATTGGCAGTGGAGGTGGGTTTCTACTGGGACACCAGATCTTGAAGGTAGAAAGCAAGCAAGCAAACAAGTTCACTTCTGCTACTCTTGGGATGAAGTGCTAACAAGAAACCTAAGTGTGGGACAGATAGCTGTAGGGGGGAAATAACATCTTAATCCACCACTTCTGCTTGCTTCAGAGTACTTAAAGCAGAGCCTGAAGTCTGGTGTTTTGATACCACAGGAATTTATGCCTCCAGTAAGTGGAAATGAATCTCTGCTTCATAACTGCTCGCTGGGAAAAGGGATTTCTGGCATGACTGACCATGTCACATTTCCCTGGTAGGCAATTTCATTGAAGGATTCATGCAAAGAGTAGCCAAGTATTTGTATCTTGTATAACAGTTATTTGGCAGCCTTTTGATAGGGATCCTCAACCCAGCTGGAAGAGCACACATCCAGTTGGGCCCCTGGATTGGACAGTGATGATTGCTGGTGAGTGCCAGAGGCCAGTGCTTGCCTGCAGGGCTGGCAATCCTGCAAGTATCCTTCCTTGACCTGTTGGCAATTAGAAGCAGCAGAGTATCATCTGCAGCCAGCTGCAAAAGCCAGGCCTCAAGACCACTGCTGTAGTCTCTGGAGAACTTGTTACCATGACAGAGAGATGATGGATAGAGGCAGGACAAAGGAGAGTGCTAGCAAATTCCTTAATTGATGAACGATTGCTGTTATCATATAAAACAGGAACCCTCCAGCTTCTGCATGTTTGCTGGTAACTCAGCACTCATCCAGCTCCAACTTAATCTTGGCCATTCTCCCACCTACCCCACCCACAGCTGACAAGATTTCTGCAGTTTTATAACCTAATCCCACTAATGTATGAGTCAGAGTATCGCTTATTAAAACAAAAAAAAGGTGTGTGGTCATACAGACAATTACAGAATGCATGGTAAGGTGGTGCTAAGACAGTAGTAGTTATAAAGCTATTGGGCTGTGTAAACGCAGAGATTAATTGCTCCTTCCAAAACCAAATTCAACATAAATAATCAAATAACTCACTAGAAATAAAGAAACCTGAAATGGTCAATGACAACTGTGTTTTGCACTTTCCTGGGACCATCTGCTTCTAGGAAAGGCTAACAGCACTTTGAACTGGAACTTATTCAGTGTTATATAACTGGAAACCAGGACACTGTTACCCTTTCTATTTTGGGCAAGTTAACCAACAAATGAGAAAGTAACAAGTTTCTTGACTGAGTGCCTACCAAAAAAGCCAACTGCAAATCAGAACATTTACTGATAAAATTATGAGCCCATGAAAATCCAAGTTTATAAGAACTAAGTTATTTACAGACTTGAAATAACAACATTCATCATTTTAATGCTTTAACAGTGCAGATGGGCATTAATTTTCCATTCTTAATATGAGACACAACACCATGTGTCTTTAATATAAATGCAATGTATACATACATTCAGCTAGAGTGTTGGTCTATTCTTACATTTTGGATTCAAACCTAAGTCATAACCAAAGAAAAAGTGAATGAATAAAAATGCAGTCAAGGTGATGATGATACAAAAATCGATCATTTAACACAATCTAAGCACTTACATGTAGGATCTAAAAAGAACAAAAAGTTTTCTCTATTAATGGTTTCAGGTAATCCTGTATCCAAATATTTTCCCTAATAAACATTGGATTATTTTTATGTTGGCTATAAAGCTGTCACTCCTCAATAAACAGATATGCTCCTGGTGGGTTTATCTCTGCAGTCAAAGATCTTTTCAATTTACGCATCATCTCCTATGCAAAACCAGAGTGGCTGGGATGCAGGGCTCCTGGTGGATCCAGCTGAGCAGAGGTTGCTCACCACCTGAGAGGGTCTGTGCCACTGCAGCCCCTGCACAACTGGCAGCAACTGGACGCAACCAACACAAGTTCACAAAAGCCCTGAAGTTAATACTGTGCCTCACTTTTATAGAAAACTGTGACCTTTTATGCTCTGCTAGACTGAGAGCCTTCCTTTAGCAGGTCTCAATTAAATTTTATGTTTTGTGGCTCTCATTTTCTTGTAAGACGAGAAAAGAGTTCAAGGGATGGATCCTTCTTTGAAGAATTCAATTCCCCATGGAGAAAATTTATTTCCACATAAAGAGTTACTCAAAGTTTGGGGGAAGGGAGCTTTTGCAGGACTTTTTTTCTGTGATGGTTTGTTATTTTGGCTGGTTGGTTTGTTTTGTTTGGGCTTTTTTTTATCTGTTGGGCTTTTTTCTTTTTTTTTTTTTTTTGTTAAGAAATTTCTGATATTTTGTGAAGATAAAGCAGTATTCAGATTTTTTTAAAAAGACACTATTCCATTAGTTGTTAGACTGGAAATATTCCCTCTGTCCTCTTCATTATAATGAGGGGAAAATCCGATGGATGCTCAAAGAAATCCTGGACATTGTTTGTAATGAAGCAACTTTCCATGAAATCATCAGATTGCTACAGTGATCCTGTGGCAACATAATACTATCTAATTTTCAGTAAGAGGCATTGCAGCAAATGAAAAAATTGCATATGTATTCATAAAAGTGGTAAGTACTTCCTAGGCTGATTCTGCATACTTAACCTCAACATAACAATGACAGAGAATTAAGGTGTTGGGAAGTGTCCTACCTGAACTGAGCTCCAACATTCTAGCTCACTGTAGCTGCTACTATTGAAAATATAAATGAGCATAAGCAACATTCCCAAATGTAAACATTTTCTGGAGCAGACCATTTGTAATATTTCTTTTCCCACTGTGTTCCTTTATTTAATTAGTTTGTTTTGTAGTCAAATTGACATAAAATCACATATACCAGTAGGGAATTGTGATTGCTGGTGACAGATGCTTAGAATCTTTACAGTCAATGTACACCTAGTTAGATATTTTAGACAATCAGTCTTAAAATGCCAAAACTGAACAAGGTACTGCATAATGCTAATATGAAATAAATATGGGGTATGAATTAATTTCTTATACCCTTCTCCAAGATTTACACACCTGAATCTGAACACCTCATAAATTGTTTTTGTTTGTTTGGCATCTAAGTACAAAGCCCTTTCTTGACGCTCTCTTCTGCATATTTTTGTGGTCACTCAAGGATGGGGTATCAGGATGTTAGCTCTAGCCTGACACTTACCTCGATTAAAGGCTAGTTCTGGAACAATTCCTGTGGATAACAGGTTTAACTTTAAGTATCAGATCAGTCCCATTACATTCACTGGTTTTAACTGGACTGCTCATAAAAGTAAATGTATATTTAAATGCCTTTCTGGATCAGAAGCCAAGTCTCTTGAAGGAGCTCAGGCTTGAAGCAGTGTTATCTGCTGAAGCCAGTATGATTCAGGTGATAAGAACCATAAATCCATAAATTTTCCATATTCTGTCAAACTCAAAAGCTGTGGAATTTACTCACTTAGGTCATGGACACCTTGCCTACCGTAGCTACTTGGAAACAAATACTTCACTGAACTGGTAATGGCTGAGGTTGATCTAGTTCAACCAGAGCAAGGAGATAGAAGAGCCTAGGTATTGCACTCAGCTGGTGCGGGCATCCTGCTCCCAGTACCAAAGCAGAGTTTGCCCCAGCATCACTGCAGAGCTGTGCATCCTGGTCTTTGAACACATCCTGATAGCAAAATTTGGTACTGTGAGTACCAAAGTACTACCAAGACTTTTTAAATTGTGTTCATTATGTAAGACTACATGGTTGCCAAAATTGTGGCAACTGCAAAAAGAGTGGAATACAAAGAGGATCTAATGTCTGGAAAATGGGTGATTAAAAAAGGTCACATACAATTGACAATTTTAAAAACATATACTCTTACCCTTCTCGCTGGAAAATAGTCCTAAAACAGTCCCCCAGGCTCTTGTAACTGGTCGGATCAGTTTTCCCTCTTTGAATTTGGAACCTAAAAAAATACAATTTACATCACAGCATGAGAAGCTAGGGATTTTAGGTCACTTTAAACTTTCCAATTATTATGTAAAAGGAGTTTTAAAAGGGTTTTTTAATGTATCTGATTCATTATTATATACAGTTCCTGATATACTTATTAACACTGTTTTCACAGAAGCTGTTAAACTAAGGAAAAATAGACCTTTAGTAGTAACTCTTTTTGTAGTTTATGGAACTCACAGTATAGCTATCACCTTTGACATTTACACCTCTTTCTAGTTGTTTGAAAAATAGACTGTTAACCCTCTGCCTGATCCAAAGTCCATTGAAACTAGTAGAAGTCTGAGTCAAACCCTGTTTTTGAAAATCTGAAATGGAATACTATCACGTATTTCACAATGAAATGAATCCACTGTGCAGTTTCTTTCTTTTTATATCTGATGCAATTACAATGAAAATCAACCAGAGACATGACCAGAAATTAGAGCACCATTCATTTGTCATAACTGAATTATAAGATGAACAATAAAAGAAAGCAATGAATTATTTTAATTAAAACCTTGTTTTCTCTATTCACATTTTGACAACAATAAAGATTTCAACAGGAAGCTTGTGGCCTTTAAAGGAAAATCAAGATTACACTTTAAGATTGTAAACATCCTATTATTTATGATTTATGGATAACAACAATAAGTTTAACAAACTATGTTATTTTACAAAGTATCTCAGTCAGATTAACCTGTTTCTTGTGGTTTTAAAACTGCAGCCAACACATTCAACTAAACAGTACAGAGAAATTTTGATATGTTTTTAGCAATAACATTTCTTTTTAAACTGCTAATTACTGTATAGCACTCACAAAACCAGAATATTGATGTTAGCAATTACATTGTGCAATAGCACTGTATCTGGCAATCACTAAGTTGGCATTATCACTAAGTATAATAATAATTTCAGGAATTTCAAGGAATAACTGACATAGTCAAGTACATCATATGCCACAGGTATGTTGCTGTTCTGAGAAACATCTGTTGCTACTTATTCTAATGATTATCCTGCATCTTATTAATATGTAACAAAAAAAGGTATTTTTAACTCCTTGTTAAACAGCAGTGTTCTCCTCCTCAACATAATTCAGTCGGGTCACATTGAGGTTTGTATTGTGGCAAAAGGCATTCATTGTTTTGAACATCAGTATTTCCTAAGCTGTGTTCTGTGCTAACAGATCTAACATTTTATTCACTCTGAGGAAAAAATTTCCAGTGATGTAATACAATTCTTCAGGCAATTATGAAGGCAAGCCCACACCTTTTTTGAAAACAGTTAGAAGGAAACACTGAACCCCTCCATAGTCCTAATAAAAGTAGTTCAGGCACATCTGGGATCTCTATCTGGGGTAACCTCTTTTATTAGCACTCGAACTTGCTGCCAACTTGGCAGAGAGGAGAATGCTATTCAATAGGCTTACACTTAAATAAGAGCTGATGCATAACATTTTGTCTGAAAAGAACCCATGGGAAGGCTAATAGCTGTAAATGCCTCAATGCCATCCCACGAAGTCCAACAGTAATACCAGCTACAGAAGCTTTTACATTGTGGCCATCAAGCAATCAAAATCATAACAGAAAGGAGATTCTCTGAACATTTTGATATATGTAAGACTTGACTTTTCACACCCTTCAGCTCAGAAAAAAAATTGGCTTGTTTTTGTTTAAAGAAATTATGCAAAAACTTATCAGTAAATGAAGTTTTAAAAAAATATATCTTCCTTAATGCAAACTCTTTTCCTCAAGTTTCAAGATTTGGCCTGCCTGTAAACTCAGAACAAAGCATCACTGCTTCTAAACCATCCTTCGAATAATGTGCCTTCCCTCTCTTTCACACAGCAAAAGCTCAGGCATGTTCTACCAGCACTTGTGCTGTGTTCCCCACTAAGTCACACACACACAACCGTTTGTAAAACTCGGGCTTTAATCCCAGAGTCACTGTTGATCTCAACAACATGCTGAACACACTTCACATAATTTTGTTTTACAGTTACACAGTGTTAAATTCTCAAAAAAATTTTTAATAATTTAATACAAAGACACCTTGGATAGCAATAATGAAAATAATGGCAGAAGAAATGCAATAATACCATACATAATTCATGTGCATCAGATGAAGGATAACTTTTTGATGAAGAAGTTAAATCAAAGGAGGCTTATATTTGTCTCAGTTTTTCTTGTTTTAACATAGATAAAGCTTTAGTATTAAATGAGTCCATTTGTAACACTGAGTCACACAAGTAACATATTCTTTCCTCTAGGGTTTTTGGATCCATTCCTTCCCTAGTAAATCTTTTTTATAGCTTTAACAGCGATCCTAAAATACATGCCAATTATGTGCTTCAACCTAGATCTGCAAATTGGGTCCTTTGATTCAGAATTGCTTGCCTCAATAAAATAATGTGTAACTTTTTAATGAACTAACTAATTGATCACCCGTAGTTGTTATAAGAAGCTCAGGGAAGAGCTGAAAAAATGTTTGTTCGTTTTTTTGGAGGCAGCAGCAGCAGTCTGCATTAGCAATCCTAATAATACAGAAGAGTGAAAGCATTCACTTCAAAAAACAACCTGGCCTGTTTTTAATGATTGTTTAGAGGAATGAACACAAATGGGGGAGATATAATGGCTTTCTCTGCTTCGAATCCATTCCTTTCTAAATCATTATAAAAACCACTGAATTTCATGCATTTTTGAAAGCTGGATGCCTGCCTTGCATGTTGTTAGCTTTGCTAGAACAAAAAAAAAGGATAAATTTTACTATAAATATAATGCGAGCAATAACTTCTCATCTAATTTATTATTCTTAAGTCTGAGAAGAGGAACGTGCAGGCAGCATTCTCAGAGGTGCCAAACAGCCATGTGGGCAGAGAGGCTTTTCCAGGACTGAGATGAACATGAGCCTCTCTACTAGCACACAACAAGCACCAGAAGTCACTGGCCATTTCCACATGGTCCGTGTTTACTTTAAAAATGATCATCAGGCTAATTTGTGTTCCCTCTCATTTTGCTATTTCTTGGCTTTCTGGCCAAAAGGCTGTGGTGCCAAGCACTCCCACCCTGGGACTGCTCATAGAGTCTTGGGAGGCACTTTGGTTCCCAGATTACCTCTTCCTATCCAGGACCTCCTGCCTCCTCTCTCAGCTCCTCCTCACAGCTCCCACCTCCAGCCCCCACGCCACCGGGGACCTCGCAATCTCCCATTCTGGCTCGTCGCAGCAGCCCACACGGCTCTGACTGATCACAACCTTTGCAAATTGCTTGGTTTCATGCAAAAGTGCCCTGATATTGTGAACGAAAAGAATATCAGTGTCCTTTCCTGTTCACCTCAGAAGACACATGGTTGGGATCTCAAAAAGCAGAAATCACACAAAACCATGTGAGGTTTTGAGGTTTGTTCAAAAGGCAGCACCTTCCTTGAAAACTCTGCATGATCTAAAAATGTGGAAATATTTCCACTTATCTACACTAATCAGCACTACAAATTATGAAATGAATACCTCTGAATTATTAGTGTTTTGATAGCATGAGAGACAGCATTTTTAATGGTTTTAACAGCCCTTGATTAATAACAGTTTGTACCTGAAATACCACAATACAGAAGACGCTTGAGTCCTTTCATCAGTCTTCTGAACCACTGACTTTAATGAGTGATATGCCATGTTGTGGAGCAATGACTCTACATAAACACACGTATCTGTTTCCAATGACTAACTTACAGTTCTTGTTGGTTTTATAATAGTCAGTGTTTTATTCTGAGTTTTATAAAATCCTCAGTTTACAGGATACTTTCCTGCCTCTCCTCCTATTGCAGAAGTCCTCTAACTAGTCTTTTCTAACATAGTCAATATCTCCATGAGGACAAGCAGATATGTGTGTGCTTTCTGAAAAATAAAATAAAATAAGTTATCTCTCTCTTTAATAGTTGTTAAATTTTTTTTCAAGCTTGCTGAACATCTCAAAGTTGTTTTGTGGATGTCTGCCACTACAGCATCCAGGTGTTTCATGTTTAAAGTCTGTTCACCGCAATGTTACCTAGCAATCCTCTCCCTTTTGTTTATTGATCTGGGCTGGAGAAAGATTTCCAATTCATGCTGAAATTGTTTTAGTTATCTTAAAACCTAAAAGGAAGAAACCAACATTTTCATACCTAGATTCAAGTAGATAGTGAGCAGTTAAATCCCAGCTATGTACAACAAGCACGATGCGATGTGAAACAGACTACACTCACCAAATTCATGCCACTGGGTTTGCAAAGAATTCACACGTAAATTCCAGAATTTCTTGCTGCTTTTATACAGTGCTGCTGACTAGTTCCTTAGCCACAAAGTTCAGAGGGAAAGAAAAACACTGACTCAGGAGGCCAGGCTTTACACCATGTTGCAATGCTTGCCAACAAGTGGCAGTCTTAGCTGTATTTTCTTTCTCTTCACATAACTAACTAGAATTTTATTGTATGTTCTACTCAACTCTGGATAAAGCTCCTAATATTTCCCTCCATGACCAGGACAGTATCAATGCAAATAATCTCAGGTACTGAGGTCATTAGATGCTATTAAGAAAATGACAGAGTTACCTGGCATAACAACAAACCAAATAAAATGTTACATTTTGAATCAACTTTTAAATAAATGTACAGCCTATGGAAAGCTCAAAACATTTATAACTTTTTTGCACTTTTAGTAATTCCGTGATTCCACTTCTAGCTGTGCTTACCCCTACTAGCATAAATTGACAAAAATAACTACATTATAATTAATTTTATTTATTTATTTATTTGCTAACTTAAACGTTTATTCAGGTTCTACTAGTAGTTAGTGATATCTACGGATACTTAGATTTCATGCAAAAATTTGCACGCATCAGAAAATGGATCTTGATAATATAATTTATTTCACCTTTTGGTTCTTTGAGTTGCTTATGTTACTTATAGGATAATAACTAAATTGACAGTATAATTCTATCACTTATTTTAACAGTAAATCATATGAGCTGTTGAAGAACTGAATATTAGATTGCAAAGCAAAAAAATAATTACTGTAAGCCAAAGATATAAATTTTCTTAGTGCAGAGGTCATATTTTAAGTATTATACTCCTATGTATATTTTACTGCTATGATGTTTATTTAACTGCAAAAAAACCACGTAAGAATACAATAAAGCAGTAACATAAAGAACAAGCAAAAATATAACTTGTTCCAATCATTCTCAAAAGCATTATGATTGTCGCCATCTATTCACAGAATTTTTCATCCAGTTCCTATTTACTTCACAATTAAAAAACCAGGATAATGGGTAGGCAAGTATTACCAAAAACAATGTAAAAATTAATCTACATTAATTCCACTTTGTTGGAATTCATAATGCTTGTTAATTTACTTCTATGAGTTTTGGAGGAGCACTTTTTTCAAGAAGAAGAAATAAAGGAAGAGTAATGATTAAAATAATTTTAAAGATACCCTGGAAACCAAAAATTCTCTGCAGAGATTACTTTTATGTGTGTTAGAGCATCAACTACTAGGTATGATGGTCTAATAAAAACCTACCAGTCACAAACTAATGAATTCTAACATTTATCAAAGTATTTATCAAAACTGCAAGTCATAAATTTGTTCATTTCACATCTGACATCTGACTTACTGCAATTCAGATTGGTTTTTCTTTCCTATTCCTGTCTGATTGGTTATCCAGCAACCTGTACTTTGCCTCTCACAAAAAAAATATCTCAGAAACTGCTATGACATATAAGTAGGGCAAAAGGAAGAAATGTTACCCATAGATGAGAAAGAAGTACTTGGCTACATCTGAATGAGTACACACACAGTAAAAGTTAGAGCTAGATCAGCAACAGACTTAGCAATTTTCAGCAGAATTTAGATGGAACAGATTTGCTATTATCACCAAATTTGAATCCAACAAGATCATCAGTTTCTACTGCCCTTTAGGTTGCCTAAAACAAATATATATAAACGCTCATAAAACACTTGGTCTAAACTCCCACTTGTTTGTAAGGTTGGACTTCCTCCATGCTATATTCTTAGGAGCTATACTCCATGTTTCGAAAAAAGCATCCATGAAAAAAAAGATCTTTTCACCTTCTTTCTGACAAGGCACTAGGAAAAGGAAGTGGTTAGACACCAACTTGACAGAGGAAATGACAATATTGTAGTTTCTATTCCTCAGACTATTCAGCTGCTGATAGTTAAGGATCACCTCCATCACTTGTTTTGCTTTCAGCCTTGATGGTAAGAACTTCTTCCCATGTGTGGCTTACTCTGAGCTTACAGTTTTAAAAAAATATTTCTCTGCATCAAATGCATCATTGAATAGAGAAACAGGAAAGTCCCAAACATGACAAAATGGCTTAGGTGTTTCACTGGTACTCTTGATGGGTTCTCTGAAAAAGACTCATATTAGACAAGACAAAAATGTGCTAATCAGAAAAATAACTTCACCTTTCCTGTACTTCTTGTTCCTTTTATAGATTTCTTTTGTCCATCTCTTGCTTTTATATACAAGCTAAGCAGCACATCATTCCATCAAAAATGTCAGTGAGAAAAAGAAAGCAGCATTATTTATATCAAAAGTGTAAAAAAGAGTTTTAGATAGAAAAGTTGTATTTTGTCAGCTACTAATGAAGACCTATCACGTTTTTTTTTCTTCTGATATTGCAGTAACTTTTTCATTATATGCATAGTACAAAACATAAAGTAGTTACAGTGGCAGAAAAAAAAATCCTTTACTTGTAGTTTTAGAAAGAATATTTAGCAAAAAATAAACTTGACCAGAAGCAGGTCACATTGACCCATGTAACTGTTTCATGCAAATTTACTCCAGTAATTTTGCTAATAAATAAAAAAAATGACTAGTCATTGCAGTTACATACAAATAATTGAATGCCTTCCAAAGAAAGAAGAACAGCAGAAACTAACTAAAACCATAGGTATTTTTAATAATCTAATTCCATCAGTGAATGTCTGTGTGTATGAGTTCAAAATAAACAAGGAAACAAACAAAAGGTAATGTAGTGAAAACTACTATTTTTTTCATTCCACACTAAAAACTGGTCAGAGAAGCATCATGCAAGCTTATAGCTATGATGTTGTGCAAGTTCCTTTTTATTTCAAGAGTGAAAATACTGAGAACATTTGCATGTTTCATTCTAGGTGAAACTATGGAATGAGGTTCCAAGCTGGTGTCCTCCCTCCCTGCACAGCAAGAGTTTTCTATCTCCAGCTCGTACCCTCAAAGTCCTGTTGTGCTTTTGTGTTTCTGGGGTCCTAGAAACAACTGAGTTTCTACAAGCTCTTTGCAAAGTATCAGCCTTTCCTCTCAGCTATGGACCTGCAAACAGCAAACATTATTAGAAATGGCTCTAATGCTGTTTTGTGTGACAAGCCTACCTACAAGTCCTGCCAGAGCAGGAACGGCTCTGCCAGCCCCTCTGCCAACGTTGTGGATAAGTACAGCTTCATCCTTGAAACTTTGCTTTGGCTGCCTAGATACAACTTCTGAGCACAACTTAAGGTGACAGCAATGATCATAAAGTGACAGCTATCTTTGAAAGATCACGCAGTATTTTGTGTAAAAGATCGTGTAGTATGTGTGATCTTAACAATCTTACAAAGGTTAAGATTGGCTCAGAAGTGACCACCATAAAAGTAATAGGTATATTTAAAGTTTGTGGTTTTGCCTGTGTCTTCTTGTGTATAAAGTACTTGGTAAGACTGGTGTAAAAATCTGCAGAAACCAGTAATGGTAAAGTCATCATTTTGATTTTTACAGCAATAGTTCATTTCTGAAACCTCCTGTAATCTCTATTTCCTAAGTAAAAACAACTCCCCAAAACCTATGGATTTTTTTTCCCCTTACATAAACTGGACAAATCATTTAAAATGGCACCATAAGGAATAATTTTGTATTGTCAGAGATGATGGAGTTATTTTTATGATTTTAAAAATAGGTAGTCACTCGTGGCCTAATACATCAACAAAGGTCTGGTTTTCATTAGTTTTGGATAAAGTCTTGTATGTTTTCCTTCAAGACAGCTTATAGAGAAACAACAGACAAAGTGATGAGGAGTATGAACTAATGACTAGAAGAGATTTTGCAAGGAATCAGATATTAGATTATATTACATAAAAGCCCCAGTATTAATTCTCAATTCAGGGAAAAATGAGAATGCGATTTGGCTGATTTCAGTGTGTAACGTGCCTGTTGAAAAAATTGTCCAGTTTCTTATCTCAGTTTCACTTCCATTACAAAAATGTATATCCTTTCTTGACCTCTCTCTACTGGACTAGATGGACCTTTAGTCTAATCCCATAGAGCCATTCTTGTGTCTTGTGACATTACTGTGATGTATTAATCAATCACTGAGCAAAAATCTAAGTATGAAAATTTCATCTATCAGTTAAAATCATTATGGTACTGATGATACCAGATTAGAGGAACAATTGTGCTGCCTTTAAAAAGTAAGGGATTTATCTATTACTTCAAAAAGTTACAAAGGCAAATCTTGATAATGTTTGTAAAATAAAGTAACTATCTGATAAGCCTCAGCAAGGCTTAAAATGAATAATTACTACTGGTCATTACTGGACAATACCTGAAATAGAAACAGCAAGCATTGTTCTAAATCTCTTCCAGTTTAGGAAAATGTAATTAAGAAATATATCCCACAGGAAAAAGCAACTTTTTTTCTTCAACAGTTCCTTTGAAAGAGCCAAGTACTTCTACATACTTTTGTCAACAAAGCTTTGATTTCAGTGTCCCCCATGGTGATCACACAGCACTCTTCCTTCTGAGAAGGCAGGAAAATCATTGCGGTTTTCTGGCAAGAAAATTTTGGGGGAAGATTTGTTGGAGGGTTGTTCAATACCTTTCAGCATTCATTAGCATTTTAAATTCTTTGAAGAGATCAACCACATCACAGCTTAGTGTATTCTAATTTTCTTTTTTTAGTATTAAAATGATTTAGCAACAAAAATTTGCAAACTGGAATGAAATACACATTATGTTTCCTCCCTATGGTCAAAGCAGGAAAGATAACAACAAATATTTTTTCTCCCAAAGGAAAGAAATGGTCAAATACAGAAATCCAAATTCATTTTCAGTGGAAAATATCCAAAATCAAACTGTGAGTTGTTGAAAGGAATGTTAGCTTTGACTATTCACCCAACCTCTTATGCTTGTGCTGGAAAATATTTTAAAAGGAAACAATTTCATTAAGATATCACAGCTAAGATTTTTAAAATACTGGAAGGGATACAACCAGATTACTCTACTGAAAAGTACAGCTAAATACCCTGCATTTGAAAATCTTAACTCGCATGCCCTTTCTTATTAACAGACAAAACATTTTAAATGACTAATAGCTAGTATATGTAACATTGACATTACTTACTATGCATATGCTGATTCTGTGTAAAAATGACTTTTTTTCTATTAAATTGCATGGCTGTGTGACAGAAAATGTACACCCTTAAAGCAGCATTATCTTTTGAAATGAAACTAGCAAAATGAGGAAATTTTGACTTAAAGTCTGAAACTTAACTCTTACCCACCCAGCTGTGCCCCAATATTACAGCTTGCATGGAATTTATTATCAGCCAGTGCTGAGTGACCTCAGCAATTCTCAACATACAGTAGGGCTTAACAAGTCAAGTTAAAGATGAAACTTCTCCTGAAGCACCATGACTTTCTCTGCTGTGGGGACTTAAAGTTACACTATTAAAAAGTGGAAAACTTTTGCTTTCTGTAATATGATTTATCAGAAATAGCTGTACTTCCCTCTGTAAAAAGCAAAATGAAAATGTAATCCCATAACTTTAAGGAAAGTTCACTTTGTGTTGAAATGCTAGCTTGCCAGTATCTTCCAGAGTCCACAGATAAATTTTTGTGTTACATCAAAATGATTCCTAGGAGTCAAAAGAAGCCTTTGACAATTGGAAGCATACTTTATTAATTCACTGTACACAGACATTACAAAACTAAAGATGATGAGTTATCCTAAATTCAATGCAGTGGAAAAACAGCAGCTATTTTCAGACTTCAGTAGTTTTATTTTTATTTTTCTAATAACTGATACTATTAATAGTTAACAACAAAAAATAATGCTAAACAAAACTCAGGAGAATCTAGAATCCAGGTTGCATGCTGTGGTCAGAAGATTAATTTTGTTTACCTGAAACTGTGAATCACAGTTGCTACAAAGCTAGTCAGGATACTATTTTTTGCAAAACTGAAAAGTCCTACCGAATGAGATTATTTTTCTTATTTGTAAATCCACTTTGAAAGCTATCAGAGTTCATCTTCAAATATTTTGCACTCCAGTTTTAACTACCAGAAAAAAAGACTTAAAGCTGTAACGGAAACACTAACAGGCTCTTGACAACAGCCATTCAAGGCTGCACCTTTATATCACAACACACTCTCCCAGCTGAAAAAACTCACTAGTTATCCAGGATAGTCTGGAAAAAAGAACATTGTTATTTTAGGAAAGAGAGTTGCTTGAAAACTGGCATAAAGTGGTGAAAATGAAAAAGGAAGGTTTCTTTCTTTCCCCAAAATCAACCTAGCTACTCCATAAAATAACGCACAAATCATTCATTATAATGAGTCATAACAATGATTTGTGATCTTCCAAGTTTTCATTTTATGCCCCTCTGTTTTTCCTTAAAGACAGGAGGATAGACAAAGACTGGAAACTTTGGGTCATATGGATCACGGCACCACTGCTATGTCTGGAATTTTCTTATAAATATCCTATTGCTCTGAGGTTCATAGGCCTGACTGAAACAGCAGGGATGATCTCATTTGTACTTTTATAGTTGTAGAGGGATTTGCAAGAGTTAACGCAATTTTCCATAATATTTCTTACCGACTTCAGGATAAAGGGAGAATTCCCCTTTTAATCAGTATCTGAAACATTGTTAAGTCTAAAGAGAAACAGGACTTGTTTCAGATTTAACAAGACTTCTCCGAGTGCTGATAATTTTAAAGGTACAAAGCAAGGCAACTTTTGAAAAAGGGAGAGGACTTCGGCAAAGCATTTGTGAGTAGAAGGCAGTACAGTAGACTAGAGGGTATACTTCTCAGCAGATTTTACTGCTTGTTTGCAGTCTTGTGCTTTTTAAAGATTGTTTTCTCAAAAAGAAATGTAAAATGATTCCTTTTGATTTCCTAAAAATCTTGGAATCAAGAAAGTATCTTCAGGTTCTGTTACAGTGATATCTAAGAAAACAAGAAGTTTCACTAACCACCAGTTGGAAGCCAGAAAAAGTATTTTCATTTTGTATATCCACAAAAGTTTTAAAGGCATCTTGCTTGTGTTCTTCTCCAGGCAGGCTGACAGACTATGCTAACACGGCCGATCTGACTCAGCTGTTGAGCCTGAGGACAGAAAAACAGATGCAAGAAAAGGCAGCTCTGATGTTGCCATGCAGTATTTCTCAGGGACTACTGCATTGTTTCCTTATCACACTTAGCACCCCTACCATACACCCACTTAGTCAAGTCTTTGTAGTGCTAGCCAGAGGTCTAGCTAACTGAATTATTGAATTATTGAATGCCTAGTGGGCTTGTTAAAAATGGGTTTGAAAAAGTTCTTCTACATGCTTATATTGAAATAACAGCAATTATAATAAATATTATACATATTAAGAGGGATTATGCCTCTCTTGGTCCATAAATTATTATTTGTTGTTGAATGCCAAATGGAGTTAAAAGAGTGCAGTAACACCCCAAGTGAACCACATGTAGACATGCCACTTCTCTCCCCCTTTTCCTTAGCACATACAGTAGCAAATTGAAGAAGCAGCTACTTGGCTAGGACTTCAGAAGAATACCATAACTTACCTTCTTCCTAAGTCATGCTATTCTTTCAAAGAGTTAGCCGTATAGTGTGTGCTACTGGTTCGCATAACTCTGGCAGTAGAATGACTGCTCCATTGTGGGTCTCATCTTTGTGCAAAAGTCTGTGCACATAAATAGGAATCCAAGGATCAACAAGATCAATTTTTCCCTTCTATGAAGCCTGAAATGTGTCCAGATGAAGGTATGAGAAGCCCTTATAATACCTAATTGTTGTAGAGTCATTGGTATTACCCTTGCTAAAACTCTACATCTTGTCTGACTTGTGGCCTGAACCCCTTCTAAGAATAAAGCTGACCTTAAAGGTCTACAAAAAGGAAACTCCAGTTTCATTACATGCAGGAGAGAGTTCTTAGCCTTTTTGTGTTTCAAGACTCTCTTGAAAATTTAAACAGCCATCCTGCCCACCAGCTAAGAGACTTATCACCTGCCAGTTTATTAGAGGTCATTTATTAGAGGTCATAAGATGCCAACTTGTCATTGGAACTGGCAGCAGAAACCACAGTCTCACAATCCACAAACACTGCTGCTTTTGTTGCAAGAAGTTTTCACTGTGATCCTGTGGTCTGAGAAAAGGGCAAATAGGGAAAGTCAATCACAGGGAGTGACTGATGGGTGTATAGGGAGTGAACAAAATTAGGTAAATAGGTGGGAGAGAAAAGAGTCTGGTCCTGGAGGAACACTGTATATTGAGCGGATGGAAAACCTTGGGGCAGACACTGGTCAAAATATGAGCAATATATCATTGCTTCTGCTTCTTCCTGGTCATGTCTCATACCTATAGTCAAGCACTGCAATTCTGCAATTTCCCTTATCTCTCTACTACTGCATAAAATGGATAGCAATCACGTAGACAGAAATGATATCTGAATTACTATATGGCATTGATTTACTGTACCATAATGTAACAAATTATAATGCTTAAATCCATAAACTTTCAATAATAATAAAAGCAGCTTTAAAACACATTAGAATCCTGTGTTTTAACTCTAGGTCTTTCTATGCTCTGCAATAAATATTACAAAAAGGTATGTTGTTTTCAGAGGTTTCCTTGACCCACATCACATCTCATCTCTACTTAATATCAAGAGGTATCTTTAACACATCCCAAAGTCTTTTTTTGGGATCAAAGACACTTCTTGCTGTTCTGTTTAATACTCCAGCAACTGCTGTTTTCCTCCTCACCACCAGAGTATGTGTGCACAAAGCAACATTCCTAAAATACACCGAGGAAATGCAGTATGACTTCAGAAACAAATATTCTTTTAAGGAATATGTGAAGTGAGAATGATTCAATGTCTACACTACTGTTCTAAATTATGTCTGAAGATAGGAGAGATGATCAGAAGATTGTTCTATTTCCATATCTGCTCATATAATGCCCTCTAAGTAGCCTGCAAACTTCCTGCTCAGGGTCAGGACTGTGTGCTAGGAAGCACTTGACCTGCTTGATTTCTTGTCATTTGGTTTCTGTCCCAAGGGCCATGACTGTGTGGAGTTTCAATTAATATTTTGAGGAAGCTCTTCAACACAGGTGATATGGCCAGTTGCAAATATCTATTAAATATTACTTACTGCTTTCAGAAGAGGAAAAATTGTCTAGAAGATGAGCACCAAAATATACAAAGTGTCCAGCCAGTGGATATATACTGGGTAAATACTGGCTAAAAGTGGGAGAAATCCTTGCCCTATACCTAGCTAGTATCTACATAGAAATAATAGTACCTAGAACCGATCATCCACTCTATAGACTAGGTTGTACTATGAGTGATATATCAGATTCTAAAAATTGCAGAGAAAAGTCAGAATCAATCACTGACAAATAATTTTAACCTCTTCTGTCCTTAGCAGACAAAACTCGTTTGTGTACATAAGAAAATGAAACCACTGTCTGAAAAAAAAACTAACTGCTGAATTACCCAGTATTTACACAGCTGATTCAAGAATTACTTTCCAAAACTACCAAAAATCAATTTGTTTACCAGCACAAGCCCTCACTAGACTTATAAGAATTTTTACAAAAAAATCAGTGTGTGACAAACCCCACCAGGTTATTTCACATATCCAAGTATGATCATTTGAATAGTTTTATATATGCATGTATACATAAGCACCTTCCTTTTCTTCCCTGTGATTACAAGGAATAGAATTTTCCATTTTGTCAAAGAAAAAAGGTTTTTAGGAAGAAATAATGAACACACCACTAATTCTAGTCTTCAAATTCCTTATTATTCTTGGTACACATGTGCATGTTAGTTAAATAAACATAAATCAATAGATTGACATATGCCATAGAGTTTAGATACCAATTTAACACCTCTGCATAAAGTTACGGAGGAGAATTATAAAATCACTTTGAATTTCTTATTTCTAGAAAGAGTAGACAAAAGTCTTTGAGGATTAATTTCATGCTGTGGGTTAAATTTCACTCTCACGATAGGCCAGCTATTGCCTGGGGCTCTACAGATAATGAACCTGCCAAGGGATTAGCAAGGAAACACTTGTGTTATTTTAAATCGTGTACACTTCCCTTTCTAACCAACTTCATCCTTGATGACATTAACAAATTACACTTTCTGTCCATGTTTCAGTATAATGTGAGGCTGTGACTGACCCTGAACCAATAGAACACTAGATAAGATCTTCTCAAGGCATGAATAGCTATTAAATTTGGTTGAAAGATCCAGACCTCCTGAAGTGAGAACATAAGACTTTTTACATCAGATCTCTCCAAGACCCAGAGAAACATTTGTATGCAAAATCTGTCTTAAGAATATCAGCTCATACAGTCTAAAATGGATTACAGAGAAATGTGTACAAAGGAATCAAAAGCAACATAGAAACACAG
Organism: Chaetura pelagica; assembly: GCF_000747805.2. Classification (NCBI taxonomy): domain Eukaryota; kingdom Metazoa; phylum Chordata; class Aves; order Apodiformes; family Apodidae; genus Chaetura; species Chaetura pelagica. The sequence continues at coordinate 3,318,510 of NW_009952694.1, forward strand.
GAAATTTTAGGAACAATTAATCTAAATAGTCTAAATCGACCCAAGCAAAGATGTTAGTCATTTGATTCACTGTAAACAATGCATTTACTAAAGTGCTCAAACACATCATTTATTGTATATATATATTAGGCTAGAAGGTCCAACAATGATTCTACGCCTGAGACCAGGCAGAATATCCATTATGTTAGTTTTCTGGATTTGATCCTTTCCTCCTTCCTTTTCTTGAAAAGCTTCACACTTCTATTTTTTACCTGTACAAACCAGCTCAGTTTCTAGACAATCCATGCAGAACTGTGCTGGTGTGCACTGTAGTGAAATTGCATAATATTACAGTGTTAAAGTAGAAATTTGACATCATGAACTGGATACTTTATTTACACACTACCATAGAAACTAAAAGGCAAGAAAGAAGTTCAAGCCATGAACTTTCTTTTGCTGACCCAAATCAGCTTAGGACATTATTCCCTGAATTTCAGAGATAGTAGTATTACTGCTAATACTCCTCCTGTACTCTCCTGTAGGGAGAGGGACTACTAAAAATGCTGTTCTGGTAACATAAGTCAGCCTTCTGCATTTTCAGAGCAACTGACCACAACCACAGAATACAATTTTTTTTTGTTCCCTATTGCTTTCCCACCTTGTTTGAGGCCAAAGGCTTCTTTGAGACAATCTCCAGGGTGTGGCAACACATCACTTCTAATTACCACAAACTAATAATCCATGTTAAAATACTCAGAGATTTATTGTTTTTGCTGGATTGTAAAAGGCATGGGCAATTTTTTCTTTCTCTCCTTTTGTCAAACAGCCTGAACAAGAGCCCTTGCTAATGCTCCCTTAAACATTCTGAGGGAGCCCAACCTGACTGCTTGTCCTGGACCCTAAGAGTGTGAGCTTATGTTGTTGGAAAAGTAGCCAGTTTTGTCTTTTTGCTCCTATTTCTTCAGGCTAGTAAGCTGTGTTCTCCGTTGCTGCAGTTACAGACTGCTGCTCTTCCAGCCACCGTGAGTCACACTGAGCTATGCCAGATGACTTGGATCTACTGTGTGACTGGTATTGTTCTCATATGACCAAAAGAGAGAAAGAGGAATTTTGCCTTTGTGCTCTTGCAATACATCAGTATTATTCTCTTCACTGTCTACAATAGGCAAGAGTAGTATTTGCTGCACTTTCCTCTTAACTTTCTAACTGGACAGGAAATCACAAAATTGTTCTAGGAGGCAGATAATGTGGAGTAATTAATGCCTCACTTTTGAGAATTTGCCAGTCTGACTCCTTGGCGCTATATAAGGCTAGGCAGCTGCTCCCCTAACCTACCCACACAGCTTAGCCTGCTCCACATCCAACAGTGGAACCAGACCTTTGGCTAAAACTATTTTTAATGAAGGACAAAACCTATCAAGGTGACAACTGAGCATTCCCTTATACTAAAGGAATCCTTGGACAGTGTAACAAGTTGTATGGCCAGAGCCCTCCATACTTTGCCAGGACTGCAGGTGCACACTACCAGGATTCAGGTGGCCTTAGTACTGGGAAGACAAACAAGTGTCATTAACATTTTACATTTTCCACTTGGGATATAATTTGGAGAATGATTCCTTTGATGGCAAAGCCAACTTAAGAAGATTGCTGTTTGCTGCCAGACTCTGTTTTGCTGATGCAAATATTTCTGCAGTAGAGGAAAACCAAACACTCACCATCTGAATTTCTGTGATTTACCCAGATTGCTTCATTTTTCCTAGTTCCAAGTATGCTCTTCTTGCATGTATAGAATCCACACAAAAATTAACACAACTTTCCTTTAAATCATTACTTACATTTTCCTGATGCAGCCTATTTGTTTTATGCCATAGGATCTCACAGGCACTATATTCAGCACAGTATCTAAGAGACATATCATCACATGGTATGTGTCTCTCTGTATCAGTAAGTATTAAACTTACAGCAGAAAGTGATGCCTTTGTCTAAAGGAGTCAAATCCAAACAGAAAGTCAAGGATTGCTGTCAAGGGAAGTAAAAATTAACCAAAGGAGAAACCTGAGAAAGGTTGTTAAAAGTAGACAAAAAGAGACACAGAGGGCACAGATTTGGTAGAAAAGAACATGCATTACTGCAAGGTGGACAGAAAAAAAAAAAAAAGGCGACAGATTTTTGGAGCTAGAAAGTGAAGATCAGTGAGAAATGGGAGGTTGGAAACAGATGTAAATGAAATTATCTTGGCCAGAAGGATCTACAATGATTTGTGCACATACTTTATAAGACATTCTTTAACAAAAACCTTTTCAACATTTCAGTGAGTGTAATTTTTTCATGAAAATAATTTTCTGTGCCTTTCTGTGTTTTTTTTCTGGAGGTGGCAGGTTTCCCCTGTGAAATTTCATAGAGAAACCTTTCAACATTAAACGTTCCCACAAGACAGAATTCTTAAGGTAGATATATGGAAACAAAAATGTGCAACAAGAGGTCTGTTTTTTTGAGAGCCCTTCCCCCTTAAGTCTATAGGACACATGATAGTCTGCAAATTAATGAGGCTGCATCAGGAATAAGGATGTTGAAGTTGGTGCATAATATGCAGAAGTTAAATGTGGTCATGGGGCCCATGTTACTAAGAGACACATTATTATGGTTTGTGCAACCTATAGTTTCCTGAAAGCTAATGGCTTTGAATTCAGACATATTAAATTCATTTAGGATGTAACAATAGTGTGTATTTCTCAGTTGGTCATTACTTGAACCGAAAATCTTCAGTCAACTTAAAACAATTTTATGCTAAACTTCTAACCATAGGATAGTGCAATTCTGCTTTGCATTGAACAATTTATGTTCACATCTGTCGCACATTACTTGTTGCTTTTTTCCCCCCTTCCCTGAGGGAAGCTTCTTGTTTTGACAAAATTTAATGTCTGTACTTCTGGCTAACTCTTGATTTATGAAGGAATAATTACAAAAATTATGTAAACCCATTTCTAATCCTGATATTTCTACTTCCTCTATATCAACTATGAATTGTTACTTTTATAGAGGAAGAATTTAAAGAAAATCTTGCCGACAAATGGAACAAGAGAAAGAAGATATATACCTAATCATTAAACATCACCTGCTTTTATCATCCCTAAAGAAAACTGTAATTGAATTTGATGGATAAGAACTATTTTCCTCAAAAGAGACCTGCCAAGTAGTTGTCAGCTGGCCAAACTGGTGTCTTGAACCATTTTTTGCCTTTTACAGACCAAGAACTTTCTATTAATATATGGCATATACAGGAGAGGTCAGTGGGGAAACACTTTTTAGTGGACAACCAGGTGGCAAAGATTCTCATTATGATGTGGGTATTCAGTGATAGAGGCACTGTAATGCAGCATTTAACTCTAAAGAATTTTTACAATTCTATGCAAACACTAAAACCAGTAACTAAAGAGCAACATCACATACTTAACATGTTAATTATAAGTAATCAAAATGAATTATTTAATCCTCTGTGCCAGGTGGTAATAATAATTTATCCAGTGAATTTTTTTGTGTCAGCTTTTTTTTTTTTTTCTTCCCCAAATTTACAGCTAACATAAACTTTGAAAAGAGAGGAGCTAGGCATTGCTTGACAAGCTGAATTAATGTGTCTATCAGCATTAAGACCATACTACACAGTGACATCTCTCCAGTAGGTAAACTGCCTTTGAGAGTAATGTGTCTTCACTTATTACTTCACTCCTCTTTGGCTAAGCTCTGAAATGCCAAGGGATACAAATGATCTTGTCTTCAAAATAATTTAAAGCCTTCTGTAATACAGAATGGAAAACACAGAAAGCAAGATCTTGTCAAAATGCAAAATCAACAGAGAGTGTCAGGAGGCAGAGCTTGCTGTCTGTAATGTGATCCTTCCACACACCATAATCTCCATTTTATTTTGCCTAATGAGGCAGGAGTTAAAACAGTTGACCTGATCAAATTCAGATGGCAGCCCTAAAGGATGAGCCCCCTGCTGCACTCTTGTCCCGACACCCTTTGTTACCTCCAAGTGAGCTGAGACCAGGCTGTGAACCGTGTAAATAGGAGGTTTCCAGGTTAATGAAAAGCTGCAACACCCTTCTAAATCGGGACAGAAGGTTATGCTTTTCTAATCCAAAGAAACTTTCATGAACCTTAGTCATAAAGTTTAATGAATGTTGGTGATTTTGAACATCACAAACAGAGACTGGACAAAGGGAAATAGTTTTCTTAAAAATATTCCTTATTGTATAACCACTGCTCAGCACATATTGTTAAAACAACATTAATTTGTTTTCTTATGACAAATTCAAATATATCAATTAAAAAAAATGTCTTGGGAAAAGGTAGTTAATGGTTCTTATGAACTGATGTTTTTATTAGGTGATGGCATGTTTGCTGTTTCATTTCATTACTTATCTGCCAAGGAGTTTCTTTCAACACCAAATCAGAATCTGCATGCTATAATAATGTAACAAATTCAGCTTCAGTCCATGTGCTTCAGCTGCTGACACAGATAAATCTTTAAAAGTGGGCAAAACATAAAAATTGTCTCCATTATCTTTCAGCATGTAGTGTAATTTGCAGTCTTTTATACAAAGGAAATAAAAATTGGATTCACCAGCTGTACTTCTACCTGTCACTTGGAAGACAAGACTGTGTTGGATACTATGTCTACGGTGTCTACAGAGAGGCATGGAGAGACGGTGTATTTATTTGGGCTTAATGGATAGCTTTTTGTTCGGCTTAAACCGTGAAGGAGGGGGTGCTCAAACATGCTCAAAAAAGATCACGTAAATAAATGAAGTGGATAAGATATAGATTAGAATATCTCAGTGCATCTCTGCAGTTTCATTAGTAAGTTTGAATATATTTCCTGGTTTGGGAAGTCTGATATTTTTTCTAACATGAAGCGTTTCATATTATGAAAATATGCATACTAACAGATGGAGAACACACTGAACTGAACAGCAAAATATTGATGCTTGCTTAGGAAAAAGAATACATATATGGTCCAGCATCGGCTTGTATATTTACATGGTTTCAACTCTGATTAAAATTTATATTAATTTAATTTATATCTCTTAGAGAGAAGTGTGACAGGTTTCACTTTTGCGATGTTTTTGGCTTATGTCATGGGTGGCTCCTCCTTTGTACTTTCTATTTATTACGATTTTGTGTTCAGATTTCACTGAACTGTATTTTTAGTCCCTTTTTCCTTTCCTCAATTAGGCATTTGTGACACAGCTTTTCATACAATCCAGTAATCAATTTCAAAGCCATTCATCAGGATTTCAGAAGCCGTTCTTGAAAAATTAGATACATGTGCTCAATGTAGATGGGAATGCAATGATTTATGACACAGGTCATTTTGAAAACCCGTAAGTTCTTCTCCACTGACGTGCCAGAAATCACAACTATTACTAAAGGGCTGTGATCTGTTTATTATACAGCTTACGGGTGGTGTGCCATGTCTAATTCATTTTTAATGTCTTACATTTTTTTCTGGTTGATTTGCAAAAACAAGATTTACAGTTGTTTAGAGTTTGACAAGAACAGTAAACTGCTGGTTTAGTTAATATGTTTTAAAATTGATTGATTAACCTATCAGCAGCCTGTTTGCTCTCGGTGTTCCAGCTATGAAGGCAGCACTGTTTTAATTGCAACTACAGCAGTCAGCAGTTCTGTAAATCATGTGTTACGCATCCCTTGGGTGAGAAAAACATGGATGTTCAATGTAACTGGCATGGAAGAAATTAAATTATTGTGTTCTCTTCAGTTTGAAAAGCGGAAAGGGTGGCAATCACAACACAAAAGGAGTATTTCCAGGAGCCCATGATCTCAGTTACTTGCTCAAGGGAGGGATGAGCATGTTCCTGAGCCATCCAGCTCACAAAGCATTGCATCTGCTAGAAAGGCACCTTATCAGATCCTGCCCACTCTTCCCATTGGCCATATGAGAGCAATAAAGCAACTCTGTCACAAACACAGCACAAATCAAATGAGGTTTTTCATGGTGCTCACCACAGCCAAAATGCTAGTTATTTCTGCTATGGTATTGGTACAACTTCCAATCACTGGTTAAGGGTAAACTTATAGAAAGTATCAACTAATAGTTTATAGTATAGATGCAGATAGGGTTTTATCAAGAATGTAAGAGGGTTGTAGACCCCAGTAACACTATTTCCCTCATCAGATACTTGTGGTTGTATGACACAGCAATACCCACGCAGATATGCACCACAAACTTTCAGGCAGAGAGCATCTCTGCCACTGTGAATGTGGGAACTAAGTCATGCCCAGCAAGTCTAGCACTTCTGTGGCACTGAAGGACTCAGTCAGAATCTGGCCAAAACACAGCCCCTTGGAATCAGATATATGCTAAAGCAGAACCCTTGCATACATTTTAAGCACTTAAATATTATTAATATTATTTACTTGCAGTCTTCTTTGATTTAGGTGCTGAGTTTAGATCAGTCATCTAGACTCCTTGCATAAGTAAAGAGACATGCACCTCCAAAGTCAAGTTCATCCCATCTGAAGATAGGTATCGAGGACAGACAGAATTTCTTGTCCTGTATAATTGTTCTTCTCTTTCCTATTGGTACAACTTCCAATCACTGGTTAAGGGTAAACTTATAGAAAGTATCAACTAATAGTTTATAGTATAGATGCAGATAGGGTTTTATCAAGAATGTAAGAGGGTTGTAGACCCCAGTAACACTATTTCCCTCATCAGATACTTGTGGTTGTATGACACAGCAATACCCACGCAGATATGCACCACAAACTTTCAGGCAGAGAGCATCTCTGCCACTGTGAATGTGGGAACTAAGTCATGCCCAGCAAGTCTAGCACTTCTGTGGCACTGAAGGACTCAGTCAGAATCTGGCCAAAACACAGCCCCTTGGAATCAGATATATGCTAAAGCAGAACCCTTGCATACATTTTAAGCACTTAAATATTATTAATATTATTTACTTGCAGTCTTCTTTGATTTAGGTGCTGAGTTTAGATCAGTCATCTAGACTCCTTGCATAAGTAAAGAGACATGCACCTCCAAAGTCAAGTTCATCCCATCTGAAGATAGGTATCGAGGACAGACAGAATTTCTTGTCCTGCATAATTGTTCTTCTCTTTCCCTTGACTATAGATGGAGCTGTGTACCTTTGATAAAATGCCAAGGCTCTAGCAAGTGCCCTTGATGAAAGCTTAAACATTTTTCACTGTCTGTTTTCTTAGGTGGATGTTGGGGTTTTGATGGATAACAGAGATATTTCACATGAAAATAGAACCAACTTTTCATAGTAGAGAGCAGGTCACTTAAACTTGCCAGCAAACTATCACCAAGTGTCCCCAGACTCCCACAATCATATCCTCAGGGCACAGCATTGCTGCAGGTGTCCAATATTTTGTGGAGGTCACCATAGGAGCATCAACAGTGAAATCTGGATTGGTCTGCTATCTTTCTCCACAAGACAGCAACACCTCCTGTGCTCTTTGCATGTGTGGTGTGATCCAGAAACTGCAGGATGACAAGGAAAGAGGCAGAAGGTCTAGGAGAGGAGTCAGGCATAGGAGGAAGTTAAAAGATGGCACAATCAGTACCTCAGTGGCTTGAGCACCTAGAAATATATACATGAACAGACAGTTACAATAAAAACATAAGTTTGATATATAAACACCAGACTTGTCCACCACCTAAAAGATTGAGGAAAAAGATAAAATGCTTACTGAAAAATGCAACAGAATGAGACACCAATGTGCATTTTGCTTAATCCCAGAAGAGCACCCATGAAACATAAAATTACTGAAATTTAGTTCACTAAAACTAGCTCATTTGATTAAAAAATAATGTTAGAAGCACCTAGCTGCCAACAGGAGAAAATACTTTTTTCATATTCTGTGGGTCCACTCTACAGATGACCTGGCCCTTTTGTATTTTGCTTCTGAGCACCTCACCACCTTTTTTCTCCCTATTCCCCTGCTTAGAGCTGAGCTGGCTTCACAGGCATAGCCTCACCACTCCACACTCCTGGTGCCTCTCCTCTCCTGAAAAAATGCCAGGGTAGAGCAGTCTTGCCTTCTATAGGCTCAGAAAGGCCTACAGGTCCTGCAAAAAGAATCTGCAATGAGATTGTGCTAAAATAAAGGGAGAATGCAAGCAGTAAAAGAAGAGGCAGGAGTCCTGGGATGGTAGGGAAGAAGGGGTTGTGCTGTAGAGGAAGATCTGTGCCCAGGAAAAGTACAGGGACTCTGCACACTCAGCACCACACTGTGGCCTCCACCATGGACTCTAACCACTCTGGGCTAAATTCTAGCTTTTGCAAATTCAGGAGCCTATTGGAAGAATGAGGTGAGTGAGAAGGGGAGGGAGAGAGGAGGACAAAGGATCTTACCCATGACTCACCAAACATGCTGAAGCCCACATATAAAATATTTCATTGTATTATGTGGTACAACTCCTTTACCAATACCGTGAAATGTTGGGTTCACAAATCACTTGCCCATTTCTGCAATGCTGGTTCACTTGTCCCTTCTCTGCCTTTCCTTTAAAAACCTTCAAAGTACAAAAGAATATAATATGCATAAATAACGTTATATTTAAAATCCAGATTGAAATCCTCAGGTGTTATAACACTGTACTGTGGCTTACATATGCAATGCCTGAAGACTTGTTAAAAATGCAAGAAGAAAATGATTTCCAAGTAACTGCAGTAGCAAGTGCAACCTGCTACTTGGTGTGCAATAATTGCTTACTTTGTGCTTGATCCAAAGATAGTATAATTTTGCAATAGTTTGGCTTAAAGGTCAGAATATTTAGTTCTATACGTAAACCACAATTTTTTTAAAGATCACATTTTTTACTCTAGTAGCTCTTTGTTTAATCTTAGATTAAGACAGTATTCCTCAGATGAAAAATGAAGGCCACTTGCAGGCAAACGTGGTATAAGATTTTACATGAATGGAAAGATTTTATTTGCTGGCAGATCAGACCAGAGGATGGTAAAACCTTAAGATTGTGAAACAGAAGGCAGGATTTAAATTGCTAGGTTATCCAAAGATATATAATAATCATATCTAAAAGTAACTTTGAATTCAAAAAGTTCTCAGATTTAATACAGGAATAAAAAAGAGTACTTAAGGATGAGTTTACGTTACTGGAAATTAGGTTTTATGTAGATTATGCTTTATCTCTGTTTCCAAATTTCATTATTTTATCTATGTATTATAGACTCAGCACCAGCATCTTTGAGCAGAAGAATGTATTAGATTGACTGTTAGAAGGATCTTTTCAAATCTTGTCTCCTCCAGGCTTGAATTATGTAAGTGCAACTATGTTCAGACTTCTAGCTACTGATTTTGAACAGAAACTCTGCTCTCAGGGACCTTAGGAAGACTGGGTTTGCATTCAAATCAAAGAAACAGCTCAAGTCAGTAGGTCCCTAAAGACAAAATATTTTCTAAACTAGTCAGGAGAGGATTTACTCTGCATAGGCTCCTGCAGTGATGATAAATACAGCATACCCTCTACACTACATGATGTTTCATGTGCACTGCACAGCTCTGCTATTTATTTTTCAGATATATTCCTATAATCTGGGCAGAACGATTTCTTCTTTAGCAATATTTCTGGCTACATTACATACAAGATGATTCTGATAAAATACCAAGGATGGACTGATTTCAGAGGAAAAGCTCCTAGACCTAGCTAAGAACCCTGTGGGAATAGTGCCCATAATTTGATTTGGTTTTAAGATGCGTGCTCTTCTGGTTTTAGTTAAGTTTAGCTAGCTGTACAAGGAAGACTGATTTAGAAAATAAGAATTTTAATCTTAATCACAAAAATAAAAAAATTAACCCAGAAAGGGCATTTACCCAAAAGTGCCATGCCCATGTTTTTTCGGTACAGCTGATCTTAGCTTTTTAAATGCACTTTAATCCTTTTAAGTTTACACTCTTTACAGCTGATCTTAGCTTTTTAAATGCACTTTAATCCTTTGAAGTTTACGCTCTTTCAATATTTCCTCCATAAAATTAACCACAAATGTTTCACAAAAATTTGGGAAGGAAGAAAATAATTATTTTCTTTCAGTACATTTATCTAGTAATTTTTCACAGAATAAAACCTTATTAATAAAAACTAAAAGCATACTAAAGATATGTCTAGCAACAATGTCAAGGATAAAGATCAGAAATGGCAGACCTTAGTTTAAAACATTTAACAGGAAATAGATTGAGCAGCTGGAATTGATGACTGTTAATGTATCATTAGAACATTAACCTGTCTAAAACTATGGTGAAAAGTGGTAAATAGCACATTAGGCTACACTTGCAGAAAGTCTGCAGGAGAGAGGAACAAAATTCATTACTCACACTCAGATTTTCCCAAAACTCTATGATTAATGTGTATTAAAAATATCGATGTTGCATCCATTTTGTGCTTGTGATTAGTTAGATTTATCTAAAATATATTGCACGCATTCTCTGAGGACAATATTTTCTGCACCTCTACAAAGCACACATGCTTTGTAGCAGGAAGGAAAATACAGAATATTCTAGAAATGATCCCAAATTCCCAGTGAAGAATACCCATTAGTGCAAGAGTTGAACACTATATGCAGGTCTAACATGTAGTTTTGTAAGGCAGATGGACTCTTTGCTGCTTTTTATCATTATGTTTTTCACCATGATCTAAGAAAAGGAAAAATTTTGTCACTAGGATAAACACTGATCATCACTGATTACCATGGGGTACTCCAAGTTAAAGCCCATGGGGAGCTGCTGACCTGAGCACTATGGAAGCATGTCAGACAGGCTTGGGAATCTACCACAGGAGATGAAAAGACCTCCAGTGCAGTAGCCATATATTTTATAAAGTTCAAAAGTTCTTGATCCTCAGATGGGACAGTGAAGATTGAACAGAATAAGTATGGAAGGAGGTTCTTCTTTTGAAACTTGTCAAGAAATTAACAGGGACATGAAATGGTGCGAAGAGCAGAGGTAATGCTGAAACAAACATATACTGTAGTCAACGCCTGTGGTCACCAGGCCAGATTCAGCACCGCAGGGAGTAACAGTACCTTCTGAAAGAGTAAGATTAGTTCAGAATTTATTTTCTTACAGTTCAACAACAAAAAAGAGATACAGCAAAAAACTCAAGGTATTACTAGCTTGGAATGAGTCTCTTCAGAGCAACAGCTGAAATGTCAACTGAACTTCTGCCACTTGGGCATATTACACATGTGCCACACAGAAGGGAATACAACATGGACAGTGCTAAGACATAAAAATATTCTGTATCTTGAGTGTGCATGATTTGCACCTGCAGCATAGATGTGCATGTGCCAATCATTTTAAGAATGGATTGGTCTGACACAGAAATGTTGGAGGTTTTTAATTCCTGTAAAGAGCAAAAATGTGACCTACCATCTTGTTAATTTGATTAAGTAGAGTCGTAGTTGTAGGAAAAATGAGAGGCAGGATATTAGTGACTACAGTACTTGCGATAGGACCTGGCAGAGACAGATCAAAGATTGCACTTTGTTACAACAGTCTATAGTTGAACCACGTGTGCAAGACAACATGCTGGAGGAATGTCTTAACAAGAGTTCATATTTTTAGTCTTGTCTAGAGTAGTTAACGATGTGTGAATAAAGAATTACGCCATAGAGACTCAGAGGTCAAGGCACCTGTGTAAGTTTTTGGGAAGGTCAAGTCCAAGTCTGACTTCTGATTCAGGAAAGGAGGGATTTGAACTGGTTCTCTCACTTCTTAGGTATCTGCTAAGATGATGATATTATCATGTATTTCAGGTTAGAATTGACTGCATCGATTCTATCTTTAAATTGAGAATTTATTACATGGCCTCTTCATAGCTGTTAAAATATATGATTGATGCACATATTCATTTACATTAATTTCAGAAATGTATGTATTTTAAAGGTATATATTTCCCCAATGGCTTTAAAGTTTTTCATTGCCTTTCTGGATTAGCACCTGAATACTCAAGGAACTTGACTGCTTCTGAGCCTGTCATACTATACTTCAGTGACTATGAAAATGAGGACAAATAGATCAGACTACGGTGAGCTTCTGTTTAACTACATGACGGAAACTAGCACAGCTGGAGGCAATTCTTAGCAAATTGATCAGAATTCCTTTACTTTAGCTACAGCTTAACTAATAAATAGACTTCTATAATTTTCTGCAATCAATCTAAATGTATCTGCAAAATTAGTGAAACATTTGATCTTGAAATGTTCACTAAATCTTAAGCATATAACTTTGAAGAACTTGCGTAGTTTATCTTTCTGCCAAATTGGAAAAGAATAACTGTTTATAAGGAAATCTTGTTAACTAAGCAAACTTTGTAGAAGATGCATGTTCATAATTTATTTGCTGTGTAACAAAATTGGTTGCTTTTTTTTTGCTTTCAGAACTCTATATTAACTTCTACCAGGTTTGTATTCTGGTCTTTTGTTTAAAGATATTTTTGCATCAACTTCTGGACCTAGTAGAAATCCCACATAAAATCTGAAAGGACTATGAACCGTCATGGTCTTCTTTTGCCATTTTTTAAAGTAAGCACACTTCCATCTAACAATCCAGACATTTTTCTAGATGTGTCTGTTTCTTTTAAGGGGTTTTTCAAATATTCTGTGAACGAGACTATCCTGAACTTCCTTTGAATGTAACAGACATTTGTAAAATTTAATGAAAATGCACTTCTAAAAAATGTAGTATATCTGGCTTTCAACCTTTTCACAAATGTTTCTGCAGCTAAAGACTAGCAAAATCTGAAAGTAATAGAAACATCCTATTTGCTAAAATAAACGAACACACAAAACATTTTTTTCCTTTTTTTTCTTTTTTTTTTTTCCTAAAAGCCCATGTTGCAATCCCTCCTAAGGGACAAAAAAATAACAAGAAAAAGATGGAGTTTGAACTCATAGCAAGCATAAAAGCTTTACTTAAAAAAAAAAAAAAAAAAAGAATTACACACCCCAATTTGTTTTTACCAGCAGCCAAAGGAAAACCTGGTTAGAATGTTGCAGGATTCAAACACCTTGGATCTACATGTTTCACCAAATTTTACATTATGGCTATTTCTAAGAAACAAACTAACAATTAGAGACACCTGTTAAAAGTGCCTGTGCTCTGTTCACACTTCATGTAGTACCTTACAGTGACAGCATATTAAAATGTCAAAGCAATTCTTTTGCATTACAGAAGTATTTATAACAACAGAAAGTGCAGTTAAATTCTCCTAAGTGCTTGTTCTTTACTTGCTTAGCATACAAGAAAAAAACTAAAGTACACTGCCATAGAAGGGAAAACTATTGAAAACAAAGATTATAAAGCTACAAAACACAGAAATACAAAAGACATGGACAGAAAAAAATTGTATCTAGACTAACCTCACCCTAGGCCCATATTGTAAAGGGAATACTGCAGATATAAGGAATACAACCACACTGAAATTATTTATTCAAACCTTTGCCTGTGATCATGTACCCAGACACCACACAACTTGCACATCAATGAAACGTTCCTTGAATTTGACCCCTTCAGCATAGATCTATGTGTCTAGCTCATGCCCAAGGTTTCTGAGTGGGAACTAAGCCACATTATGGACCGTACCTGAGAAACAGAACACGATAAGACACCTTCGAACAGTTTCTACAGATCCTTTTTATTAAGATCACTAATGCAATGTAGTGGCATTTAAAGTGAAGTGAAACAAAAATCTCCACTTGACAAAGTGGATCATTATGGCAAAATTTCACTTTGAGAAACATCTGGCAATTTAGAGAAAATTTCAAATTAAAAAATTTACATTTATCAAAACTGAATTTCCAGCAAAAACTGGGTTAAATATTCCATGTAATGAACTTAAGCCTAAACAGTCAGAGCGGAGCACCTAAAATACTCTAGCTCTACTTCAATGCTCACTGGAGTATGAATTGTGCTGCAGAGTCTTCTGGCAATGTCCTAGTGAAAGGTAAAATTGTCCCTTAAAAATGTGTCATGTTTTGTCATCTATTTAAAGCCATGAACACACACCACCTTGAATTTCCCTCATGTTGTCATGCCATATTATCCAATCCTCAGTGTCCATAACTGATTATTCTGAGCCACAGGACTTCGTCTAATGCATATAACAATATTGTAATCAAGAGCATATCACATTCATCCACCTGTCCTGACACATTGTCCCAAGTTACCACACTGTAGCAGAAGGAAAATGAACTGTTTTTTTGCTCAAAGTCTTAATTTTAATGGAAGTTATGCCAAGTAAGCTTGACAGTCTGTAAGTTGTAGTACATGAAGAGCCACCACATTTCACTTCTGCTACCCTTCTGCTGCTGGGGCAGTAACCTATGGCAGAAGGACAGAGAGTAAAGCCCAGTACTTTAGGGCACTTTTGGTGACCCTAGTATGCTTCAGGAAACCTCTGTTGAAGGTGTTAGGCTGAGAGAATTTCAGTCCTTGCTTTGCTACTAACCAAGGGAACTTGATCCAGTTTTCTTCCTCTCTCCTTTTTTTTTTTTTTTTTTTTTTTTTTTTTCTTCCTGTTCGATGGGGATTAAAGCCTTCATGGTGTTCTTAGGACTGCTGCAAAGATGGCTTGCACAGTATTCAGAGTATGTGAAGGACAGGGAGCATTCAGCATCTGTATCATTTCAGCAGATTCACACTAGTGTCCAAAGCAACAGCTTTGTCATTTTGAAATCTGAAAATTCTAATGACTGATGTATCTCCAAAGGCATTTTCTTCTAATGTATTTGTCTCTGATTTCTGATACATGACTCATCAGAACTTTAGCTGACCAAAGTTCTGTTTATTCTGAGTTTTATTATGGTCTGGACAAAAATCCTGGCCTATTTTTCAAATAGAGAAGTTTTCAAATATCAGTATTTCAAGACCTGCCTGTTTAGAAGCTGACTAGTCTGCAGATGGCAAAATAACATCTCTCCAAAGGCTGCTGGCTATTTATTCACATCAATTGAAATTTGGTGCAACTGCACAAATTATGTCTTCCAAGAGCACCAATTGGTCTTGTGCTGTACCGGTTTTATGATTTGTCACTCAAGACTGAAGTTTACATTATCCCTAAGCAATGTGACTAGGAGGGAGGAAGGACTGTGGGCCAAGCTTTTCAAAGCTATTTTGTGTAGCTCCACTGCACTCAGGCTAGCCAAGAACAGTGGAACTGTTGTAGCCCCAGCACACATAACACAACTTTGGGAATTGTTCTAATTGATGCTGAATTCCTGTTAGTCACAAGGGTCTGTCCTGGCAGCCACAAAAAGCTGGATCATAAAAGACATTCTGACCATTGACTTATTTCCAGAATTACCTATTCCCATATAAGAGTTTGTGAGGAACAGGTGAAGCAGAGTCATTAATCCAGCTCTATACCACCTAAGGATTGCTGTTCCATTAAGAAAAATTTCCAGCGCCAAAATCTCCCTCAGGGTCCCTTGAGCTTTCAGAACAGCATAAAATGACAAGAATAAGACTTTGCCCTTCCTATTGAACAGCTCTAAATACTTCTGCTGTATACATTTCTACAAAGGCTGCAAAGTAAGTCAAAATGGCATCATTAATGCACCTAATTGATCTCAAAATATTGTTTGGCCAAACAGGAAAAGGTTTATTGTACAGTAGTTTCTGTGGCAAAGCCAGTTGAAGACATGTAGAACAGTACCAGATATTAACCTTGTTCCACAGGTGTGATTTTCTCTGGGATTATAGTGTTTCTGTTGGATGAGAAGTTTTGCATGTTACTCAGAATGCAGATGAATACAATGCAGTCATCATCATTCTTTACTTACTTTTCAAGCAAATAAAACAGTAGACTGAAAGGGGCTGGCTGGGTCAGTGAATTGAGCCCCTATCACAGGCAATTATGTCATATATGCCTTTATAAGTCACTGGACCCAAGAAAGTCACTGAGTTCTACTGTAAAGACAATTATGAGGCTGTTTGCTTTCATAGCACCTACTGAAAGGGTGTTCTACAACCTTGTTGAGATACCTAAACTCTAATTCTTCATCTTAAACATATTCAGAAGAATTTAGACTAAACTATTCTTGTCCTAATATTATGTATAAGAAGAAAAAAATCAGGAAGCCATCCATCCTAATACCTAGTCCTTGCCAATGGGCAATAGAGGATGATTAGGTCAGTGTATGGCAAGATGACAAGTAGATACCTCCTATAATTTCAGGTTCCATGATTCTGGAGCTCAAGCTTCTTGTTAAGTGTGTCTTTGCTCTCTCCTATGTCAAAGTATCTATGGGAACAAGTTTTACATATGGCCCCATAATTTTTTATATATTCAGGTTTCCTAGCTGGGGCAAAACAGTTCATGTTACATTTTTCTCATGCTGCTCAGCAGAACTGACTGAAAAACTCACTCCACTTACTGGAGAGAGAGGTCTCAGTTTACTTCATTCCATATTCCTCCCCCTCCAATTACTCTTTGTGGGACACTTTGTTCTTTTTGGTTTTAGGTATTTTTAATTTTCTTGTTGTTGGAGAATCAGTTTTTGGCCAGAGAGCTGAATCTGCTGAACACAGGGCTGGAATAAGGGAGAGTGAGGCTCTTTTTAGTAGTAATGAATTATTGTATCTGCTGAACTTGTAATATGAAATTTCAACCCTAATTACATGTTTCACAGAAAAGTCAACAGCTTTTTCTAACGTGCAATCATTTGTAAGGGTAATAACAGCAAGTAGCTTTTGCAATATTGTGCAATTTTACTAACAGGCAGCTTCAGGAATATTTTTTTCATCCAAATCTGGCAAAATATTTAGACACATGAATGAAGTATTACATAGTTAATAAATGAGTACTCTGAAGAACAGGAATTAATTTGCCCATTATTTAAACGGTTTGATGCCTCTGACTTAAGCTGTTCTCTGAACAGCTGAACTGATGTAAGAGTTCACCTCAAACAAAACAGGGAGGTCTCACCCTCAGTTCCTTCACACCTATAACTACTCCCTTTTTACTGTGTGGTCCTACTCCTTTGTGGTAGTTCTGATGCTCTCTGAACTCCACTAATAAGCTGATTCAATAAATAAATTAATCAGAAACTGTACTAATTAATCTTCTCCTAGGATAACATGTTGTATAGGTCCATGGGAAACTACAAGGTCTACAACTTATGCAAGGGAGATAGACATCTTGCCCTTTTACCAGCACTGAACTACAAAACTGGAATTTCCTGTCTCATAAAAATGAAAACTAAATTTCAGTGTATTCCTAAATCTCCTGAGACATACAGCATATATACTTAGTATGACCAAGCTGGTCAAAAAGAAATCCAACTAGAAAATGATTAATTCATCAGTTTTCCAGTGTGCCAGCTCCCTGAACTTCCACTGTATGGAAGTGGAAGTGTCAAGGGAACAAATGTAATTTCAAAAGAATTGAGCTTAAAATGCTGTGGAACCACATATTCAAATGAAATATGCCTCCACTCACTTCTTTCTTAGACACACCAAAAAAAATTGTGTTTTTTTCTTTTTATTTTTCCTTTTCCTTTCCTATTTTGTATTCCAGTTTAGCAATCTCAGAAATATTTAATTTGATCCTTCCAGGTCGTAGCTTACTCACTCAGGGAGAAAAGTATCATGAGACAGCAGGATAATCTAAAGACCTAATGCTGTCTACAGACACTTATCCCAAACTAATTCCCAGTTGTCTTGTCCTTCTTCCTCCCTTGCAGTGTCTCTGATGCTTGTCGGGTACTCGCATTGAGTTGATTGAGCTTACCAAAGTGCTAAATAAAGAAGTATCCAATGAATCTTCTGGGAGAAACCATCTTGATCTAAGTTGCCACATCTGGACAGATGCTAGATAGACAGTATCACATGTAGCACCCAAAAGCATATCTCCCTTCTCTTTGTTACAGACCCTGTACTGCCTCATGGACATATGGACTACGGGCAGTACTTTCTAACCTGCTGGTGGCTGCCAGCATATAGGAGATACTCAAGTACTAATTTGCCCCTGCTCCAGATTGAGGAAAATGGATAACAAGGTGTAACAAATGGCGGCACTTTTATAGCTAGAAGAAGCTATTACTGCTACAGATCAACAACCTATTACTGGGATAAGGGAAAACCAGGAAGGTCAGTGCAACTCTGAGGCATGATGCATTCTATGTGCTGCTCTTCAGCTGGTGCTGCTGAGCTCTGCTGCTGGCTTAACTTGGGTTGTAAGAGCACCACAATCTAACCCACTGCCTTCTCACCAGGGAGTCACCAGTTTATTACAACACCGCAGCAGCTAAAAACTTAAAAATATTTCCTTAGTTTTGTTTTTTTTTCTTCTAATCTCTTGAGAAATAAATTCAAAAGACAGCTCTACAGTGCCAAGATTATTTTCAAGATGGTATTTTACTTGCATCCTACTCAACATGAAAAGTCATGTTTCTCAAAAGCCCCTCTAGACCTAGAATACACACTGATGCATCTGCTCATAAAAACACACAAAAAGCATAGTTCATAAAGATATTATCTCTCTTTTCATTTATTTATAGATTTGCTTGGCACTTAGTGGCCTAATGTTGCAGTTATTTTAGGGACATACTTAAATACAGTACTAATGGCCAACTTCTCTGAGAGAATGATTGGCATTGCTATGGTTACATTTTGCTTCCAACATATACAGCTTTATTCTCCTGTATCCATATCTTCTAAAAGCTAGCCCAAATACTTGTTAAAAAAAAAAAAAAAGAAAAAAAAAGAAAAAGAAATGTAAGGAGGTAGAAAATTTAATTTCTATTTATTGCAGATGAAGGTGTTCACTAGTGATTTTCCAAACTATCTCCCACTCATTTTACCACATGACCCAATACTAATAAAAGTAAACATTGGGGTGGTTGCTTGGGTTTTTTTGTGTGTTTCTTTTTAAAGCAAAACAAAATGAGAAGCATCAAAGTGTCTCCTTGCCTTTTTTTTAAGGTATGTTCCATCCATAGTTAGAAATCAGGCATGACAGTGATCTAATGCAAAATTTTTGTCCATGGAGTAATCAGGCATGACCACGGTCTATTCTGAATGTGATCTTAATGTTTTATGCCACTGACAAAGTACTCACATCTGCTAATAACTCACCCAGCTGCTTCGTTAAGATTGTTTTAGAAAAATATTACGTACACCATAGATTCCTCCAACTCGTAGCCTACGTAACCTTTCCCAGCTGCTTAATCCTTACTTAAAATATTACTTTAAAATGCATACATTTTTAAAACGATCCAATTTCTTTGTCTCCAGACTACATTTGTAACTGTGCTAACATCTGTTCATTTCCACTCCCCAATTCCCATCTTAAATATTTATTTTCAGTATATATTTTTCTTGTAAATAGAATCCCATGTACTTTGTCACCTCCTAGCCCTCCACTTTCTGCTTTCCGCTCTTGTTCTCATTCCACTCTATCCCTCATGGTTTCACTTCACTCATTATATATTAAATACAGGACTGATATTGAGAAAAGATTATTTAAAGAGCTTCTTTAATTATCTCACACTGATTTAGGCTTGGGAAAAAGAAAAAGAGGGTATGCCATGCATCTGCGATGTCTAAAAGCAATGAACAAAGGAAACTGTTTCTCCTAAACGGGTCTAAACTGCCTCCAGTACAACCTTGGATAAAATACTAGCACTACTGGCATCATTCCTCATTGCCATAAACCTGCAGATGAATAGGCGAATAGATTTCCCATGTCCAAAATAAATAAATCAGATTCATAAATGACATACAGGACAGTCCACACTGCATTGAGCGATAAGATACTTAATGTTATTTCTTTCTCATTATTAGAGTATAACAGGTAGTGAGGCAATTTATATAAGTCAAAAAAAGGTACATTACCAGAACTTGTAGGATTATTTTTTTTTTTACAGCAATGCAATATCCTAAGGCTGTTGGAATCTAAACAAATGAAATAATTAAATACATCTATTGTGTTCAATACAAACCAAAATACACACTATAATACTATAGGGTATTCTCTGTACAAATATAGCTATATTTTTCCAGATCTGCCAGCTGACTCACATATGCAAAATGTTTGAAACTGAGTTTCATTTTTGTCATGAAGATTTGGCCATGGCTTCTGAATCATGTAAATATCCTGATTATCCATAGAAATCTTCAGGTACTACAAAGAGAATCCAAATGTTTCTACACTCTCTCTTATTTCCTTGGTAGGTTCTAACTAGAGAAGTAGGCAATGGAGCATATTTTAGAGGGCACTTAGTCCTAGGTTCATTCCCTTTTCTTCCTTTGCCCACCAGACAGTGCAATTAAAAAAGAATTTTTCTGTCATATCTATAATCCACAGCATGGTTCTTCTCCGTAATTAGTTTCAGAGTTCTTTTGTCAATTTGCCTGTTCTGTCTAGAATGGGGTTATTTGTAGCCTCATATTATGAAAGGAAATTTTTCATAAAAGTAAGATAAAAAACAAAGGAAGGAAGAAATTTGGAGCTTTCTTGGATTTAAACTGCTAGTGCACAATGTGCAGCTCATGAAATCATAAAACACAGTCCACACCACCCTCTTGCAACTGCATCATGAGGACATAACTAATCAACTGCAGGTTTTTCCAGTGATAGAAAACTTAAACGTGAAGAAACTTCACTTTCTCTACCAAGGAAGATGTTGTACAAATACAACCAAATATGCCTGTGTACATAGACTTTTAAAACATGTAGATATAGACACAGATTATAGAAGGGAAACCTTAAGATTCTTGTCATATTACAAGTTCTGCCCAGGTAGTTGCCAGGAAATGTTTACTTGAACTTTGTAAGGACTAGAAATCCAAGCATGCAAATAATATTGTGCTATAGCATTAGAATGAAAGCAAAATGTAAATTAAAGGGACTTGCAATGAATAATTGTAGCTCATTGTCCAAATGTGAGGAAAAGCAAAATAACAAGCACAAGAGCAAGTGCAGAGTCCTGCACCTGGGAAGGAACAACAAAATGCATCAGTACAGGCTAGAAGGTGATTTGCTAGAGAGCAGCTCCATGTAGAAGGACCTTGGGGTCCTGGTGGACAACAAGTAATTCATGGAACAATAATGTGCCCTTGTGGCCAAGAAGGCCAATGGTATCTTGGGGTGCATTAAGAGGAGTGTGTCCAGCAGATCAAGGGAGGTTCTCCTCCCCCTCTACGCAGCCGTGGTGTGACCTCACTTGGAGTATTGTGTCCAGTTCTGGGCTCCCCAGTTTAAGACGGACAGGGATCTACTTGAGACAGTCCAACAGAGGGCTACAAGGATGGTTAAGGGACTGGAACAGCTGTCTTATGAGGAAAGGCTGAGAGACCGGGGGCTTTTCAGTCTAGAGAGGAGAAGACTGAGGGGGGATCTAATTAATGTCTATAAATACATGAGGGCTGGGCATCAAGAAGGCAGGGACAAGCTGTTTTCACTTGTGCCCTGTGACAGGGTGAGGGGCGATGGACTCAAACTTGATCACAGGAAGTTCCACGTCAACATGAGGAAGAACTTCTTTACTGTGAGGGTTACAGAGCACTGGAACAGGCTGCCCAGAAAGGTTGTGGAGTCTCCTTCTCTGGAGACTTTCAAGACCTGTCTGGATGCCTTTCTGAGTCATCTGCCCTACTCGTGTGTGTTTTTTTGGTCCTGCTCTGGCAGGGGGGTTGGACTTGATGATCTTTGGAGGTCTCTTCCAACCCCTACTCTTTGGTGATTCTGTGATTGAAAAGCACAAATGCATGTTTCCATTTTGCAAACCTCCACAGTCAGAAGGATTTTCACTAGTAGGAGAGATAATATTCAGTATGTCTTTTAGCATGATCTCCTTTTAGTCCTCAGATCAAATGCACAACAAATGATCTGTAAGAGTTCTAATAGACAGAGCTGTGCTTTGGGTATGTAAAAGGACTTACGGAAAATGCACCAAAACATAAAATCTCAAGCAAAATTATTTACAACATTTTGAAGAGGACTAAGTCCAGTCCAAGTCACCTCAGATCCAGATTCCTTCCAGAAACCCAAAACTCACCTTCTATATTTACTGGACTGAGACGAAAACAGGCAAAAAACCCATCATACATTTCCTCCCATCAGCCCTCAGGCATTCTTTCTCTTTTGCTCTCTGTGGGAGACTGTCCACTTATTTCCTCTCCTGAAAAGCTCATCCCCTCTTTTACTACTATGTCTCTCCTCAGTTCTCCTATGATGGTCTCAACCTTTGCTTTCTGCACATAGAGACATTTCTCTTCCTTCTAGTGTAAGGGAATGGACAGCTGTGTCCCTGGAGTATGTAGGCAGCTAATTAGGCATATGGAGTTTTCATTTATTTAATTTTATTTACCTAAAAACCTCAGAAACAAGGGAAGCAGAGATTATTGTTCAATCTTGAGCACACTGAGGATGACCATGGCTTATTTGGTCGGTGTTAGAAATTTCAGTTCACCAGTGACTCAAGAAACTGAGTATGGCCAGTGAAATGGCACAGATAACATGGAACCCAAAGCAAAGTATCATCATGCCATGCTGTCAAATTGAAATTATTATTTTTTATTTCAATTTTTTAAGAAAGTACTTGTTATTAATTAAAAAAAAAACACACAACACAAAACAAACAACAAAACCAAACACAAACAACACAAAGGAGTAAATGGCAGAATGCTTAATTAAAATTAAAGCTTGAGAAAAGAGATGTCTGGTGATCTGATTTGAAGATGTGTAAATTCAATTTCTATCAAAGAAGGGATAGGCTTATTCTGAAATTGAGACAACATAACACGGAATCATAGAATTGTTCTGGTTGGAAAAAACCTTTAAGATCATTGAGTCGAACCATAATCTAAATCTACCAACTGTTAACCTAACTCTACCAAGTCCTCAGTGCTTAAACCACATCCACATATCTTTTAGACACCTCCAGGGATGGTGATTCAACCACCTCCCTGGGCAGCCTGTTCCAGTGTTTAATTACCCTTTCAGTGAAGAAGTTTCTTCTAAAATCTAATCTAAACCTCCCCTGGCAAAACTTGAGTCCATTTCCTCTTGTACTTTTACTTGTTACTCTATGTTACAGTTTTTACAAAAATCCACACTGATTTGTGAAAGGGATATTACTGAGCAGTTCTGCCATTTGATCACAAATAACACAGTATCACATGAGAAGATGATGAAGCTGCATTTATACAGTTCATTTATCCCAAAGGATCTTGACACTCTTTATAAAATGCCTATGGCATGCCTATGAATAAAAAGAGAAAAAAAAAGGAAGAATAGAAATATTTTTGAACAGAAGTGCAAATCACAGCATCTGTTTAACAGTGTCCATCAATACTGTCCTTTAATTCAGGGAAGGATCTAAATGGGGATAGTGTATCTAGCAGGAATTTTAGCCCATGTACCCTTATTAGTTCTTAACAGATTGTACGTAGAAGGAAAACAAAGGGCAAATTACAGAGCCCTGGATCACATCCACTTCCAAATGATTGTAAACTTGAGAGAAGTTCTTATTATACAAAACTTGGATCTGTAAGGAAATATTCTAAGTATTTCAATGCTGAAATTCAAATGCCAAAAGCAGAGTATAATCTACAATATGCACACAAATCCTATGAACAGTTGTGCCAAAGACCACTGATAAATCAAGTAAAATTAACCCCAGAGAAAAGTCTTGGCATTTGGTTGAAATAAGGACATTAAGCTGAGTTGGTCAGGGATATTTTTACTAGGATATTTTTTCCCTCAAAACATTTCTCAGGAAACGGTTAGTTTCAACACATTTTTATACACTGCTTTTAGATTATAATGGATGTTGTTCTTTACAATTTTTGAAACAAATAATTCTGTTTTCTTAGGTCAAAATTACTTAAAAATAGTTGAAAACAAACAAACAATAAAGAAATGTGACATCTTCCAAAATCTGAAATTAACTAAATGAAGAGTTTTGTTGGCCAAATAGAATTGTTTTTCTAACAGTCTTCTGAGACTCCAACCGTTCATTCCATTGCAGAATTGTTTGCTTTCCTGAAGATTTTCCCAGGACAGAAAGACTAGTATTTTCTGCTAAACATGCTTACAAATCTAACTAGACCAGTTTGCATCAAGTAACATGAGCGTAACATGGCCTGATGCAAACCAAGTGAGCTATGGCCATTTAGAAATGGTAATATTGCATGAGGACAATGAACTCTTCCTTAAAGCAATGTTTTTCAGAAACAGGCTCCACTACTGCTCACTCAAACAAAAAAGACCAGAAATCAAAGAGAAATTAATGATATAAAGGAAGTAGCTCTTGCAAAACAACAGATGGAATGAGATCGGAAACACATGTAGTAAGCTGAACTTTTTTAATAAGACCAAAATGACAGAATTGGAACAAAGGAATAAAATGGATAAACACGCACACAAATGAGTAGAACAGTTGCTAACTAGAAATGGGTCTGTAATGCAGACCCTAAGTCTGGACTTAGATCCTAAATTGTTTTCTAAATTTGGGGCTTTAGATCAATGATGTTGGTCTAGATTTTTGCAGAAAGAGTGGCAAGCCATAAAATCTCTATCAGTATTAGATGAAAACCTTCTCCAAAGTTTCTAAGGTGAATTATTTGACTCATTTTTAAATGCTGATATTCTGAATCACACGTAAAATGGAAAGTCAGTTCAACATGAAGATTCTGATCTAATGCTGAAGGGTATAAAAAGGTGTTAAAGCAGAAGCAACATGGACTGCATCTTCCCCAGATTCTGCCAAAGGTGAGAAACAGCTTTAAAAAAACACCAAGGAGGTTTAAATGTCGATCAGGAAAGCAAGCTATACTTACTAACTTATTCTCTTGATAAATCAAAGTAAATGCTCTTGAAAGAATGCCTCATGGGTCTCTCTTAGGCATTGTTTTCCAAATTGCACACCCATCCCAATGTGAGAATGTGTAATAAAGACATAATTATATCTGAAAATAGCAGGGATTGTTTAAATAAGGATAAAAAAAAAAAAAATATCTGAAACTCTCATTATATGAATTAATCAAAGAAGTCTTAAAGCACTGCCTATTGAATATATTTTTAATGTGTTAGGACAGAAGTTATCCTGATGATTCTCCTGATAAAATAAAATAATATAACTAGACTTCCTCCAAGTCCTTTAGATAACAGCTGGCTTATGACAAGATTACCACTTTTAGAATACGTTGTCTGGAAGTGAAAAAAACCTTATTCCTCAAGTGCTATGAACTAATCTGTCTCCCCTGAAGTCATCACAGACCTGAACTGCAATTTTATATTATTCTGACATGCCAGAAACCATCTTTCTTTCAAATATTTGTCTCAAAATATATAGTCTTGTCAAATTACTGTCAAAATGAAAGAGATAAGTACATGATTCAACTAATCTACATAACATTTTTCCTGTTCACAGGACTTTCAGATGCAAATCTTTTCAGACATGTTATGTATTTGAAAGTTTTTGGTGATGTCTTACTATTTTTTCTCTATTATTTGAAAGCACTTAATAATATATTTCTTAATACGTGCTTTTTATTAAATTCTGTCATGTAGACAACTATTAAAAAAAGTTAAAGTATGGTTTTCATTTCCTAAGTACACAACACCAAGTCATATCTAATATTCCTATTTCTTCTTCAATATATGTTTCACAGTTTGTACAAATACTTGTACAGACAACTTTGAAATTTGTTTTCAAGAACAGTGGAGTGACCAAAATTCAGCTGTATGCATATTGGTGATAATCAACGAAAAGAAGAAAGTACAGGTAAGTAAAGGTAATCGGTTACCTTGTAAAGGTAATCAACTTATAAACCTGAGGAAATAACAGCTAAGAAATTATTTTGAATCATGGTTCTAATTTTGCAATATCATTCTCGGTTGCATGCATTTTTTGAGGTGTTAAAATAGAACAGCAGGGAAAATTATATGATAGCACATGTAGTTTGGAGGTTACCAAGCTCCTGAAAATGTAAATTTTATGGCAGCAACTGAGTAGTAGGGAATATATAAAGGACAGACTTTTTTTTCCTGAAAATTCAAGCTGTTCAGGGCTATAGGGACAACACCAGAACATAACTTGGAGGCATCAGACAGACCACAGAAACATTCTCCAGCCATCAGGTTTCCTTGACTGATCCCTCAAACAACATTAACTGTCCTGTGATTTCAGACAACTCCCTGTAATTCACTCACAAACTACACCTGTGAGTTGTTGCACAGGTATTAATTTTCCAATAATAAAATTTTATTAATTTCTGAATTCCATACATTTCCTTAAGCCAAAACATCTGCCACTAGTACGGAAATCACTTATTCTTGCTGGAAAAGTACATTGCTATTTTGAAAGTAATACATGTGACAATGTCTTGTCCTATGTATCATGACCTAGCATACCCTTGTGACATCCTTTGGTAAGTCTGGTGGATGAAAAAGACATTACAGCCTGCATCACACATAAGACCTAAAAAAGGGGAAAAAAAAAACACAAAAAAAACCCAACTAATTTTTATCCAGGCTAAGACAACTTCCTCCTTACTTTGCAACAGAGAAAGAACATCTAAGAATCTTAATTAAAAAGCAGAAGTTCTGTGTCTTGATTCAACACTGCTGAGGCCATACCTTGAGCACTGTGTTCAGTTTTGGGCCCCCCACTACAAGAAGGACATGGAGCTGTTGGAATGAGTCCAGAGAAGGGCAACAAAGCTGGTGAAGGATCTGGAGAACAAGGTGATTCTTGTGAGAAGCATCTGAAGGAACTGGGGTTGTTTAGCCTGAAGAAGAGGAAGCTGAGGAGACCTTATTGCTCTCTACGACTGCCTGAAAGAAGGCTGCGGAAGGTGGGGCTTGGTCTCTTCTCCCAAGTAACAAGTGAAAGAATGAAGAAATGGTCTTGAATTGCATGAAGGGAAGATTTAGATTAGATATTAGAAATAACTTCTTCACTGAAAGGGTTATTAAACACTGGAACAGTCTGCTTAGGGAGGTAGTTGAATCACCATCCCTGGAGGTGTTTAAAAGATGTGTAGATGTGGTGCTTAGGGACATGGTTTAGGCACTAGACTCAGCAGAGTTAGGTGAGTGGTTGGACTCTATGATCTTGAAGGTCTTTTCCAACCAGAACAATTATCATTCCAAGATTCTGTGATTCTGTGACTGTATCTGTACCAGAAAACTCTTACTTGCTACTGCTCTTAGATAGGCCCACATAATTGAGAAAAAAGCCTTCATTTCAAAGAATAAGTGGGATTCATACAGCTAAAACACTTGATCATAGTTATCTCCATCTAGTTAGCATGCTCACATGAATTTCTTGAACTAACGATCTTTCCCATTTTAATAGATTACAAAAAAAAATATGTTTTCTAGTGCACATTCAGCAAAAACCTCTCCACTAAGCATTTGGCTTGTCTATAGTTTATAAACATGCTTTTATATATATATTGTTCCTCCCTTGATGTGAAGAGATAAACAAATCTAGCATTGTGACCATAGAATAATAGAAAATTACTATACACAAAAAGGACATTGCAAAATGTTGTCATGAAAGAGCCAAACAATTTTCCAGGGTTTCAAAATAATCTCTGAGAGGAACTTTCTCCAATTTTTTATTAAAACCACACACACTCACAAATCATTTATGTAAAGCTGCTATGCCACCAGTCCACTAGATGTGATCCTTTGGCATCTTCCCTAAACTCCTTCAGAACGCTGACTTAGATCAAATAAGATTCCACTAGTTTGAAGAGGCCATGGGATTCTTTCCACCAAAAAAGGGAAATTAAAAAAAACCAAACAAAACATAAAAATTAAGAAACACTCTGCTTTAGTATATCCTTTCACCTAGCCATAAGGAAAAATACCCACAAACAAAGCACCAAAACTATAGCAGCTGGACGTGATTAGGAAATTACAGATTATCAATACCATATTGGAAAAGAGTAAGTGTACTGCAGTACTTGGAGTCAGTGCAATAAAGGAATAAAGAAAATGAAAATGTATTAGAACACATTCTAAATCCAAAGTTCATAATTAAAAACTATTTCTTTTTAAATTCTCCAAGGCCATCAAAGAATTAATCTGCTATAGTAAACTTGGACCATTACAAAATGAAAGGAAGTAACATGATGTTAGGAACACAGAATGGAACAATGCATTACATCAAAGGATACTCTATTCTTGGTTTTGTAATTGGCTTCAAAATGTAAGTATTTTCAAGTACTAAAAACTGTTAAGATCAGCAGAAAAGCTACCACAAAATCTGTGTAATATCTTTGAACACATCTGCATCAACAAAACAGGAAAACTATCACTTGAGCGCTGCTCAATTCTGCAGAGTTGCCGGTAACGCGATGGAAGAGTTGAGCTAACTCAACATTACTTAAGTTTATTCAAATGAAGTAATTTTCTTAATGACTTTTTCACTTGATTGAGCTCCTCGGTTTCACCATGATCCATAATCTAATTTCTCCTGCACATCTACTGCTCTTTCATTTTTTCCTGCTTCTTTTTCTTTAATTCCACTATTGATGGCCTCAGATTTCACATTTAGAGGGTTCCTAATATTTACTATTGTCTTTTAAATTTCGATGCAGCTTCAAAAAACATTCCTATACACTCTTT
>NW_009952694.1:3347344-3351529 GCF_000747805.2 Chaetura pelagica
ACTCTTTCATGCTTTCCATTCCTGTATCTCAGATCTGATTAGTATTTTGAACGCTAAAATTATGACAAAACCAGTAAAATTTGGAATTGTAAAAGGGAAATCCGTCCTTGTATTCTGAGAGTTCACTGTATGTGCAACTTCTATCAGAAAGCTTAAAGTACATCTCCTTGTTGCCAGTTTATCAGAACAGATGCGCAGTTAATGCTTTTTTATGATATATGGTATGTGGCGTGTCCTAAATCGTGAATGATTCTGAGGACATGTAGTAAGTTCTTTCAACCAAGACTGGAGATACAAGGATGTGTAGGATGACAGCCTTAAAGGCACCAAGTACATGAGAAGTAAATCACTGATGCTGCATTTATACTACAGAAGAACATGACTCCTGGTTTAGTACAAAGAGGAAAACAGGAAGAAGTAAAACCAAAAGCTTGAGAGTAATAGGTGAGTTATAGCACAACCTGTCAAAATGAAGTCAATAAAGCACATCCTGTGAGGACCACATGACAGCAGAGTAAGATACATATTTTCTTTTAAATTTGTTCCTCTATTTGTTTTGCTTGTACTGTGTTGCTTCTGAGTTTTTAATTTCAATTTTTTTTATGTAAATGTTTTTTTATTAGCAAGGTCTTGGTGGTACGTGGAGGGGCAGACAGGACCCTTCAAACTACTAGGTGTATTGTTTCTATATTAATTAACATATTCCATATTCTGAAGGCATATGGAAGAATTGCCTGAGCAAACTCCAAGCCCCAAGCAGTACCTGCAGCACGTCAGCATCAGTTAATGCAGATGGAGCCTGCATTATCATCCTCTGGTGCTGGGCAGCCACCACAGACAGACAGACTCCTCCAGCACAATGCAAGTTGCAGAGAAGTGTACCTCAAGGCCAGAATGTGATTTAAACAGAAACAAAAAATACACCCATAATGAGCTCACACATTGGCTAACTGGAACTAGAATCTCAAGACATAATTGACTGCAAGAATATTCCAGAGACAAGAGCTGTCCTCATCACTTGGTTGCAGCTGATTCACCTCCCGCTGAAGCTTTTCTGCCTACATGACTGAGACCTAGACAGAGCTCTA
The DNA here is from genome assembly GCF_000747805.2 of Chaetura pelagica. NCBI lineage: Eukaryota > Metazoa > Chordata > Aves > Apodiformes > Apodidae > Chaetura > Chaetura pelagica. Next base: position 3,348,433 of record NW_009952694.1, read on the forward strand.
GGAGCTGTATATGGGAATTACTGGCATTGCTTGTATGCTATGTATGCTTTCATGCCACATGGCATGAAAAGTTTTCACCTTCTTATTGTATACTTCTGCATTCTGGTTTGCTTTTCATGTATGGTAACACTCATGAATTTATATGAAAACTAAAAAGCATGGAAAGGCAAAAAGATATTAAAGAAACCAGTAACAGAGGTATTCTTTTTCCATCTCAACAATCAACATTTAAAAAACGTAATTTTAACAATTTTCCAGGTCACTTAATCATTTATATTCACACAAGCACAAATCTTCAGAAATGAAAATAGGGATGGATAAAAAGATAAAAAAAAAGATCAACACATGAAGTTACTTAACTTACAGAGAGAACATTGTTTTATTATTTTTATTTGGTCTGAAAAATTTGTGAAAATTATTTTGGAGGCAATATGTTCTTTTTCCCAATTACATATAGAAGCATTACTGCAGATGATACATATACTAAGTGAATTTAACCATAGCCCTCTTCATGTTATAGGATTTTGTTACAAGATTTAAAATATGTCATGAAACACATTTAACACCTTTAGATGAACTCTAATCAGAAATGTGTCATGCTATTCAAATTCCATCTGTCAAATGCTGTAGATACAGATAAGTAAATATAAATGCCATTAAAGGCACAAGTTTTCTTACTTGGAGAAGTTCTAGCATTGTGTTTTTGACAGCTCCTTACTGGGATATCTTCCAGTGTCAACAAAACCTGTTCAAGCAGAATCTTACCTTGTTTTCACTACATCAAGGGGATGCATCAGGCAGATTTCTACAAGACCTATGAAATAAAAATTAAAAAAGGGCTAATAAACATTTGTACAAATAGTGGTTTAATTTTAATTGACTCCAATAGTTTTTGAAGTTTGAAAAGTAAAGTAGAAACCTAAATTTATCACTGATGATACAGTACTTACATACTTTGTATATTAAACATACTCTTCTGTCGTATATTGGAACCATGACAGATTTTAGACAGTTAACAGTGCTAGCTGTTAATTATAGTGGGAAAAGTGAGGACTTGGGCTATCTGATCAATTTAATTACAGTTTTTGCTAGTTTTCTGACTTGAGAACAAAGGGAGCATTCGACCGGCATTGTAAACAAATAACATCTTGCAGAAAGTAGTGAAGGGAGTTCAGGTTGGCACTGGCTTCTTTGTCATATAAGACTAATCCCTAAAGAGAATGATATTATGCAAGACTTAGCACTGGGGGCTCAGACAAGTTTGATGCGAAAATGACAGCTGATTCCCAAGCTGGCTGTTGGAGTTCTCCATCCTGCTCTGTGCTGATGCGTAGTCCTGCCTTCTCCCTTTTCTGCTCCACTGCTCATCATAAGAACTTAAATTTACATGCTGAGGACTTTCCGTGCCAAGAATGAAGGATGTAAGCAGCAAGTAAGGAATACTGAGAAAGAAGATATCTGGAATATACCAAAAACACTTGCAACCACCAACTTCAAAGTTGGTTCCTTTACTGTTTCCACACACTTTACACCTCATGAAAAATCCAGAAGTTTAGCACCAACATTTTGCCAATGCTCCCCAGCATAAATCACTGAGGGACACCTTTCAGAGCTCCTCAATATTTGCTTAAATTTTCCACATTTGCCTACTCCTCTCTCTGTTACATATATCGCTTTCATTCCAAACAGCGAACATATAATAAAAACGTGTTTTTCAGGATCACAGTAAAAGAGTACTTTTGCAATCTGTCAATGTGCAGGATTAATAAAAACAACTACACAAATCTTAAAGGATTTTTAATTACTAAAAAAATATTTTGACTGTAAGTCCAAAATACTAGATTATCATATTTTTGAACCTTCTGTGTCCTGATTTATTAAAACTCTTAAGCATCCATGGTCTCTTTTTATCCAGAGTAATAAATCTAATGCTACATATGTTTAGTGTTTCAGGTAGAACAGGAAAACTGTGGATGTTTTGAAGTACATGTAAGAAAGGATTAAATTCCAAAATGTTATCTATTTTCTATTTCAACTTTATTGAGACTGAGTAATACAGGTACTTATCTAAGTAAGCCTTTTAAAATGAACCAAAGTATTAGCAGAGGGCAATTTCTCATTATAGTCAAAGAGTTAGCCAATAAAAGGTTGGAGTTTTTAGCTCAGCCTATAATAAATACCTATATTGAAAAATGACTATTTATTTTCTGCTTGATACGTTCTACATATCAAATACATATATTATTTATCATTGTTATATATTCCTCTTAAGAAAGAATAATTTATTTATATAACAACAAAGGACTGCAAATATTTTTCTAAACACAAGTCATTTTTTGAGTTACTAACAGGAAGGCATAAAATATAATGCTAACATTCTCCACTAAATGTATCTGAACAGCAGTTTACATGAAAGATGTTGCAAAGATGTTAACATGTTTAAACTGAATTCTTGACATAAAGAAAGTCCTAATTTAACATACACAATTTTCTGACTGTCATTCTGTCATTCCACTCTAATATCTAAAGTTTGCAAAACATAGAACAGGCCAGATAACCCCACACACCTAGCCTCTTGCCACTGTGTTTGAATGAGAGTATCAATTTGACATTCCTGAACATTGTTTTATTGTATTTTCTTTCTATTCCATGAAACATTGTTTTGTTTTGAAGTTCTGGTTATAATGAAGACAAGATAAGTGGTATCAGCCAGACAATATTATTACTACTAGTAAGGAAAGTAATTCAAAATAATGCAATTTAATATTTTTTTTCTTTTTTTCTATAAAGTGAAAGCTGTTATTTCTGAACAGGTTTATTTATTGTTATAATTACCGTCCGGGAATGACTTCTATTTTACTAAAATAAGGCCAACTTGTGTGTCAAATCGGGGAACACAGACTATAAGTTTTCTGTCCTGACTCTGTCCCAAAACCTATAAACTACTCGAAACAGCTGCCAACAGGTGCTTTGCAAGAGCTGCAGTCGAGTGTTTCAGTACTGGCAGGGGGCATAGCCTATGAGGATTTTCCTTTCCAGCCAACCTCCTTTTCCAACTTTTCCTCCTCACTCTCCCTGCACCACCACTCCCCCCCCC
>NW_009952694.1:3351719-3374954 GCF_000747805.2 Chaetura pelagica
CCCCCCTCCCCCACCTTAGTTTTTGATCTTCTATTCCATCTTTTTTTGGCAGATAGAGCCTACAGTAGGGGGCCAAGCATGAGGCCAGGGGTTGTTCACCCTATTCTGTTTTTGCAGCATTAATGTCCATTTTGGGAGAAAAATGTACAGTGCCAGAATTTGTCTCTATATTCTAGGTCCTCATAGGATAATTTTTAATTCAGGCATTTATCCAAAAACTGAATCAGATGAATTCCAAGGCCCTTGGCAAGTGCTCTGTTTTGATAACTTCAGGATTCTATTGGTTATCTGCCTTTCTCAGTCTTTCCTTTGTCTCATCATTTAATTATTCACTAGGCTTTAAACGGTGTGTAGTTACTTGGTTTCACCAGACAGAACTCTTCAAAAGATGGTGGGATTATGACACAGCTCTCTGAAGAGCACCAAAGGAGCACACACTGTGCAAGACACTAATGGAACAGCTACAAACACAAGCTACATTTTTCCATCTACTATGGTAGTCATGCAAATCATTACAACATCCTACTTGATAGCCTGCCCAGAAAGTGTGGTGGCCCTACTAAATTATAAGCACTCTGAGATGTGCTCAATAAAATAAAACATATTGCTCTTTCTTTAGCTAATGTTCCTCAGCTTTGTGACAAATTCAATTAGCACTACAAAAATCTAATTTGCTGAACAGCTAGCTCAGGGTGCAATATATTTTCACTTGTCACAGTGTAAAGACTACTGTTTACAAACTTTATTTTCATGATAAAGTAGTTAACATAGTTACAGATAGACTGTTCAAAAGCATATTCTAATTGTCCCATTGGGTCTCCTTGGCGATGTCACGTGAACTAACCCAGAGTGATTTATGATGGCCTAATTATGTTTAAAACAACTCAGATCCAACTAGCTGAACAAGAGCCCAAAGGAAGTATAGGAAATAACAATTACTAGGTCAGTCCAACATTTGTTGTCTTCTGGGTGGGAAAACATTCCTTGTGAACACTAGATACTAACGATAAAACAAGACATAATCAAAATCTGTATGTTGAAGAAATTACCAGCTGTCATCATTGACATCATCTGAGAGCACACAAGTGGAATATCAACAACTGTGAAGGGAATCCAGAATTCTATTATGTAAAACATTCTGCTCATTAACTGAGCCCATGGAGGGAAAAAAATGACAGAATATACTGACCCCCAAACTGACCCTCCTCAGCAGAGCATTTTCCCTTTTCCAGCTAATATCTTCTCTTTTAAAATTGTTTCCCATTATAGATCACATTACCAATAATCTACAAGATTCACACATAAAATTTCAAATTGACAATCTTCATATATACCTCTTCAGCACAAACATTTAGGTGACTAGTGGGTATTTTGAGTTCCTTTGCTCTTTGTTTTTTTATTCCATGACATACACAAATCTTGTATCAATAATCATACAACATGGCCTGAGAATACTATGGTGCTGTTTAAAATGTGCTCTACTTATTCATCTGGCAAAAAGGAAAAGTTTGAGGTTTCAGCAGAACAGAATCACAGATCTCCTCATCTCTCCAGGTGTTTCCATACTTCATCCATTCACTGAAGAGGGAGGAAAAGAATGACACCTAGCTAACAGTACTTGCTAAATAGTACTGATAAAAATAGTCATTATGGCTTTGGTCTTCCTTAGGAGACAAACTGTTGCCTTCAGCTCTTCTTTGTCCCTCAAAGCTATGAACTGAAAAGTGTGAAGTGCCTGTGACACACACTGACTTGTCTTTCAAAGAAACCTGAGTAGCTCACCCTCTATGTTTGCTGCATAATACACCTTGAACACAAATTCCAACAGAGATTCATGAGATGCAGAGCACGATCCATGTGTTAGTTCAGACAACCCCCTGCAGCGTAGTAATCATTATGCACTCTCCTCCCCTTGTGTTACTCATTTCCCTGGAATAACACAGTCACTGAAGAAACACAACAGAAAGGAGACTGGTCATAGAAAATGTGGCAATAAACACATCAGGCATTGTATATTGTATAGCTGGAACAGTTGGTATTTATTTTGGCTTTCACATAGATACAGTTACAATGTAAGAAATGCTCATAAATGTTTTCTGTGTACTATGCATTTCCTCCTGAGAATATGTCTGACAGAAAAAACCTTGTGTTGGTCTTTTATAAAATAATAAAAACAATTACAAATTCCTCCTAAATCTCCTTGTCTGCTAGCTAAAACACTTTATTTGACAAGATAAAGCATGGAACCTCTTGCTAATTGTAAAGGCATTATTTGAAGAATAATCAATGCCTGGAAAAATGTATCCCTGCAGTGGGTTCTACACAGGCTAATTTCTATTAGCCTGCTGTTTCACACCATATTTATAGACACATAAAGCTTTTACCTGTTCTGCAAGGGTGATTCTTCCTCAGAAAAGTCCACAAAACACTCAGTTTGCCCTCTCCTTTCCTAGGGAGGCAGTATTGAATTGTGCCTGTTTCAATTGTAGTATGTGTCAAGTAGGCTCCAAGGAAAACTACACAGTGCTATGCACGGACTGTGCTGGAAAAGATCTACATATTAGCCTTCACTTCAGAAAGTGACACTTATTTTAACACTCACCCAGGATTCTATTTAGCCATGTGGTCTGGGATTAACTAATGGTACACTGGAGATCCTCACAAACATTAAATCATGTTTTAGGGAATAAGCAAAATCAATGCTTTCCTTAGAAAACATGGAGAAATGGAAAGATACTCCAAAAAGTACTCCATAATGGCAATGCTGCATTCATGAGTCATTCTTCCTTAGAGACCTTGTCTACACTCAGAAAATACACTAAGAAACATGTTAATTAAACAAGACGTTGAGTATGATTTTTCCCTTGGTGTCGACAAGGATGTCTGTGTTTAAAAATGTGTTAGCTGATCACAATTAATCCCAGGAGGAGCTCTTGGTTTACCATCATTACCTAATGCATTTTAGAAGAAGGCTTTTGCATGCCTACAGGAGTTGCTGGGTCATGCTCAACATCTAGTTAGGTAGCAGTGTTCCTTAAGAGATGCGACCTGCCAGTGTATCATTGCTTTCTGAGAACTGATGAATAGCAGGCTTGAGAACAGTGATTATCTGGCTTTCAAAAAACTCATGGACTTCAGCAGCAGATGGAAATTTCTGATGTTTGACCTGTAGCATTTCTGCTGAAAGTGGTCAGCGTTCTTGGAGCGTTCTCCATGAAAGCAGTTCCCTCTGTGTCGAAACCCTAATGGCTCCTTGACTGTATAGCAAATTAGCATCTCAGTCTTTAAGATTTTGTGTAAAAGTTAATCAAGCACTGGAGAATCACATCTTAGATGTGTGGAAGACAGGAGCTGAAAATGAGCTCTGCTGATTGTACATCTTCAGCTTCCAAGGTTCCAATCCACAGACCCAGAAATGTGCTCATGCCCAATACTCACATCAGACAGTTCAAGCGGCTCATTTTTGGTGCTGACAATGCTTACCTAGTATCTGCTTGTTTTCCCAGCTCCCTGTCTAGCTAAAGAAAGCATTATTATAATCAGATGGTAAACTTCAGTTTTGTTGCAAATATAAGAGAAAAGAAATTATGTAGATACAATGAGAGTGGAACAGGCATAAGTATGCTAGCCAAAACCATCAGTCCTCAATCCACAATATATGCCTATTTATAATTGGCAGAATTCTGCAGTAATTTACCATTGCATCTTCTGTCTCTGAGTAAAAAATATCTAGCTTTAATGTTTAAAGTATGTATGCAAACTACTCCTAATTTAGCACAAATTTATTAATTGTTTTTCACAATGTTTTTGGCAGTATCAGTCAAATCCGTATACTATGCTGAAATTGCTACCATTGACAACATCTTTACACTTACTGTTGCCTAGAACACAGCTCAGTGAATCTTGTAAGTGCTTCACTTAAACTGCTCAATGCTCATGGAGAGTCTGATTATGCATTCAAACAATGCAGCATTTAGGTACTGACATAAAAGACAATAGAGCAAACCACAGCACACAACATTAAAAAAGCAACTATTTTCTTTAAGTTCTTAATTGTTATTGAGGCATTTATCTCCAGAATTTACCATGTAGAATGTTACAGGAATTTCCTTCACCTTAATTTCAACTTCAATTACTATTTACAGAATAATAATAATAAAATAATAATAAAATTAAATCTCAAACAATTCTCAGAAGCTATACTGTGTTGGACTTGCAAATATTTCTGAACAAGGAGACTTCTTCCAAAATTGCTAGCAAAAAAAGTTGTTTATATAACTAAATCATGTATTTCCCTTTATTTAGTCTTTCTACATCCTTTACTGATGTTGTATCGACATGAAAGCTTTGACTTACAAAATAAACACTTGCAATTTACAAACTTCAGTACCCAAATCTCTAGACACAAGTGAAAGGCTATATATTGTGTAAATTCTCCATAAATTCTTCAGCAAGTATCACATGCTATTATGTCACTCACATATGACATATTATTTCCATCATGTGTGTCTGAAAAGGAAGTTTTTAAAAACATTACTGAAGGGACCATTGAGGTCAGCCCTGGGTTACATGATGTTGGTGTCACTACAGCTTTAGATATTTCCATGCATATTGAATCAATATTCCTGCAATGAAAATGTGCAGCCTATATTTTCTTTGCCATTATAGTAAAATGGTTCTCAATAAACTTGTTTTCATAAGAAGTTTGCCCATTCATATGTCCCAGAGCTGTTGTAATCTTCATTGCTAATGCTGATCTAAGAGTATGGACATTATTCTATTTCTTGACACATTTAAAGTTCTCTAATGAATAAAGCAAACAGCTTATGGCTGCTTGGACTGTCACTCGATTGCCCCAGAGGGCTTTAATGTCTTTAAAACAGGCCTCCTAGTTTGTATTTAACTACCTTGTCCACAGAGGTCTGAGGGGTAGAGGAGATCAAAGATGTGCTGGAAACATAAAAAGCAGCTGTCCTTCATTTACCTTTAATTAGCTTCATCTGACCAGTTTCTTTATGGCCGCTTTGTCACACATTCAACAGTCTATAAGGCTTCTCACCTGTCCTTAAGGACTGTACCATTACAGGAGTCTCAAAAAAAAATGCAAATTCAAAATATTAAATATGGGACTTGATCTCACTATGGAAATATAACCTGAGGCAGTATTAGCCTGGATTTACCTGCAAAAGCTACAGATTGCTCGGTATTTTAAGAGCCATAATGGAATTGCTCCCAAGTTTACTTTTATTTATTTTGGGTTCTTTGATGTACTACTCAACATTGCCATGAGTAAATATCATGCAACAAGGAATCCTAAAGGAAACTGAAAGTCAAGCAAGCACTCTTTTGGCTAGTACAGTATAGTGCACTTCCAGGAGCTGTGCCACTCTTTTTATAAATAAAGTCACATACCTGCACTCCCCGGTGCCCTTTTTTACATAAGATTCCAGTACTTAAAGACCTCTCTACTTAGCACCCAGCAGTCTGGGCTGCACTAAGAATTTCTTTTTTCCAAACAAGTTAGCACACCTTCAAAGACAGTAGTGGTGAGATACATAAACAGTCAAGTAGCCTGCCTCAATGTATGCATAGTAGCTGGCAAGCAGGTGTGGCTGGACACCAAAATGTATTCTTCAAGAAAAATCCAAACTATAAGTAGTATGCAGAAATAACTTTCTCCAATTATGAACCTTGAGGGATTATTGTTACACCTCAAATTTACTCTTCAAAAAGTTCTTGTATGATATTGTAGAAAATATTTCACACAAACCATACAGTTGAAAGCTAGAATTCTTAATAACTTATTTCAAGAGGCATGTATCTTTCATCTTTCATTTAAGATTTGATTGAAAAGAGGAGTCAGATCAACCTCCATATACAACTAAAGCAGAAACAAAATACAATTAAGGGAATTTGAAAACCATGAAAAAATGCTTACTTTTGTCACATACTTCCTAAAGTTAAGAATAATTGAATAGCTATTAACAAGACATGATTTTTTTTCTGTCATTTGTACCATCAGTATAAATATATATTGAAGTATCTAGATGTATGAGTAATGAAATTACAGTGCCAGTTCCGCCTCAGGTGAGGAAAGTGAATAGAAATGGGCATAATAATGGTGAATGTGTAATGTAGCTAAGGGTAATTTTCTATGCATTACTCCATGCTACACTGAAAATACATGATCTTTGACTGGGACACTCCTGGAACCCAAGTATTTCAGGCTAGAACTCCATACCAGAAGTATTAAAAAGGTCAAAGAGAAGCTTGGCCAAAGACAAACCTAACCCATTAAAAATTAGTCAAATACATCCATGCAAGACATGGAACAACTAGTGTCTGAGACCTTTAGAGCAGCCTCCTTTGGAACAGGTGCTGAACTCAACAACGCTGTGAAAAAAACAGAAGTGAAACATACTGTGAAGCCCCTTACTCGGGGGTGAGCCATCCAGTCACAAAGTGAGCAGCTCTCCTGGGGTGAGCCTCTCCCTCATTTTCCTCACTAAATTTCAGTTGCTTTAATTTCCTTCTTTTGTGAGCAGGAACATTTAAGATATACCAAAGAAGAGTAATTACTCTTTTAATATTTTGGGCACAACCTGTAATATTTTCTACAAGATATACCAAAGAATAAAGGATATATGACTATAAACTTACGTTTCAAATAGTGATGCTACTCCACATGTAGTACATTAAAATACATGAAACTTGGCAAAAATAATAGCTAATTTGCCATCAGGAAAGCTCAGTATTGGATGGGCATTGCCTGTAGAGTGAGACAACTGACCACAAATAAAAGCAAAAATTTCAGAATTAACATATAATTGGATGTAGGTTTGAACAATTGTTGTACCCTATCAGATCAAATTGTGTCCATTTTGGTTTTGCAAAATGACTCTAGCAGTGTCTTTGCTAACCTGTATTTGAATGACTTTTCTGAAAGAGTTGTGGTTCCCATCAAGATAGCTGGAATAGTTTGCTTTTTCCAGCTTCTCTTGCTGCAATGTAAACAGAACAATCTCTGATTTTTCCATTGGCTGTTAACTCTATGGCTAATAAGCCTTTATAAATTTTTTATGAGAACCTAAACTATCTTTAGTTCCCTGCCCAGTGAAAAAATATTTATAATACAACCTAAAAGTGTAGGTAAACTGCTGTTGTACAAATGTCTTAATTCCAGATGGCTACTGAAAAGTTTCCTTAAAACCAGCTCTTTTTACCATGTAACTATGATTACTACTTGAAGCATATTTAAAACAATGTTTTGGGTTTTTTTTCCCATTTCAGTTACTATAATTTAGACTCAAATTATATTTTTTAATTTTTTCTTAATCTTTAATATCAAGAATTAAATTTAATGAGATTTTTCGACTTTACTGGGAAAAACAGTGATAAAACTATCGAGTAGGTAGCAAAACCAGTACTACAATAGAAAACCTTAATTTTTTATAAACCAAAATTAGCTATTTTATAAATGTGGATCCTTGTAGTAAATATTTCACTTAATTAAAAATATCCCAAACATTATGGCTGTAGAGGTTTAAATTTTCATTGTGTTTGAATATTCCTAAGATTTTTTAAATACATAGTTTGTTGGGGTTTTGTGCCTCTACCAGTAGTTATAACATTACACAATGACAAAAGAATGCATTACTGTTATCATCAGGTTGATCTAGTGCCATTTGCAGGTACTGCTCATTAATTCCATGGTACTTTACACAGGTCACTAGAAGCTGAATATTTTTGCAGTATAAAAAAATAAAATCTCATCATAGATTTGTTGTTGTCCAAAATTTCCACTGAAGCTTTCAAACTTTTTTTTTTTTTTTTTTTTTTTTTCTACAATGGAAACAGGGTTGAATTCCAACTGATATCTCAGGACGAATATATTCAAGCTTTGTGCATCAAAACAAAGTGGTATCATGGTAGGCATAGTTCTGCATAGATCTAAAACTGTCTGCATCTTTCTATTTCTTCTCCAATGTCCCATCAATATTAACAACACTTACTGCAGGGTCACAGTACCAATACTAATCCCAATTACAAGAAAAGGACGAAAATAAGTGCTTTGTATAAAAAGATACTCAGGACCCAATTCTTTGTTTATTAATATGGAAGTGGCTTCCTAGTATTTCAGAGAAGTGTGCTAATGTATATCAGTAATGAACTGGAATCTGTGCCATGGCTATTAAACCACAATGACTGATTATCAAGAATCTGTGGATAAAATATTCTCTTAAACATGACCTGTATACACAATGCTGTCAAATATTCTAGGGTCTTCCATTGCATTCACTTTTTGTTGAATTCTGTGTTGTGGCAACAGGTGATGACAGCACCACTATTTTGTGTTATTTTAGCAGTCACTGGTCTTCCCAGCATTTTTCACCACTCCCACTTGCTGGCAGTATATCATGGCAAAGTTTCAAGAGAAATCTGCTATGAAGCTGTGTGTTAACTGGGAAATGTCAACATGCAAAGCTACATCTAGAATTAACCTGTCTTTAACATTTTCACGCATCCACACCCTCTCTTCTTTCCAAAGTTTAATTACATCAGCATCTTGCCAACATTAAAAAAAAACAACAAACAAAACAAAACACCAAAGAAGAAAGAAGGAGGAAAGGTGTAGCTGTATTTAACTCAAAGATAGACCAATAATCCTCTAGCAGAGGCACAGAGGCTAGTAATGTTGACTTTGCCAAGAGACAAATGTCTTACAAACTACCAGTCAAGAAGGAACAATTTTGCACGGAAAGTATGAGGACCTACCACCACTGACTGTATTAAGAGATATTTTCAACTTCTTCCTTCAAGAAAATATCAAATTTTTATTTGTCAGGTAAAAAATGTCCATGTTCTGGTATGCTGGAAGTAATTATAAATTCCTAAGGACGCTTTCGTACAGAAGAATAATTCCCCCTGCTAAGACTTTTTATTTATTTATTTATTTAGGAACAAAAAGAATCCACAAAACAAGTGAGGATTCTATAATCCCCTAGTTCATTTCTTTAATACAAACTCTGATCACTGATAGGTGGCCAGTTACATGCAAGTAAAGAAAAAAAAGATAACCCTAAGTCTCAATGTAGCTATGGGAGGGACTCATCTCCTGTAGAGAATGCCTCTGCCATGGTGCAGTGGGCTACACTACTGGTGAGGTGTTGGGGAAGCTCTTTAGCCATATTCATCATTCCCCTGCAAAAATGTCCATCAGAGCTGGGTCATGTTAAGCAATCAGCATCTGAAAAGTATTCTACAGATCCAAGTTTTTCACATCTATACTATGGATATCCTGAAACCTCCACTGGAAAGTCATTCACTTCATTGTCCAAATCTCTGCTCTCTCCACATCATCTTGCGCTAGACAGTACAATCCATCTCTTTATATAATCAATAAAAAACCCCAAACCAAACCACAACAACAACAACAAAAAAAACAACACAGGAAAATTAGAGTTCCTGTATATTGGCAAGTTCAAATATTGTCTTTTTCTAAACAAGTTAGGAACAGGTAGAACTGTGAAATCCAACCTGTGAGGATCAGAAATAGCTGAGGGAGGATCACTTCCCTCAACCTGCTGCCCACACTCTTCTTAAGGGAACCCAGGATACCATTGGCCTTCTTGGCCACAAGGGCACATTTTTGGTTCATGGTCCTTCTCCAGGTAGAAGGACTCCCTGGTCCTTCTCCATAGAGCTGCTTCCCAGCAGGTCAGCCCCTGCTCTGTACTGTTGCATGGGGCTATTCTGCAGGTGCAGGACCCCACACTTGCCTTTGTTAGACTTCATTAGGTTCTACTCCACCCAGCCCTCCAGCCTGCCCAGGTCTTGTTGAATGGTCACACACCTGTCTGGTGTATCAGCCACTCCTCTCAGTTTCGTAACGTCAGCAAACTTGCTGAGGATATACTCTGTCCCTTCATCCAGGTCATTGATAAAGCTGTTGAACAAGACTACACGTAGGAACATGTGGGGAACACTGCAGGCCTCCAACTGGACTCTGCACCACAGACCACAACCCTCTGAGCTCTGCCATTCGGCCAGTTTTCAATCAACCTCACCGTCCACTTATCTAACCCACACTTCCTATGCTTTCCTATGAGGATTTTATGGGAGACAATGTCAAAAGCCTTGCTAAAGTGAAGGTACACAACATCCACTGCTCTCCCCAGCCAGTCATGCCATCATAGAAGGCTATCAGTTTGATTCATGAATGATCTTCACCATACTGCTCTATGGACTGAACCACATCTGCTGCAAAGTAAAAAGCTGATGTAAACAGAGCCTGGAATAGCCTTCATGTTGACACGAGCCTCTTGTCGTCCACTAGAGCTAAACAAATTACCTGGTTAAGTACCTGTACAGATTTTCAAGCAGTGTTCCATGTAACTCAAGAGTATGAGAAACAAATAAGAGCTAGAACATAGAGTACTTCAGAATACAGGGTCAATAAAATACCACAATGACATCGTAAATTTGTGAATACAAACATTTGTGTGTCTTGGAAGATTATAATTAATTTATAAAGTTGGCTGAAGTAAGATTAATCTGCAGATCAGATAAATGCAGGCCATCAATATGGGACTGTGAGATCTCTAAAGAGAACTCAAGGACCTGCAAGAATACTGAAGTATATTTTTGGTATTCTCTGATTCCTAGGATGTAAGTACCAATCTCTTTCTAAAGCTCAAAGATAAGACTGAGAGCATCTGTGTGCATGTCAGGCTGATGGCTAAAAATATTTTCTAAGGTAGCTTATAATAGACACATAGAAGCTCATACAGTCTGGTGTATGAAATATGTATGAAATATGAAATATGAAACTCTTAGGGTAAAATGACAGACTAAAAGACATACAAATTTCGGGTGAAAATGTTCAGTAAAAAAAATCTGATGTCATAATTCACTTAAAAAACATCCTTTTAACCTCCCCACTATACCAGAGCAAATCTTACCTTTTAATTAAGGCAAAAACATCATTTAAAGCTATGAGTCTCTTTTGGTTTTAGTTCCCCAATTCCTCCTTTCAGTCTATTCAATCTACATTCAGCATTCCTCAGACTTCATTTTTGTCTGTATCTGGCATGACAGATCAAGGTAAAGAGAAACATCACGTTACAAAACTGTGAAATCCTGTGAGACTTGAAAAACCTGGAAATGCTAGTTGGAAACCTTGGCTCTGGCAGCCAAAGAGAACATTCTGTTTCAAATACCTAATAGTTTTGATATTCCTTATAATCGATTCTTGGAACTTAATGTTGCAGATACTGTAAGAAACAAGATATCTAATTTGTAGGTTACATGTTCCCATCTCGGATAGCCTATCAATATAGAATTAGTCTGTTCATTCAGAGTTAATTCTGAGAATTCATTCTTGCAGAAAACATAAAGTCCTTTAGAACAAGACCACCTCCAGGAGTCCTGCACTCTGGAACCATTCCAGTAGGAAAGTCTGTGAGAAAGCTGTACTGCACTACTGAGTTGCAGGAGAGCACTTGAAACATGATACTTAGACTGGGGAGGATATAATCTGTGCAGCTAATTACCACCATTTTTATGGTATGTGCGTAGGTACATGAATAAACACTGTGTATATGTTGCAGGGTCATTAAATTATAAATGGTTAGGTTGCAATTTTTATTTGGCTTCCTACCATGAGACCCAATGAAGAAAACTTCAGTGTTTTCCTCAAAAATAAAGACTCGTGCCTTTGCACCTGACTATTTACAATCATTGTACAAGCCTGTGCTGCAAAGTCCCATATTTCTGGCTAAATATGAAGGGAAAAAAAATAGGGTTTTTTTGTGAAATAGAAAATTGTTCTGAGGAAAGTGACACAGCTTACTGAGCTACTATAGTTCATTTTAAACAATAGCATTCATCCGCTTAATTTAGTATTTTCTTTTTAGAAAAACAAACAAGGTTTGTGTCTCTGTAGATCAATGCTGAATCAGTGCTACATAACAGATGCGTGCAGAAAATATGAGCATTAATCAAAACAGGGTTCCTGAGTGAATATCAGATGGAGTCACACCAGCAGATACCTGGCAATGCGGACATTATACAATGGCAACAAAAAGGGAAAACTTAAGTAATGATAGTTTAATCTATGATGAGTGCAGAATTCAGATGGCTACAGCGAGGCTCAAACTTTGCACACATGGCACCATCACTGCTTTGTAACTGCTTATTATTTTCCCTTTCTTTCCATCTTCAGTTACTACTGCATCTTCAGACTGTATGTGTATATGTACAGCCTAGCAGGAGGAACCATAATAACTCACAGAAGCCTTGATTTACTAATACTGTTACTTCCGAATAAACATCATTTTCCAATATTACATCTTATGCCTTACTGGTTTATTTCAGCTTAAATAATATTTGTTTTCAGTTGAAGACACTTTTTTTTTTTTTCTCAAGTGCACTAGAAAATACATTTTGTATTCTCCAGCAGCACAAATAAGTATTTAAGATATACACATTCTAGTTGTTTCCTGAAGATCTTGTTTCTCAAGCCCTGTGACACTGCCATTTATTAGCTTGCTCTGGGCTGTTACATTTCTGCACATTTTACTTACTCTGGCGCTCAGCCAGTATGGGCTGTTCAACTCTAGAAAGCCCACGTTTTTGTATTTTTTGAAGCTAGCATGACAACCATTCTGAAGAGTAGCTCTCTCACCTGGCATGTTAAAATGCAAACCAATGAACATTGATGCTGTTCTCTCTCTACTTAGTGCTGAAAACGAAACTATTTTTTCAGGTGCAACAAGAGCCGTATGAAATCTCCCTAATGTGTAGACATTCCGTAGCCATATTTTTAATGGAACAGATCCATCAAACTTATCTAGAAATGTAAAAAATAAATGCATGAAGAACAAGCTTTTTAAATCAAGCCCTACATACATCACTGGGCAAAAATTGTAGTTCAGGCAAATTTTGGGTAGCACTCATACCTTTCTAAAGAAGAGACTGAGTAGTAACACAGTTTTTCTCCAACATATGAATGGATCAAAATCAACTCTGATGCAAACCAGGGAAATGCTGAACTGGGAACAGCATCATTTATCTGTAAAACTAGCAAAACATACATTGTTTATTTAGTTTTAACATATTTTTGTATAGTTTTCACACATTTATGCAAGAGCTATTCACTTCAATATATACTGCCCAACTAAACTGTTAGACTTTATGTGGAATCTGAGAATGAGAATTACTTTGATTTGAAGAATTAGATGAAACACCTCCACATTATTGTGTGAAAGTTTCTATAATTAAGGAGTCACAATCACCTATAATTTTAGCTTGAGAAAATCCCAATAGCATTTTGCTACTAAGTTTTTGTCTATATAAGCTTCACCAGTTAGTGTTCTGCATATTCTCAATTCACAACCCATGAATCATGATTGAAAAATAAGCCAGTGCAATGGGAAAAAAATACTAGGACATCCAAACTGCCACCAGTAAATCTACATCTGCTTTACCAAACTGAACCACAGGCATTATCCATCTCCCATGATTTTTCTTTTTTTTTTTTTTTTTTTTTTTCTGCTGCTGCTGCTCATAAACTCCCTAAAATAGGAAGGAGTGAAATTGAAACTTTGATTTAATGAATAATTATATCACTGGGATTTGTAAAGTAACTACATAGTGTAAAATGCTTTACTACTGAAAGCTTTTGTATCAGTTTTCCACTGACTATTCCCCTAAGTTTGTCT
This sequence comes from Chaetura pelagica, assembly GCF_000747805.2. NCBI lineage: Eukaryota > Metazoa > Chordata > Aves > Apodiformes > Apodidae > Chaetura > Chaetura pelagica. The sequence continues at coordinate 3,365,441 of NW_009952694.1, forward strand.
TGCCTTGATGTTTCCTTTCTTACTGTTTCTGAGGCCTTGAAGGGCACTTAAAAACTTTTCTAGTACTTACTATTATCATGCAAATAAAGTTTCTTAGCTGTGTGGTAATTATATTATTCGAGAAACTAGGGACAAAGGAGATGAGAAGAAATCGACCCACATTTGGTGATCTATACCTGTGCATATTCTCAGGAAAATCTCTTGAAAATCAGTTTCCCTAAATACTTGGGCCTTTAAGTTTATGTGCATAGAAAGAAAACAACTGAATATAAAGTTTTCAGGAAGGTGCTCTAAGCTATCTGGGTGAGGAAGTAATTTAATAAACGATAAAAACATTTTAAAAAGACATATTAATATGTTTTAAAATTCTTTCCTCTTTCCACTTTTAAATTAGAGAATCAGTAATTAATTAGTTATTATATATCTTCTATTTAATTAAATTAGCTAAATACTGACATTCAGAATTACACTTTTAAATTTAGCTCACTAGTTACAGGTTCACTGAAAATCTTTCTGGCTGAAGAGAATTCTTCCATAACTGTTTGCATTTCAAAGTGTAGTATAATCAGCAAGAATCTTACAGGACACGACTTTTTTTTGTTTAGATTTTAAAATACTTTCTAGTTCTGAGAGGAATTTATAATAAAATGCCATTTAGGGCACAGTTCATTATGATCACTGTAGCTGGCAAAAATGCTATTCCATAAACAAGTTGGACCATTTATTGAAATAAGTGATAGCCAGACAGCAACTGTAGATTCAAAGCCTGTTTCATAACACTGTAAAATGTGAAAACTAAAATATTTATGGTATTAGACACAACTGGAGAAACTCTCACAGGTAATTTTCTTGGCAGGTTATAATTGGTCTCTTTCCCATATATCTGCCTGACTTTACTGTCCCTTTCCTTTATGTGTTTCTCCTACTTATCACTTCTGTATTTGAATATACCATGTTTCTTTAACCAAGTGACAGATCACTAGAAGGTAGGATGCAAAAAACTGAATCTGATTAGGTGCAAGTGCATATAACTCTTACTGAAACCTATTCTACAACATAAAAATCTAAAAATGAGCACAAGTCAGAGGCACTACATTTGTCCTTCAAATCTAAACTTCTCAAATCAGTAAAAAGAATGTTACATCCATTTTCCAGAACAATTTCCAGAATGGCATAATACACAACTAAGTTATAAAGTGGCATCTTTGAAAACAAGTTATGTCTGAGAGCACAATGGAATCAAATGGGGAAGGTTTTAAACATTTTTTACAGATCAGTTATCTATTTATATAAGCATATATAATGTATCATTTTATAAAAGAATATAGTGTCAAAATTATAACTGAATTTGACATGGCCATACGTATTGCATTGTTCAATTTTTGCACTCAGAAACACAATTAAGTTACACATCCAGAAAGTTCAGAATGCCACATGGTTATGGCACCTCTGTGTGAAAGGGAAGTCAGTAGACTGCATAAGATTAATCCAAAATTAAGGTAAAATCAGAAGAGTGGATTATAACATTATTCTGCTTCAACATAGTCAATTTCATTATCCAAACTCAGATACCCTGAACAATGAATAGTGCCGTTAGTGACAGAAAAGATGCTGTTCCTTTGTATAACCAGAGAAACATTCTGCTTTCAGCATTGGCTTGTATTCCTTCCTCTAGCTTCTGCAAATTTTAATAATTGATGAACAGGTAAAAAATCAAATCAAATATATTGCTAAGCAACACTGCCAGATAATTTTTAGACTGATGTGCAAAAACAATAATTAGCCCTACTGTTTACTAAGCAAAGCTTACATACAGCAGTACTGAACTATAAGAACAGTTACTGAAAACATGTATCGTCTTGTATGTAAACAGCAGGGGAGAGAGGTGAGACAAACTGAAGTAAGTGAAACAAAGGGCCCAAAAGTTTATTATGTGACTGGAGTTTCTGATGTATATGCAAGGAAAGGCTAAGAGAGTTTAGCTTGGAGAAGAGAAGGCTCAGGGGGGATCTTATCAACGTGTAGAGATACCTAATGGGGCAGGACATTCACTTTTAGTGGTGTCCAGTTGACAGGATAAGAAGCATGAGGAAAAAATTGAAATACAGGAACTTCTGTTTTAACTTCAGTGTTCCATAAGTGTGTAACTAAACAGGTTGCCCAGAGAGGCTGTGAAGTCGCCATCCTTGGGGATATTCAAAGCCTAATTGGGCATGGCCCTGAGCAATCTATTCTAGATAATTCTGCTTTAAGCAGGAAGTTGGACTAGACAATTTCCAGAGATCCCCTCCAGTCTCAGCTACTCTGAACAGCCTGAATTCATTGACCAATTAGAATTAAATGTAGCAGAGGGATAGATATATTAAGAATATAGAATTTAAAAAAATTGTTTTTTAATAAGCGGCTGGGATATCAAGTAAGACACTAGCCTAATAGTCTTATCAGCTTTTTTAAAGGGTGAAACATTAGTAATTGTGTTTAGCAACAGCCACATTTAGTTGCAAGTGATATTTGCTATATATAGTAATTGCACTAAAGCAACCACAGCTCATGCTGTCTTTCCCCGGCTGTAAGAATGGGTAAAAGCTAGAAAGATTACAGGATGGTATTAGGAGGGAAATCAGCAAGCACAGACAGAACGTCTCAAAGTATGAATAAAGGACAGTAGAATCTGTTGTTGGGCTAATTAATGCACTTTTATAATTTCCTTCAAATAAGACTAAGCAATCAGTGTCACTTTTATGTTAATTTTTGATACTTAAAAAGAGAAAGTCTTATCTTCTTGCCTGTAAAAGTTTGCAGCGTCATAACCCTCCCTGTTAGTAGCAAGAAGCTATTCAGCTAAGGGGTGACAGCACAACAGCTTGCACATAGAGGAGAGGCTCATGCCACTTGGGAGTCTGTGAAGCAAGGCAAGTGACTGCATGTAGATCCTGCCCTTCAAATTCTGCTGCAAAACAGAACCAACAATAATTCTTGTCCTCCCAGTGATGTCAGAAGAATAAATATATTCAACACTGTGACATTCTCAGCCATTCTAGCAATAGGAGAAGTAAGTGTTGCAGCTGAAAAAAAAAAAGAAGTTGACAAAAAAGCCTTGCTTTTATGGATTTCAGCAAGTTTAGAATCAAGCCATCAGTTTTTCCTCTGAAACATGGAATAGAGATTACAAGACTTTAGTTAAGGTATTGTTTCACATCCTATTTTGAAAAGGGTGATGCTAAAAGCATGACCACTCTGATGTTTCTCTTGCACTGCTATAAATGACAGACAACTTAACTGAAGTCATTATTGTAATATGAGGAAGGTATGAAATAAGCCAAGGGTGTTGGTACACAAAGACATTGTACGAGACCCCCTTAAAAAGAAACTTGCTGTTAAATTTCTAGTTACTTCTGTTCTGCTTAGAAACTAAGGACATGATATGATTCAGGAAATATACTTTAGGAAAAGCATTCACTGAGGGCAGCTAACTTTTCAAAAATTAAGGTTCTATTTTGTTAACATTAATACCTTTGACAACTACAGGTTTCTAAAACTGCATCTTGAAAAATAAAACATTCTTTAGTTTACAAGTTTAAAAAAACATGTCTGAAAACCAAGAACTTTTATTTATGTACACCTCAAGAAAGAAGAGTTATTTTTTTCAAATACATATTTTAAAAAAATCACTGCCAAAAGACCTCACAGCTTCACTAGTTTATTTTTAAATGGCTGAGTTCAGTCGTGAACAGTCCAAAATATAAGTTTATTGTCGAAGTTACACATTCTTAACTATAGAGTTATGATGGATTTGCCCCTCTGATTCCTCAATTAATTGTAGAAAGACATGATGTTTTTCTAAGTACTTTTTGTTTGTATTCTCTCATAATCTCTAAATTAAAAACTCAGCAGCTTTTTTGCTTAACTGTAGGATCCTATGCAATTGCTTGAAAAACGTTTTACAATTATGCTGAAAGGTGAAAAAGTGCTTTTTATGTGGTACAGCCAGAGAATGTATTATTTTGATGTATGTCTAAAAGAAATACAGAAAATAATGACGATGGGCACGTCGCTGACTATGTAGCGGAGTGTATTCGTTTCTTACTGTCTAAAACCAGACGTGATCACGGTGGAACTTAGGGAGGAGCTCCTTCTTTAAAATTAAATACCAATTTATATTCCATGTCGCAATAAGAAAACAAGTAACAGTTATATACAACATGCTACAAAATGATGTCTCAAAGGTGAAGCACAGCATTTAACAAGAAGGGATGAAATAAACCAGCCTTTAATGTTGCTAGAAATCCTAAGTCAATGTACAAAGCAATCCTTTGTAATGCCCTATCAGAAATTCTAAATATGTAAGCCTTACATGGTGCTCAGCCATTAAACATAAACGGGCCAAATTCTATTCAGACTTGCACCATTTTGGAAAGAGGGTTAGTGACAAGAGCATGGATCTTGTCAAATTTTCAGCTGGCAATCAGTACTGTAAAAAATACTTTCTTTTTTTTTTTTTTTTTTACAAGAATGGCATTCTATGAGTAAGTTACTATAAGCCTATTTTTTCCTAAATATTCAAAATAGACCTTTCTATAAAGTTTCCGTTAAAAGTGCTTGGTGAGATAACCCATCAAATCATTGAAGTTATTTAATTTTACTTATTGACTAGCATGTTTAATTAACGTGCAATATTAATTTTGTTCATTTAATTTGCCTACTGTAAATATTTAATTATTCTTTAAAAAGATTTATTCTCAGAATGCAATAGTTCAATTATAAAAGCAATTAGTTCTACTAAGTAACAAAGTCCCTTTCTTTATTATGAATCAGGACAATTTAGTATGAACCTGTAATTGTACAAGCTGTAAACATTAAGCAAAGTGACAGTGTAACATAAAATAATTTCATCAAAACCAGGTACCACTATCAAATGTATTGAAAAAATGCTTATTGTAAACATTAAATGTGGCTCTTGGGCTTTTTAATACTTTTGCTTGGCTTTCAGAAATATTTAAAGCCTCCGCACCTGAAAAATTATACTTTTAATTAATTATATAATTATATTGTATCTCTGTACATAGTGAAGTTTATTTTTACAGTAAATTTAATCTCATACAGGAGCAATGGCTGAGGAAATTTCTCTATGGACACTTGGAGATATACTTTACTCAAGTCCAGAGCAGCAGTGAAATGCATGTTAGCAGGATGAATTTTCAAAATGCATCCGATATCGTATGGAAATACAGTCCTATAAACATTATCTTTTACTTGCTTTCCAGTGTTCAGACTTCTCAGTCAATTACAGAAAGCAAGCAGTAACTAGGTGCTGATGTAAAAGAAAACTTTATTATAAAATGCAGCACTTCAAGTGAGTAATTTATATCTAACTGAACCACAGTAACAAATAATAAACAAGGGTTAACAGCATTGCATAATCTAGTATTTTTTCAAGAGAAAGCTTTATTAATTTAAGTTATTTTCTTAAAGATTAATTAAAAATGTAATTGTTCTGCATATCTTACCTTGGGGTTGAAAACTGCCTTTATTTCCAGTTATTTCCAGGATTTGTTTTTCTGTAGCAATTTACCAGATCACAATTAAGCCACTCTGTAATATCTTTAAATTAAAACCAAACAACTTTACTCAATGATAAGGATAATTATTTGCATTAAGTAACTGTACTAAGAAAAATTTCCTTACCATGTAAAATTTTTTTCTCATTTAAAAAATCACACACACATTTCAGTTGGAAAGAAATATCCATGGAACTGCTTTTTAAAAAAAGCACCTATGGATAATAATAAAAAAGGTAAAAGAGCTGTACTGTCACCTAGTGGATAAAGGTAGTAGAAGAGTACACCTGGGTTTGCTTTTTAAGCTACTTACGGTTTTAACAACATAAAAATACACCTCGTTTTGTAATACTGATTTGCTGCAAGAGAGAAGTAAACATCAAGAATTGGATCTACTGCTGTCATAAATCCTCTGAGTACTTTAAAGACAGACCTACAGAGCCTTTGGCTTTGAATATACCTTCTGATTGATTCACTGTAGTGTTGCACATTGCATTCTAAAACTGAATGTAAACAGTGCATTTTTAAGAGCTTGAGATGCAGGGGAGAATTCTCCAATTGACTGGCTGACTGGTAGCATAGACAACACAAGGCATAAAGCCAAAATGCTGTGTGACTGACCTTCCTTTTGCCTTCTGCTCTGAACACAGTCTTCTTTTTGTACTCCAGGATGTCTTTAAGAAAAGCCTGACAAAGAAAGACTACACATGTGACGATTCTGAGACACTAGAAAGGGTCTACACTAAAAAGTTTAAGCCACTGAGTTCCTTCAATATTTCAGTCTAAGTTTATGTATGGATTAGACCCCTCACTTGCACTGTTTCCAAATATAAATGTATTTTGTCAGATAATTAATTAACACAGGAGCAGGCAAATATTTAACTAAAATTTTGCCGGAACTTTTCCCTGTGTTAGAACCTGTGATTTAGGAACACGGGAAAAGCTTTGCTTCAGGACACTGGTGTCAAAACTTAAAGCAAGTCAATGGTGCCAGTCTCTCCCCAACTCCTCTTGTGTAACAGGAACATGGTGGAGAGTTGCACCAATTGTAGACATATGATGGACTTTCCCTTCACATAGTCCAATAGGGCAGGACAGGAAAAAGATGTTGGGGATTGTCAATTGTTTACTGGATACAAGAATGGATATTTAAAGAAGGAAAAGTAATTGAAAACATTAAAGGTTGTATCTTCTACTTGCATTTATTCGACTCACTCTCTCAAGAAAATTTTCTCTTCTATGCTAGAAATTCTGGCTGAAATTCTTTATAACCACCTCACTCTTGTCCATGGATTGAAGAATAATAGGAAAATGTAGCAAGTATAGGCTTCCCTTGGATGGTCATTTTAATGAAGTTTGTTTGTTTGTTTGTTTGTTTTTGTGCAGCACAGAGTAACCTATAATAGTTTTGCAACAACTATAAAATTCTGTGGGTACATACACTAGAGCATGTTACCACAAATCATTATTATCATAAGAAGCAAGGCATATGAACAGGAACGTCTACGAGATGCCTTCATGGTGTTGTATTACCTGACATTAAATCATTTCACCCTTGTTTGCCTTCAGTGAAGCAAACAGATTTACTTGTTCTTAATGCTCCAGTCTGAAGACTGATCCATTCAACTAAGGTTCATGTTAGGGGGAAAGAAAAAAAGGCAGATAATACATTACACTTTTCAGAAGATGTAAAAGATAAAGTCTGCAGTCTTCCAGCACCAGAAGAAAAGCACCAATAACAACATTTTCTCTCTCTAAGTAATACACATAAAATCTATCTTGAAATCTTTTAAACCAACCAAAATTCTGCAAATTCAAATGCTGCAGAATTCCGATATTATTCTAAAACTGCAAAATGTTGCTCAGAATTTACATTCAACCATATTTATAGTAATCCAGTCATATTTTGGACTCTGCTTTGACACTAAGTATTTTTTTTTAAAAGGTTTATTTCCATATACATTGCAAAATATTTACTAAAAGAGTGTCGAAGATATCTACAGAGGAAATTATTAAACCTTTTTATGTGTCATAGTCACATGAACTAGATTAGGTTTTGGGTTTTTTTCCTATGAAAAGTGTGTATTTTTTCCTTGCACATCCCTCATATGGTTGGCTTCCTAATTACAAATAGCAAATATGCAGCTTAAACCAGAACTGAGTAAACTTTCTGGACTGAACAAATTCTTATCGAGCTTAAGTACTGAGCATAGGTAGAGGTGAGCAGCGCATTCACTGTGACTATCGGCAATTTAAAAACATAAGTGGCAAATAATATGATATACTACTTCATCCTCAGTGTGTGTGACTTTTTCCTGTCTCTTTCCTCTTATACTAAACTCAGTGTTCAGCAGAACATCTTGCAACACATAGTCAGAATTTGCATTCTGTAAGTAGTCAGCAGTGTGTGCTCGCAGCTTGTGCTTTCAGTCCATGTTCTTACAAGTAAATACATTTGCAAGGGTATTCATAGCTGGAAAGTAAACATCAGAGGGCATGATCAATCAAAACACTAAAAAAAAACAGCAAGGGTTTGGAAAAACATTTAAAATTCCTTCCTAGAATGCAACACCTTTTAACCTAGAATTTATAGAATACACACTTCAAATAATATTACATTATTTGCAATATTAACTGATACTTCCCAATGGATTTTGCTAAACTTTAAATTACAACATTTAAATTATAACATGAAGGGGTGTCTCCTATTATAGATAAATATTTTAAATTCAAGAGTTACTTTAGATCTGATTTTGTCCCATCTAGGGAAACAAAGAGAGTTAATATTTTCACAGCTATGGAGTGGGGAATCTGTTTTCATCCTCTGTGTCTTCTTTACAAGACATTTGATATTAAACAAGAAGAGGACATTTCAGAAGACTTTAATTATTTCCTAAAGTTGAACAATGAAGAGTTTAGCCCAAGTACAGACTTATTCCTTACCCTAACTGTATTTTGCAAAATTGGCAAATACAGATGACATAGAAATGTTTAAAGACTGGAAAAAGTACAATACTTGGAAATAAACAGAGAAAAGAAAAAAAATCCGACAGCAGAATTAGATCTATTTGGTGCCAAAGCAAATGAGACAAATGGAGCTATAGGATAAATGTTAATATAACAAATGAAAACTGTGCTTTTTGCACCGTGTGTTCCTAGATTTTATGCAACATATACAAGTGGAATTATCTGCAACCATTATTTCTTTGCACTGACCTTAAAAGCTCTCTGTGAGGATGTGTCAATTGGCGGGAACATTTTTTTTGCCTGAACATGTGATGGAAGCTCAACAAGATCAAAACATGTATGCCCTAATCATCCATGGTAAGGCTAAGGACAGTGTGAAACTGCTTTATGAAGTAGCTATAGCAATGGAGAAAAATTGCTTGTGGAGGGCAAAAAAATCTGTGGGCTTTTGCACTGCCTGTCATTTGCTGCCCTCACTTTCTCACTAGGGTAGGGTGGTTGTGGCAGGGCTAGACACACTACTGGTATCCAAACACTACTGAGTTTATTTGAGCTAAAAATGGAAACTTGCATCCCCCAAGCTTCATGGGATCATAATCTCACCTCCTGTGAATCTCTTTCCTCTTATACCTGACTAAAAAGGCTCACAGCTGAAAATACTGTGAGGCAAGAATTTCCTGTGAGATTTCCTGCTAGTCCTGAGTTCTGTAAGGCTGAAGAGAACCTATCTCATCTTAAAAAAAGAAAACCCCAACAACTTCTTAACAAGCTGATAATTATATAAACCACTAACATAGAGACCACAACAGTTGTAAATGCAACATTGCTTTTTTTTCAGCTAGGTTAACTCTAGAATTAACCTGTACTTATTTTAACAATGAACCGTGACACTTTTTCAAATGCACTTGCCTTTTGTAATTTGTTTTTCTAACATGCAATGCCATCAAAGTCTAGTATTAAAGCAGAATCAGCAATCTAGTAAATGGCAG